>NC_140493.1:110798580-111326080 GCF_964271855.1 Acomys minous | reverse complement strand
TGTTTTCTGTTGATGTCCCCTCTCCTCTCTGGCTGAGGCCAGAGCTGGAGGGGGGAGGCTCCTGGGTCTCTGTCCCCCTCTCCTTCCCACTCTGTCATGTTCCAGTCATGTGACTGATGCTGGCAAACAGAGGTGCAATGGCTGCTTCTCTTGGGTGTGCCCAGGGCACAGAACCAGCTCTGGATCTCGTCGGACTTCTGGCCGAGTACTGTTCGGCCCCTTTACCTCTGGGCATAGCAAGATGACACAGTAGCCAAGTATGTGGTGATGGTAACAAAGCCCCTCACCTGGGACCACATAGCATCTCAGACCATCTGAGGACACCTCCTCCTCCCGCATCCTGATAACAATGACAGCCTGGTCGTCACTCCTTAGCTGATCTTTGGAATTGCTGGGCTATATAGCAAGTGAAAGAAGGTTGATTGAAAAGGGGACTCCATTGATGGGAAGGGATTTTGTGGTGATGCAGGCATTTGGGGGTCACCCATGCTCCCATAAGTAACCCCTTACCTGTGCTCGGTAAGCAAATCCAGTAAGTTCACTGGTCTCAGCAAGTTGGACTTTAGTGAAATCATACTTTGACTTGTCATTTGGTGCCGTCTGAGGTTTTCTCCTGTGTCTCCCCATGAAGAGTTAATGCAGCACCTGGAAAAGGATGGGGCAAGATCACCAGAGACAGAGCAGCCCACCGCAGAGCACAGCTGCCCTGCATGCCAGCAGGCCCCCCCTGCAGGGCGCGCTGGGGGCAGGAACGGGGGACACAGAGGCAGTTTGTTATACATGACAGCTCTCTGAAAAGGGCACAGCATTTACTCTAGCAAGTCTGAGATGGGGCTAGTGAGCTGACTGCTGTGGGTAAATACCAAGGGTTAAACAGCAGGTCCTGCGCCACCACCCTTTAGAAAGGACAGGAGCTGGGCCCGCAGGGACTCAGTGGCTGTGGCATTCAGAATTAAGATCTGAGTATCTCAGCCGCACACCTCAGGGATGCAGCGGACCAGCTCTGTTTTAGCATCATAAAGTTCCTGGGAGCTGGACCCAAATGATCTCCAGTCATTATAGAATTTCAGATTTCCGGGCTGGTTTCCAAGCCTGCTATTAAGGCTGCTCATCAGGGGCAGTCACAGTCTGTGCCAGCGACTGACCCTCGGCGGGAGTCAGACTTGCAGGAGTCCCGAGAGGCACCCTGCGGCCTAGGACCCTCCTTGCTTTCTGTGGGAGGGGTCCTCTTATGCAGCCCCTCATGCCTAGCCTCAGCTGTGCTGAGGGGCCATCCTGAGCGTAGGGATCACAAAACAGCTTCTGGCTTCCTGGCCTCTTCTTTTTGGCTGAGTTCCCCTGCCCCTGCCAAGGGTCACTCAGAGATAGGCTGGGGTCTTCTCTTTGCTTGCGACTTGCCTGTGGACACGTCTGCTGAGGCGTGCTGAAGCCTCCCCTGTGATGGTGGACTTGGGTGTCGTTTCCTTGAAGGTTTTTGTTTGGCTGGTTATTTGGATGAGGTTCACATTTCCCCAGCGGAGGCAGAGAAGAGCAACTCACACAGCTGGGCCCCGTCCAAGCAGGTGACAATGGCCCTAAGGATAAACACGAGGTTCTAGATGTGGTGGCACACACCTTTGATCCCGGCACTCCTGCCTGAAGCAAAGGGAGGTCCAGGCAGGCAGATCTTTCTAACTCAAGCCAGCCTGATCTACACAGAGAGAGTTCTGGGCCAGCCAGGGCTACACAGTGAGACCCTAGCCCCCAACCCCAACCCAACCCCAAAAAAAAGCCCTGACAAAGAAACCGTTGAGTTAGTTTTGTGTTGGCATCTGCTGCCAGGCTTTGCCCTACTGTTAAGAGTGGTTTGTTTCCCCAGTGAGACTCCTTAGGAGGAAATGAAAATTTTCGCTTGCAAGTGGCCATTAATTGGAGATGCCTTCAGTATTAGGATGTGTCCGTTTCTCCTCTCAGCTCTAGGACCCCATCTGTGCAGACGCGGGCAAGACCCTGGCCATGCTGCCTTGGCCTCTGACTTTATACACTGTTCATGAGCCAGCTCGGTTGTGTCTGCAGTGTCCTCCATGCCCTCTTCCCTGGCTGTCAGTCTTTCTGCCTCGTCTCCCGCAGAGTTCCGTGACATGTTTTGCTTTGTTTTGTTTACCTCCACCACTTTTTATCTATTTCTACATAACTAGTTCAGAAGCCACATTAAAAAAAAAAAAAGCCAGGTGATGGTGGCGCACACATTTAATCTCAGCAGTCAGGAGGCACAGGCAAGAGCTCTGTGAGTTCGAGGCCAGCCTGGTCTATAAAGTGAGTTCCAGGACAACCAAGGCTACACAGAGAAACCCTGAAAAGCCAAACCAAACAGAACAAAACCCAAACAAACAAAAACACAGGTAGTAGCACACGCTTGCGATCCTAGCACTAGGTAGGCAGAAACAGAAGGCTCCTTACGGCTCACTGACCAGCCATGTGGTACGTTCCAGATAGGAAATTCTGTCTCAAAATAACAACAACAACAATAATGAAGTGGACAGTGCCTAAGGAACTGTGCACACATGCGCACACGCACACACATGTGCGCACACACGCTCTCTTTCTCTCACAGGAGAGACAGAGAATGAAGAGTCAAGATGACAGATTCTTGTCAGTCAGATGTTTCTGTTTAACCCACTGAGGCAGCATTTGAGAGGAAGCCTGGCGTGCAAAATGTGTGACTGTTCTGCACTATGTCAGGCCATCTGCCCCTGTCAGGGCCAGCTCATACACCTGCCTCCTGCCCAGGCCACCGAGATGCCAAACCCTCGCCACCCTTATTCCTGGGTTGCCCAGACGAGGGAGGCGCAGACTCTCTCCTCACCTGGATGCTGTCTACTAACCCTACGGGCTGGGTGTGGGCCCACGGTGGACTGCCAGTCCGTGTCTCTAGCCAAATTGTCCTGAAGACTGTGTTTGTTCCGCAAGGTCAATGCTCGGTCTTGCTTGGCAGAGTGTGGACAGAGTGTGGTGAGCTGGGAAGAGTCCAGTGTGGAAGAAGCATTTGCGTTTCCTCCTCCACAAGGTGAGGCTGGCTGTGAAGCCCCTTGGCGCCTTGGCCCAGGTGCCCTGGGGAGAATGCTATAGCCGCCCTGAGTTTACAGAGCCACTCTCCTGGGTGCCTCCAGCCTTGACTGCCAGAGAAAGTTAATGTCTTTAATTAAATAACAGGCATCAGGATTTTTCCACTGCAACCGCCCCTCCCCCCCAACACATACTTATTTCTGCTATACAAGAAGGCACCAGGGCTATTTTAATCCATTTAAGAGACAGAAGAAAGCTGGGCAGTGGTGGCGCACGCCTTTGATCCCAGCACTTGGGAGGCAGAGGCAGGTGGATCACTGTGAGTTCGAGGCCAGCCTGGTCTACGAAGTGAGTCCAGGTCAGCCAAGGCTACACAGAGAAACCCTGCCTCCAAAAACAAACAAACAAACAAACAAAAAAAGACAGAAGAGAAAGCCTGATGTGATGGTTACACCTGTAATCCAACCCATGGACCTCCAAAGCAGGAGAACCAGGAACTCAAGGCCATGAACCCTGCCTCAAAAAAGGAGGGGGTGGGGGAGGGGTCAGCAGTGAAGAGCACTCACTGCTCTTACAGAGGACCTGATGGCAGCCATCTTGGAGGCCAGAAGAGGGCCAAGGATCCTCTGAGACTGGAATTACAGGTGATTGTGAGCCACCACATGGGTGCTGGGAATTGAACCCAGGTCCTTTGTAAGAGCAAGAAGTGCTCCTAACCACTGATCCATCTCTCCAATATTTTTTTTTTAAATTGTTTGTTGAAAGAGTAGTTAAAAATAAAAACAAGCCGGGCAGTGGTGGTGCACGCCTTTAACCACAGACAGCGCTTGGGAGGCAGAGGCAGGAGGATCGCTGTGAGTTCGAGGCCAGCCTGGTCTACAAAGTGAGTCCAGGACAGCCAGGGCTACACAGAGAAACCCTGTCTCAAAAACAAACAAACAAACAAAAAGCCAATAACAATACCAAACAACAAACAAAGCAGACTAGGCCGGGTCTGGCAGTTTGTAACTATAGTTAACTGTCACCTCCAGCATTAGGGTGACAGAAACAGGAGGATGGGGTGGGGGGAGGGTAGCTGGTTCACCTTACTCAGCAATGTTCCAGGCTCAGTGAGAGACCCTGTCTTCACTGGGGAAGGTGGCCACACACACGTCCATGCACACCGTGGCAGGGGTGCTTTGGGGTGCACGCCTGGAATCCCAGCTCTCAGACTCTGAGGCCAGCCAAAGGCTGCAGAGTGAGAGAGAGAGAGTAGGGTGACAGAGATGGAATTCAGGTGTGGAGGAAGACCAGGAGCGCTGTGCGCAGGCGGGGATGCCCCAGGCCAGGAAGTAACAACTGAATCCTGACTGCTCCAGGACACAGGCCTGATGGGACGAGCAGCACAGCTGAACTGTGTCCTCACCTTGTCAGCCGCAGTGGGGAGCCCACAGAAGTGGCCACTGCATGAACTTCAAGTAGGCCTCGGGCGGGGCGGGGCGGGGGCTGGGCGGGGGCTGGGCGGGGGCGGGGGCTGGGCGGGGGGCCGGGCGGGGGTAGGGCGGGGCTGGGCTGGGCGGGGCTGGGGCGGGGCTGGGGCTGGAGCTGGGGGGGCGACTGGGCGGGGTTAGGGCGGGGCGGGGCTTGGCGGGGGGGGGGGTAGGGCGGGGCTGGGCTGGGCGGGGGCGGGACTGGGCGGGGCGGGGCGGGGGGCTGGGCGGGGGCTGGGCGGGGGCGGGGGCTGGGCGGGGGGCCGGGCGGGGGTAGGGCGGGGCGGGGCTGGGCGGGGCTGGGGCGGGGCTGGGGCTGGAGCTGGGGGGGCGACTGGGCGGGGTTAGGGCGGGGCTGGGCGGGGCGGGGGGGGTAGGGCGGGGCTGGGCTGGGCGGGGGCGGGACTGGGCGGGGCGGGGCGGGGGCTGGGCGGGGGCTGGGCGGGGGCGGGGGCTGGTCGGGGGGCCGGGCGGGGGTAGGGCGGGGCTGGGCTGGGCGGGGCTGGGGTGGGGCTGGGGCTGGAGCTGGGGGGGCGACTGGGCGGGGTTAGGGCGGGGCTGGGCTGGGCGGGGGGGGGGTAGGGCGGGGCTGGGCTGGGCGGGGGCGGGACTGGGCGGGGCGGGGCGGGGGCGGGGCGTGGTGGTGTCTGCTGCAGTACTTAGGAGTAGAAAGCATCTGAGACAGCAGGCGGGCCTGAGCCTGTCTGTACTGCTTGATTTTGCCTTTGTGTGTGGTGCTGGGAACCATGGCCAGGACTTCACTAAGCAGTTTCCCCAGGCGTGCTCACCCCCGCACCCCACCCCCACATTTCTCTCCTTTTCTCCTTCTCTGCCCTGCTCTCTATTTACTATATGTGCAAAAGTGTTCATGTGTGTGAACCTGGACACATGCCTGCCCCGGTGTGCACACGTGGAGACCAGAAAACCGCTTCCGGTTCTCAGCTGCACCTTCCACCTTGAGCCAGGGTCTCAATTCTTAGTGTGTGTGTGAATGTGTGTGTGTGTGAGTGTGTGTGTGTGTGTGTGTGTGTGAGTGAGATGGGAGCATGAGTGCCGTGGTGTGAGTGTGTGTGTATGTGTGTGTGTGAGATGGGAGCATGAGTGCTGTGGTGTGTGTGTGTGTGTGTGTGTGTGTGTGTGTGTGTGTGTGTGTGAATGTGTGTATGTGTGTGTGTGAGATGGGAGCATGAGTGCTGTGGTGTGTGTGTGTGTGTGTGAGTGTGTGTGTGTGAGATGGGAGCATGAGTGCCCCGGTGTGTGTGTGTGTGTGTGAGTGTGTGTGTGTGTGTGTGTGTGAGATGGGAGCATGAGTGCCCCGGTGTGTGTGTGTGTGTGTGAGTGTGTGAGTGTGTGAGAGATGGTAGCATGAGTGCTGTGGTGTGTGTGTGAGTGTGTGTGTGAGTGTGTGTGTGTGTGTGTGATGGGAGCATGAGTGCTGTGGTGTGTGAGTGTGTGTGTGTGTGAGTGAGTGTGTGTGTGTGAGTGTGTGAGTATGTGAGTGTGTGAGTGTGTGTGAGAGATGGGAGCATGAGTGCTGTGGTGTGTGAGTGTGTGTGTGTGTGAGTGTGTGTGTGTGTGAGTGTGTGAGTGTGTGTGTGTGTGTGTGAGTGTGTGAGTGTGTGTGTGTGTGAGTGTGTGAGTGTGTGTGATGGGAGCATGAGTGCTGTGGTGTGTGAGTGTGTGTGTGTGTGAGTGTGTGAGTGTGTGTGTGAGAGCCAGAGGATAACGTTTTGGCGTCAGTTACCTCCTGCCACTGCTTCACGACTCCAGGGTGGGACTCCGTGGTCTCCCGGCTTCCACAGCAAGCGCCTTTACCCGCCGAGCTCGGCAGCGGGAGACAGCGGCTCTTGTCGGCCATGGTTAGCATGAGTTCTGGAAGCTCCCCTGATTTGGCTTTCTCTCCTGTTGTAGGAGCACCAGGGTTGCTCAGGCTACCTGCCCAGCTTGCACGCTCCCACCACAACTCTGGGGAGCTCTCACGATGCAACCATAGAGCATTTGTCCTTTGATGTCTGGCCCAGGTCGCTTGTCACTCCATAGGGCGTAAGGTAAAGCAACATCCATGTTGTGGCGTATGCCAGAGTGTCACTACTTCACGCTGAACGCTTAGCCATTATGTGGCTAGACCACACTTTGTTTATGCATTCATTAAATGTTTGAGTTATTTCCTCATTTTATACCACTGCTGTGGGCAGATGGATGTGAGTCTTTGAGGACTGTGTTTCTTTCGGAGAGCTGTGGCTAGCCACACAACCACTGTCATGTAGCTCCTGTAGTTTTCCCAGTAGTATTTTGGAACCCGGGGCCTCATGGTGTGCAGTACTGCAGATACCCTCCTGTAGTTGCCTCTCACTTCAGAGTCTCCCTGAGCTGTAGAAGCCTTTACCTCAGTCACTGCTGAGAACGTCAACGCATGGTCTTACCTTATAAATGAGGAAACTGAGGCACGGAGAGGATAGGAAACGTTTGTTTGTTTGTTTGTTTGTTTGAAACAGAGTTTCACTGTGTAGCCGTGGCTATCCCAGAACTGCTGTGTAGACTAGGCTGGCCTTGAACACAGAGATCTACCTGCCTCTGCCTCCCAAGTGCTGGGATTAAGGATGCACGCCACCACTACCCAGCTGGTAGGAACCTTATAACCCACCAGGCAAGGTTTAAACCTAGCTCATCTGATGGCTGACCCATTTTCCAAGCCAATCACACCATAGTTTCCCCCAGACCATAATTATCATCTATCATCCATGCAGGCAGAGTCATCTCATGGCGAAGTCTGACGCCTTTCTCCCGGAGTCTCAGATGTCCAGGCCGGTTGTCATGGACCTCCCTCCGTGGTTTTCACCATCCCCTCAGACACGTGGGCAAGCTAGGGCTGTGTGTGTGTGTGTGTGTGTGTGTGTGTGTGTGTGTGTGTGAATCTACCACCAAGGAGCCATCCCACAGCTCAATAGTGACACTGTGACATCATAAGCTCAGAAGAGTGAAGAGTCCGCTCAGCCCTGAATGAATGGGACAAGAGGAAGGTTAGAAGCCAGGGGGGCTAAAAGCCCCTAAAAGTTTAAAGCAATCCTGCCAAATGGCTGATTGGCTCCACTGAGGTTAGTTCTAATCAATTATTTAAAAATACTTCAATATTTTAAGAGTTTGCTCAATCACAGAGAAATGAAAGCATTTCATGATTTTTTCTCTTGCATACATCATCAAAAAAAAAAAAAGGAAAGATGAAAAAATCTAAAGCAAATGTAGATATAGTAGTGTCGTTTTTCAATATCTTCTCTGTCATTTTTGTCATTGACTTTCTTTTTTGTTGTTGTTGTTTGTTTGTTTGCTTGTTTGAGACAGGGTTTTCCGTGTAGCCTTGGCTGTCCTGGACTCTCTTTGTAGACCAGGCTGGCCTTGAACTCACAGGGATCTGCCTGCCTCTGCCTCCTGAGTGCTGGGATTACAGACCTGTGCCACTGCTGCCTGGCGTCTTTGACTTCTTTTGTCTGTCCAACCCTGTCCAGATGAGTTGAACCTCAGAGAGAAGACACCCGTGGAGAGACAGAGTTCTGCTGTCTGAACCTTCATACATCCGCCTTTGTTCTATGAGCATCCTAAGCTACTCCTAGCTTACTGATTGTGGCATTTTAATGAGACTGGCCCCCATAGGCTCATGTATTTGAATACTTCGTCCCCAATTGGTGAAACTGTTTTGGAAAGATTAGGAGGTGTGACCTTGTTTGGGGAGGTGTGTCACTGGACTTTGAGGTTCCCAAAGCCTGCACCATTCCCAGTTAGCTTGCTCTCGCTCTCTCGCTCTCTCGCTCTCTCTCTCTTTCTTTCTTCTTCTCATGCAGAAGATAAGCTCTCAGCTAGCACCGTGCCTGTCTGCCTGCTGCCATGCTCCCTGCTGTGATAGTCATGGACTCACCCTCTGACACTGTAAGCCCCAACAAACTCCTTTTTCTTTGAGTAGCCTTGGTCATGGTGCCTCTTCATAGTTAGAAGGGTAAGTAAGACATCAATGTCACCTCAGTCTGTCCTCAGAGCCCTCAGAGCCAGGCCGCCTGTGCAGTAGCAGATATTTCCCCCCATGACCCGCGGCTGTCCTTCTCCATAAACCTGGTCCTCCCAGTCCTCTCCTGCTCTACATGTCCGGTCTTTCCAGGATCATCAACCTGGAATCTGAGTAGAAGATGGGGAGAGGTGAACCTGTAGTGTGCATGTTACGTCACAGGCACAACCCTAAAATAAGAGGGGACTGACCTCCCAGCTTATTCTGTGATCAAGTCTCCATTTGGAGTCTAATGCCTCTTAACACTCATACATCCACCCATCCAAGGACCCACCTTCCATCCGCTTACCCACCTTCCCATCCACCTGTGCATCCGCCCACCCACCCACTCACCCACCCACCCACCCATCCACCCATCCACCCACCCACTTACCCACCCACTCATCCGTTCATCCACCCACCTACCCACTCACCCACCCACCCACTCACCCACCCACTCACCCACTCACCCACCCACTCATCCGTTCATCCACCCACCTACCCACTCACCCACCCACCCACTCACCCACCCACTCACCCACTCACCCACCCACCCACTCACCCACCCACTCACCCACCCACCCACCACTGACACATCTACCCACCGTCTATCCATGTATCCACCCTGCCTGCACACTTATCCACGGATTCATGCAGCCATTGACCTACGTACTCTCCATCCACCCATCCACCCATCCACCTATTCATTGGCCTATCCACGCACACACCTACTTAGCACCCTTTCACGCATCAGCTGTTACTGACTCTCTATCTGCCCACCACTCAGCCACCCACCCACCAGGCACCCACCCAGCACACACTGACCCATCTAGCTGCCCACCCAGATACACACCATTCACAAACTCATCCATCAATTCATCCAGATATCCATCTACCCAGCAACACCCCCCCAACACCCCCCCAACTAGCGTCCATCCCCCGCTCACCCCATCCCACCTCCTAACGGGCTTCCCTGGCCGAGGACTAAAGCTGGAACAATAGACTTACAGTTGGGTTGCTGAGCTTGTCCTGGACTTCGCCTTTGATTCACTTCTGGGTTTTTTAGGCTTTGCCCCTAAACTTGTTTATGGCTCTTTGCCATTCTTGGCCCGCTTTCTGGCAACCTTACTCTTCTTGCCATCCTTGCATCGTGGCAAAGCGCGGAGAGCGGTTAACAACCACTACAGCCCCGCTAAGACGCTGGACAAAAAGAAACATCCGGTTTTCAGTTTGTCAGCCCTTCCCCCTGGGGCTGCAGATGAGGGTCTCTGAGGAGTGGTCTGCCTGCTGGGCAGCCTCCGGCACTCCTCCTCGCTTACCCTCTTCCAGGGGAAGCTGAGTGGAGGAGAGTGACTTAGTTAGGGTCTCTGTCACTGAGATAAAAATACCATAACCACAAACAACTTGGGGGGAAAGAGTTAATTTCAGCTTAATACTCTCAAGTTACACTCCATTGCTGAGGGAAGTCAGAGAAGGAACTCAAACAGGGTAGGAATCTGGAGGCAGGGGCTCAGGCAGAGGCCATGTTGAGGGGGGGGCGGTTCCTGGCTGGCTCAGTTTCTTTTCCTCTACACCCCAGGACCACCTACCCACGAGTAGCACCGCCCACAGTGGGCGGGGCTCTCCCACATCAGCTACTAACTTTGAAAACCACAGACCACTCTGATGGTGGCATTTTTTTTTCTCGATTGAGTTTCCCTCTTCTCAAAGGACTCTAGTTTGTGTCAAGCACAGGGAGCCAGGGCTTTGTGACATTTCCATAATTTATTCACAATCGTTTGGCTTAGATCATACATCCTAATTCATGCAGACCTTCAAGATTGTTCTGTGTTTGCAAAGTTTTCTGAACCAGGCCAACACTTTAAAACCCCAGTGGCCTCTGCCTTCCAAGCCAGATTCTCTTAGCCCAGTGGGGTTCCCAAGCCCCCTGGCTTCTGCTCATGGCGGAAGTCTTACCACACAGCGGACACGTAGGAACCAACTTTTGACTTTTCTGAACTCCAAGCCTCACCAGCCAAGAGCAATCTGTAATTGATCTGTCTCCATACAATTCACAGGTGACTAACATGCTCAAAGCTCCTCAGCTGCTCAGGGCAACGAAGTCTGCCGCTGCCCGCCGCTGCCCGCCGCTGCGTGCGCCATCGGCTGCACACGTCATTGCGAGTGGGTGGATGTGAGGCTGGAGCCTCAACACCCCACACAATGGCTGGGCTGGCCCTCAGCCTTTCCTACGCTCCTTGGGTTCGATAAGACGGTTTGCTTTAGCTCCTCATTCAGGGGATCTGTATATCCTAAAGATGGTCCCTGAAATATTTATCAAGAAGATCTATTTTTAACCGGGCCTGATTTCAGTTCTATTATTCATACAGCCTCGCAGGGCAGGCCTCATGCTTTTGTGCTTGTGAGAGAGTGAAACCGAGCTGAGGCACATCTGCAGCCCGAGCCTGGGGCACCCCCGGGGAGAGCAAGGGGTCTGGTGAGGGTGGGGGGGTTCAGTGTGATGTCACTCGTGGGACCTCCCACACTTCCTGGGTCAGATCACTTAGCTCTCGGTTTGAAAACAGTCACCTCCGTCCCTTTCCAGTCCTCTTGAGGCTCCCTGTCCCAGGGAGATGGGTCTGGGTCACCAGAAACGGTTCAGTGTGTGGCCCCTCTCAGCCTGGGTAGAACAGGGCGAGCCATCCCTATTAAAGATCACACCTGCTTCCCTGGCGGGCTCCTGCTGACAAGGTCTTGAAAAACAAGCTGGGACCTGTCAGAACCAGAACAAGCACAGTACTCTATTAGCCAGGGAGACAGGGAAGACAGCTGGTGAAGGTGCCAGAGGCATGACCTGCTGAGGGACAAGGTGCGGAACCTTGTATTCCTCCCCACCCCCACCCCTGGGCCCCAACCCCAGAGATCTCTGTGCATCTATGTGCATCTGCTCACCTGGAGCCAGAAGAAGTCCAGTCCCCACCCCCACCCCCCCACCTTACCCCCCCACCCCCCACCCCCGCCACCTGGGCCCTCCCCCGCACAAACTGAGCAGGGAAAGGCATGGGCTGGGGTCAGGTCATGAGGGGGGATCCTGTGTACTGGAACAGACCTGAGATCTAGCACAGGAACCCTTGGCCACTCTTGGGCTCAGAGTTTTGGCTGAAAAGGGGAACCATGGGAAAAACTCCCGCCTCCCAGACACTGCTAAGCCCAAGAGGATGTTCTACCTGTGCTGCTTGTCTTTCTGTCCTGTTGGCCAGAGGGCAGAGGATGGGCAGACACACAGTCTCGTCTGCCAGGCCAGTGCCTGAGGCACCCTCTAGGACTGCATGCCCGGAGCCTCCGCGTCTTGCGTTGCCAGGCTACAGACAAAGAGTTCATCCCCAGAGATCCCTGGTCCCTCCTCACTCACACCGAGGGCAGTGTCCGGCCACGCTCGCACGGCTCTAGCTCCCCGGGAATGGCTCAGATGTCTCGGGAGCCATACGGGGTGCCCTTATCTTGGGGATGTCCTTCTTTGTCCCCGGAGGTTGGCAGAGTGGGAATGGCCCGTGCAAGTATTCAACTCCTGCCAGCCTGACCTTGCTGAGTGAAACCCGGGAGGTTGACAGGGTTGAGAGGCCTGGAGGTCCCAGACCATCAGGTGCACACTCAGGCAGGGAAGTCAGGTGCCGGAACATGTAGGTCAGCCCAAAGGCCTGTGTAGAATCTAATTATGCACCACTGTGAAGGGAGCTGAGTCTTCTGGCCTCGGGGAAGGTGGCTGGGTCAGAGAGGCTTGGGCTGGCCGGCTCTGTTCACCGTGACCTGCCTTCTGGCTCATGGGGCTTAGATCCTCGGACAGACTACAGATGGGCATGAGGAGGCGGAAGAGAATAGAACCTCCCTGCTCAGCACTGACAGAGATAGGAAAGGGCACACTCCTCCAGCTTGGAGACCTCCTGCGCTGCCCCAGTTCCGGCTTCTCCCAGCTCTGTTCTTACACACACATGGCTGGGACAAACCAACACACACAGGGCACTTGGCCCTCTCAGTCCCGGATCCGGCACTCCCCCCCTCGAGACCCATCGTCCGTGGCTCCAGAGCCTCCCTTCACAGTTCCTCACTCCTTTCCACAGTGTCCTAAGAGAATGGCTCCCCTTCCTGCTCCACATGGATGCTTCCAGACCACTCTCCTGCCTGCCCCCCACCCCTACAGCTCACAGGGTCCCTGTAGCCCCCCTGGGAAATGCCCAAAGCATGTCACCTACTTCGAGCTTACCAGGCCTCAGCTGAGAGGCTTCAGTGAATTGCCTGTCCAGTTTTAATTGTCCCTCATGGCGTGCCTCTCCAGCTCTCCCTGCCACTGCAAAGCAGTTCTGGGTCAAAGTTACTCTTCCCCATACCCCGCTGGGGTTTGTAATCAGGTGGTGTTTTATTCCTAGTTTTGCCCTACGGTGAGGTTTGACTCCCAAACCTCAGCAGAGCAGGAGCCAGCCTCTGCTTCCAGGGGTTGGGGGAGGTGAGTGGCTCACCACTGAAGAGGGACAATCCCGACATGACCCAGATGAGGGCTTGGGTGCTGGTGGCTCTGAGAGTAACTCCTAGGAGCTAAGGCCGTTGGCATCTCCACCGTACTCACTGGGGGCTGAGTAGTGATGTCTGCTGCAGCTCACCCTAAAGGATGCTGCCTCTCCTGGGCCCTAGGATTTCCCTGGCATGTCCTATCTGCACACCTGTGTCCAGCTGATGTGGAAATAAAGACGGTGTGAGCTCCGGCACTTGGCAGCCCTCACCTCTTAGCTTCCTCCCTAGGTCTGTGCTGTGTCCCAGGGGTCAGCCACCCCACTCTGCACCTGGCCCCCAGCTGCAGAGCACAGAGGCACCTGACCCAGAGACAGAGCTGGAGCTGCCCCTTCCCTCTCCATCTTGGCTGAGGGCTGCCTTGCAGTGTGCCAAGATGCCAGGATGAAAGTGCCGTGCAAAGCCTCTGGATGGCCAAGCTATCGCCTTTATTTATGTCCCTCTGTGGAGTGGCTTGAGGCGTCCCAGTAGCAAAACACTTCAGAAACAATCGAGAGCAGCTGGGGTCTTGACCACAGGAATCCTGGAAGCTGGAGACTCAAGAGCTTATACTTAGCTCTGCTGAGCCGCCTCTGAGAGGGCAGGATGGCAGCTGGGGGTTGAGGGGGCCTGTGGGGGCTGAACAAGTGGAGTGAGCCTCAGACCAGAGCGCATGTTGTGGCCACAGTACTATGCGGGCATTGTGGATGGCCCAACCAAGGCAGCTTGAGAATCCATCTTGTGCAACAGTGGGCTGGGCTTCCTACCTCCTCCTGTGCCCATTCGGAGATGATAAGGTACAGTGGCTCACAACGGAGACTCTGACAGCGAGAAGTCACTCTGCCCTTAACCTGCTGCTTAGATTTTTCTTTCTTTCTTTTTTTTCTCTTTGTTTGTTTGTTTTTGGTTTTTCAAGACAGGGTTTCTCTGTGTAGCCTTTGCTATCCTGGACTCACCTTGTAAACCAGGCTGGCCTCGAACTCACAGTGATCTACCTGCCTCAGCCTCCTGAGTGCTGGGATTAAAGGATGCACTACTACACATAGCCTTGTACTCTTAAACTTTAGGGTACCCACGGAGGAGTCCTTGGACCTTTCACACACCATACAGACAACCTGATGGCTTTTCCTTTGCCTGCGCTCCCAGCTGAGAGGCACTATCCCACGGAAAGCACCTGGGGCTGGCTCACACAGACAGGACCTTCTGAAACAGCATCTGTGACCTGGAAGACCAGACGGAAGCTGGCATTCAGCAGAGGCTGAGTGCTAGGGACCCCCTGTCTGTTAGGAAACTGGCTGCCACAGCCTGGCACAAACGCCCGAGATCAGCTGCCGCTAATGGGAAGCTTGCCTTCTCATTCCCTCCTAGGTCATGTGGTCAGTGGGCAACTCCTCAGGGACCCAGTGGCCACGTCAGACGGGAAAGGCAAAGCCACCTGGAAGATGTGAAATGCCCGGGGCCAGAAGTGATCGCTTGTAACCCAGTGATACCAAGGGGACCAAAGGGCTAGAAGATGAACTAACCACAGTGATGATTTGACCGGCCACATAATGGAGCCCCCACAAGACTCTAAGTAATGGGGTCCAGGGCTTCTGGACTGGTAGCCACCTCAAGAGAGCATGGAAGATGGGTGCCTCTCGCCTGAGCCTTACCCTCTGTAACCAAACACAAAGTGTTTTCTGGGGCTCGAGAGCCATCACTCAGACTTGTCAAAGCTGAGTGGGGGTTCTAGAACCCTATTATTGACAGTCTGGTCAGACACATAGGTGATAACTGTGGTCTTGATCTAGTGCCTGACATGGTGGGTTTGTCTTCTTGAGGGCCAGGCGCCTGGAGTTTTGGGGGTCTGTGGTGACACCAAGGAGTTAGTCAGAACTGAGGTGGACTTCTGGATGCTCAGCTGGTATATTAAGAGACAGAGCACTGGCCACATAGGTGAGACCCACCCGCTTGCCTTCAGAGTGTCAGAACACTTTGTGAGCAGCAATGCCACAGCTTGGTGTGTCCATCATGGCTCATCCCTTCCAGATACCTTATTAGGAATGTTTGACAATGAGTAAGCTCAGAAAAGCTGGGCCTGAGAAATATGGCTCCAAGAACCAGCAGACCCCTGATGGAAGAGGCTGTGGCCTAGGATAAACTCCTGAACCTCAGTGTAGCCTGGGCTTCCTCATCTGTGTGAACTATCATGACTGCTTTAGCGTGTACATGTGGAAGAACAAACAAAGGCCATTAGCCACTGTGGTCAGCTGGGGCTGGCATACCCGTGAGGGGATTTGCAGTCGGTAAAAGGGGAGGTGAGGGCAAGTCCTGTGTGGCAATGTGGCTGTGTGGCTGCGTGGCAGCGTGGCTGTGTGGCTGCGTGGCACTAAGTCCCTGGAACAGTGAGCAGCATAGAGCCAGGAAGTAGACTGGGGCCTGCTGGGGAATGGACACGAAAAGCTGGTGTTTAGTGGTACAAGGCTTCAGCTTGGGAAGATGGACATGTTGCAGAGATGAGTGGGGATGGTGGCTGCACAGCAGTGCAACTGGACTTGCTCTCACTGATAGTGGAGTTTAAAAAGTGGCTAAAGCAGCTAATAGAGACTTTAAATTATAAATTATATAAAAAGGAGAGAAGGACTTAAAAAAAAAAAGTAGCCACAAGCCAGCAAGGGCTACACAGTAAGACCCTGGAAGGGAGCATTTGGAGCGTGTTTCCTTCTAGTGTGCTTTCTCATCAGGATTCACCCACAAAGACCAAGTCCTTTTTATCCCGGGTAGTTCTTGCATCTAGAAGGATCTGCTGGCCTGGCACATGCCCCGGTAGCCCAGCATCCACTGTGAGTCCAGGAGCCTCACCCCACCACCCCAGTTACCCCGGCTCACACCATCTTCAAGAACAACAGCAGCACAGCCAGTGTTTCTTGCCCTGTTGTCTAGGAAGGAGTAGAGGACCTGTGGACAATAGGAAGCCAGTACCGGCTGGGCGTGGTGGAGCACGCCTTTAATCCCAGCACTGGGGAGGCAGAGGCAGGTGGATCACTGTGAATGAGTGGCCAGTCTGATCTACAAGGCGAGTCCAGGACAGCCAAGGCTACACAGAGAAACCCCGTCTTGGAAAAAGAAGAAGAAGAAGAAGAAGAAGAAGAAGAAGAAGAAGAAGAAGAAGAAGAAGAAGAAGAAGAAGAAGAAGAAGAAGAATCCAGAACAGACACCCGCCCCTCCCCCACCTACAGCCCCCACCTCCACCCCTGCAACCCTTAGCCAGGGCTAGTTTGGCACCTCCTCTTTGGGCTTCCTCCTTTTCCTTTCCCAATCCCAGCACCCTGTTACCCCTCAGCTGGTGTCTGCACAGGCTGACGCTGTGGGGAGGGAACATGTTCCAAGGCTGGTGTTGCCTGTGTCCCCGGCTCAGGCCTGGCTGTGTGGTAGGAGACCTGAGACAAGTGCAAGGCAAGAGCCTTTGTGAGGGAGTGGGGGGGGGGAGAAGAAGGAGGGGAGGGGAGGAGCCCGCACAGCTGCCTCCTAAGGTGGGCACAGCTGAGGGTGGGTGAGCTGCTAAATGCTTCAGCAGCAGATCAATTCCGCAAAGCAATTTGTCCTCTCTCCAGCTGGCCCCAGGAGGGTTAACTTAATCGCTCTGGAACAATATCAGAAGATGGCCAGGATGCACAAATCCTCCCCACTTCCCGAAAGGAAACAATTGACTGGACGTGAGAGTCCCCAGGGCAGAGCTCAGACAGCTTCATTAAGTTCCCGAGTGTCCCCTACGCTGGCCTCTCCCACCCCTCCCTCCACTCCCCATGCCCAGAACTTGAGCTCTCATGTGGTTCCTCCACACTGGAAGGAAGAAAGGGACCCAGCAGAGTTGGGGGGGGGGGCTCTGGGCTGGCATCGAGGGAGGGTGTGAGGTTGTGTGGAGACAGCTCACATCATAACCTCTGAACAGGCAGTAAGAGCCACAAGAAACAAAGAGGCGTGGTCCTCCAGACACCAGCGTTTTCCTGTGGGTGTCTCCTGGCCCGGTTCTCCCACCCCCATGTCCACCTATAGCCACACCAGGGTGATGGTGATCGTGGGGTGAGCTGCCAGACAGTTTCAGTCCCACTGTCCTTGGTGGGGTGCCCTGAACTCAGAGGCAAAGAACCTTTCAGATGGCACACAGCCAGGGGAGGCGGGGGGGGGGGGGGGGTTGGCTCTATCTCTGGTTCTGGAGGGTCACAGAAGACAGTCTCCAAGAGAAAAAAATGTCATCCCCGCTACCTGGCCTTCCTCCAGAGCCTGGGTTCCCAGGCACAGCCCTCTTGTGAAAAAAAAAAAAAGAAAAGAACTGTGAAGAAATCTTTTCTATGAATGGTCTGATCACCCTGCCTGCAGCCGGCTACAGCAGACAGCGAGCACACGGATTGGCCAGTGAGCTGGGGTAGCCCCTCCTGCCAGCCAGGAGGCCCCCTCCCCTGGGGCACGGGATTCCTCTTTACTAGCCTCCTCACCCCCAATTCGAAGGCTGCCCCCCCCTTCTTTTGCCTCCCTCCCATCCTTTTAAGGCGAACGCTGTAGATTTAAACCACAAATTAAATTTTTAATGAAACCACACAAGAGTAGTGCCCGGCGTGTGCAATATTGATGAGATTGCAGTGTCCGGCCCACAGGAGCTCACCCCAGAAAGCTTTTTAGGATGTTATGCAATATGGAGCCAAATTAATTATTGGCATCAAAGGCTCTGCGCCTCTGTAGAGCTGCTGGGCCACTGGGTGTAAAACAGGCGCTTTGCATTGTTGTCAGTTCCGATGGCAATGACAGGAAGAAGCCAATGGCTTCAGAGGCAAATGCAAGCAGTGTGATGGCCAGGGTGTAGGGGAAAGGGAGGACAGGGAGGGAGCCCAGAGGAAGGAGAGGAAAAGAGATCATATGTATGCAGAGAGGGGAAATGATAAAGGGAGAGGTGTATGTACAGAGAGAAGAGAGAGAGAGGGAGAGAGAGAGAGAGAGAGAGAGAGAGAGAGAGAGAGAGAGAGAGAGAACACAGGAGTGAGCGCGGGTATTAAGGCTCCAAGCAGATACTGCAGCAAAATGCAGCAATTCCCCCCAAGCCATGTGCTGGCCTCCTGTCACTTTTTGCCTCTCCTACCTGCACTCCCAAGGACCCCGTACTCTAAGGGGTGATGCGTGGGACCTAATGCCTCCAGATGGGCATCACTCCCACGGCTCTTCCCACGAGAAGGGCAGGATCCATCCGGGTGCATAGTGGCCCCCCGAGACCGACCATGAGGAAGTGAGCTTCCTGGTGGCCAGATCTCCGTCCTGTTTGCTGTTCTTCCAGCAGCTCCGGCCAGCTACCAGCTCCTCCCCTGCCCTCAGATGCTCCCCACCCACCCAGGACAACATGACCTGCAAAGAGAGGTGGAAGGTACCTACCGCTCAGAGCTAAGAAGCCAAGGCTTCCAAGTTGCAGTGACTTGCCCAAGGCTTTGAGACTAGAGCAACTGCAGCGGGGCCCTGGCCTCCTGGTACAGCCTATACGCAGCTCTGAGCCCCCATGCCCAGGTCAGCATCTGTGGGCACCCAAAGCTACTGTTTATTTGCAGGCCCAGACAAGCCCCCCCCCCCCCCCCCGTTGCCTTCCACCCTAGGATGCTAAAGGGGTGGGGGTAGGGGCACAGCTACCTTGTTGTGAGTGGCAGATGCTTATTGAGAGAACAAGGAAACAAGGCCTGCATGGGGACGCACATCTAATCCCAGCACTCGGGAGGCAGGGCAGACGGATTTCTGTGAATTTAAGGCCAGCCTGGTCTACGTACCACCCAGTTCTGTACCAGGCCAGTCAGGGATGCATCGTGAGACCTTGTCTCAAAAATAAACAAACAATTTTTTTAAAGGACAAGTAGGTAGGCTCAGGGACCTGGGCTTGGCAAAGGCTAATGAAGGGGCCAATGGGACCTCCGAGCCATGGGAGAACCATGGGCTAATGTTGATCAGCCTTGTAATGCACACAGAGCGGGGTCCTGGGCTCCCTGCCTGGTACCAACAACAAGCTATTCCAGGTCTTTCTGAGGCTCCCCAGGCTCCAAGTGCGGTCTGGAACTTTCCACATGACCTACCAGGGAAGTGTGATGAGCAGTGAGTCCGCACCTGCTCACCCACTCCGCTTAGGGCCTTTGCTGGTGCCCGAACAATCTTCCTCCTGCTTCAGAAGTGCATTTAAGAGTTGCTTCTTAAGAGTTGGAGACCTGGCCTGGGTCAGCGGCGGCCGTGTGCTCACTAGATGTCTCCTCTTTGGCTGGGTTCCCCAGGCCAGGCCTGAGGCTGGCGGGGGCTTGGTTGAAGAGCAGTGCTGGCAGTGGGTGAGAGGGGTGGCAGAGCGGCGATGGAGAGTGATGTCGGGGGCCCATGGATACCCCGGAGTAGTTGGAGCTCACGCCTGCGGCACCTTCCACGGCCACTCACTCCCCAGGGGTTTTGCTGAGGTGGCAGAGAAATGGTTTTCCAAGTCATTGGTCGCAGGCATGGACACCCTGTTCCCACTACCGTATTTCCTGGAGGATGTGCGTCTATGCGGAGGATGTTCCTGCAGCTTAGGGGGCGGGGGTGGGGTGGGGCCTCTTCGGGATGAAGCCACAGCCTGGGAGAGCGATGGGGCCTCCTCACCCCTCCCGCAGCTCTTCACTCTGCAGTCCTCTCCTGTTTGGCCCACTTCCTCCTTGAGGTAAGGGGGTGGGCCGTTCTCCCCGCATCACCTGGTGTGACCAGCACCATTCTGTGTCCACTTGGTGGACACGGCACTTGGGGACCGTCCATGACAAGAGTGGGCACCATCGGCTGGGGGTGTGTATCCCTGTGCTGCGGAATGGCAAAAGAGATCTAAGGAGAGACCTAGAGAGATCAGGCGGGGTGGCTGGGGGCTGCTCGGAGCTTCCTGTTGTAGAGTGTTTCCAGTGACCCTTAGGGACCTGATGTCACCACCAGGAAGGACCTCACTCCTTTTCTCCCCTGCTTTTTCCAGCTACTTAAGCAGTTTAAGGTCTCCCCCCCCCCCCGCCCCATTTTCTTTCTTCCACACAGGGCATTTGAGGAGGATCCTGCTCCTATCCCAGGAGCCCCTCTACGTCTGCATGAGCTCCCAGGAGAGACAGTGGGGAGGGACCCTCAGGGCCAGGAGATGTAGACACTGAGTCAAGAGGAGGTGCAGAGAAGTGGGGCGCCCAGCTTGAGCTAAGTGCTGGGCCCTCCGCTCCTTCTGAACTTCTGGACAGCCTCCTGCGCGGCTTTAAGACCCTCCCTGGCCCGTTCGAGCTAGCCACATAGCACCATGAGATAACTATTCTAACCCACTTGATTGGGGCTCACCGTGTGTCTGACAGTCCATCGACTGAGTGCCTGTCTGCCTCCACTTAATTCAGTTCCTATCCTACCCAGAGTTAAGCTGGAACTGAAGAGGCAGACCTGGGACCCCAGGGCTTACTTACAGAGCCCCCTCCTCTCCCTCCCACTGCTCCAACTCACTGGATTCACTTTGAACTATAGGTACCCATCAGATTCTTTTTTTTTTTTTTTTTTTTTCACATTTTCACTCAGAATAGAGGCTAGCAAAGAGCCAAAAGACCTTCTCTGGGACACTACGAAGTCTTGAACTGGGGAACTCTGGGCTGCTGCAGCCCAGCTTCAGATCCATCCCCATGGTACCTTACAGGCGTCTTCTGATAATTACAGGCAGTGGAAGCCAGTGTCTTAAGAGAAGTACTCCAAAGAGAAACTTAAAACCAAGAAAATTCTATCCATCAATTAAAACAAAAAATAGCCAGAAACCTTTCTGTGTCTCCAGGGTTCGGGAGAGTTTCTGGCACTCTGCAGGCCCCTGAAGACTACTCATCCGGTAAGTGGATGAATGAGCAAGCGCTGAAAGCCAGGTCCGGCTTTCCTGGAAGTATGTTCCTTTGCCTCATTCCAAAATGGGCAGAGCACACCCAGAGCCTACCAGCTGAGCTCCCTCCTAGGCTCCTCAAGCAACAAAGCCAGGGACTCACTTTTTTTTTTTTCCAAGACAGTGTTTCTCTATGTAGCCTTGGCTGTCCTAGACCAGGCTGGTCTCGAACTCACAGAGATCCTCCTACCTCTGCCTCCCAAGTGCTGGGATTAAAGGTGTGCACCACCACGCCAGGTAAGGGACTCACTTTTGCACAGGGCCCAGGAGTTTATTTGAACTCTGCTTTTGTTCTGACATTCATCATTGCCCTAGCGCCCTAGATGGCCCCGGGGAGCCTTCAACCGCACCCCAATAACCATACTGTGCCATGTCAATCGAGGGCCACCCTGTCCCCAAGTGAAGAGGCATGAGAGCGTGTTTCCTCTCCTAGGTATGAGTGATGGTGTGCACACACAGGCCTTGTAGGAACTGTAATCCCTTGCCGGTACACACCATTTTTATTTTGAAACACTTTTATGCCTCAGCTCATTTTATATTTCATATGCTCTCTCTCCTAGTGTTTGGCAGATGGGGAAATTGATGTGCAAGGACGCAGCGAGCTGGCAGGGCCCTGGTACCCTTCACACCAGCCAGATGCCATTAGCGGGAAGGAGCGTCTTACCTAGGACGGAGTTAATGTGGGTTGGGGTTCGCCTGGCTCACTCCGGAACATTCTCATTTGCATTTATGAGCTTAGCGGTGGAAGGGCAGCAAGATGAGTGATGCAAGGCGTTTCAAAGTCCAGAAAGTACTGCGCAGACGCCCGGCACTGTGATGCCATTGTTGCAGTCTTTAATTTTTTAAACACAGAGACCAGAGATCTTAGACGGTCCTTTGAATGCCGCATCCCTCCCCAGTGTTCTCTTTAATGCCACCGTCTTCCTGGTTGGCCTCCCTCCCTGAACCTCCCTTCCCAGGCTGCAGGGTCATATCCTCACAGGGGTCCCAACACCCTCAGACCACTTTGACTCAGCAGAGCTTGGAATGTCTTGTCTTACAATGTGGAGACCCCACCAAGGAAGGGCAAGGCTCTGGGGTGACGACTCATGGACAGGCTTCTCGCAAACCTGTCCAGCCGATACCTTCACTCCCGTGAGGGCATCGTCAACACCCCCCCCAAACACTCCCCCAAGAAGAAGAGAGCTGTAGACCTCTTGGGCTATTGTCTGTCCTTCTTGACCCAAACCCAAGCCACAGACAAATGTCCTGGGCTGTCACTGACTCCCTAAGATGTCCCGTTTTTCTTCCCTGACCTCCGCTATAGCCTTCAGTCCTCACCTCTCCAGTGAGTGGACCCTCACGGTTTCTATCGGCCCTGCCATTCTTCTGGGATCTCAGGGCACCCAGACACCTCCTTGGAGGAGGGCAGGCACTCACAGGATGAGTCTTACTCTTCTTGCCACACCCCCATATGACACCTGCTTTGCACTTCATGATTGACAAGGGAAACACCCAGCCACCCTTGCTTGTCCTGCCTAATGCTGTTGAATGCTGCCTGTGAGCGTGTGGTATTGGGATTGAACCCAGGGCCTTGCGCACTCCAGGCAAGTGTTCTGCCACTGACCTACACCTGCAGCTCCCGCGCGGACCACGCGAACCACCCTGTGGCTCCCACACTCTACTATGCCCTGCTCCGATTTCACCTGGCCAGCAGGTCATGCTTCCCCACACCACTCGGACCTGTCACTGGCTTGGGCGGTCCCTGCTGGTGGGCTCAGTGAGGAGAGTGTGTGCGTGTCTGTCTGCTGTACTGCATGGAGCACTCTCAGAGATGGGGTCGGTATTTTGTTCATCACTGGCCCTGGCACCTTGCCTGCCCTCGACAGATGCTCTGGAAATATTTGCCAAACTGGGAGCAAACATTAGGAATGTTTACACTGTGCTAAGTGCCCAAGATCTTGCCTGGCATCTGAAACCCCTGCTTCAAACAGTCGGGCAGCATCGCCCTCCCACGGGCAAACGCCTGCTTATTGGCACCAGCAAACAAGTCTTCAGCCCACGTTCCTAACCCCGACCCTAACTCTGGGCTCAGCCCATAGGATGACAGGGGAAGGACAGGCCGAGAGACCACGCAGGGGTCTGTCCCCAGCCAGATCGGGCCAGCAGCTGCCTGGATGGCTCAAAGGGAGCAGGAGGGGCTCAGCAGAAGGTGACCCTTCCTGGGGGACCTCAGGCAGGGCACAGAGAGCCTAGGGGGAGTCGGTTGCCCAGTTGCTCAGTGCCTGAGGCAGCAGGGCCAGCCCCCCTGTATTATTTTCACAGTGAATGCAAACAGTAAGGCCACATCCTGATGGAGTGAGTGACACGCGCTGGAGCACAGAGCCCCATACAGCCGCACCCATCTGCACACTGACTGTGGTGTCTGTGTGTGTGTGTGTGTGTGTGTGTGTGTGTGTGTGTGTGTGTGTAGCTTCCCAGTGTGAGCTCCTTCTGGTGCCTGGCAGGGACTCTTGCCTGGAATGGAAGGACTTGATGGCCGTCCCATTTAACCAGACTTCCTGTGCTGGGCCTCTGTGCGTTTCTTTAGCTTCCAGAACAATAAAGCCAAGACACAAATACAGAAGGACGTGAAAAGGGCAAGCAGGGGCTGGCAAGGGCTCAGTGCACAGGAACGCTCATCGCCAGAGTGAAGTGTGAGTGTGTGTGTGTGTCTCTGTGTGTGTGTGCGCACACACACACACATGGCCACAGGTGTCCACGGGGGCATGAGATGGGTGGGTCTCCTGGAACTGGAGTCACAGGCAGTTGTCAGCCACTTGTCATCTGTGCCGGGCACCAAACTCAAGTCCTCTCCAAGAGCAAGACACATTTAACAGCCGAGCCAACTCTCAAGTCCAATAATAAATATTCTGTTCTCTTTTTAATTATTATTATTATTTTTTGTTGTTGTTGTTTTTCAAGACAGGGTTTCTGTGCGTGAAGCCATGGCTGTCCTGGACTCCCTTTGTAAACCTGGGTGACTTCGAACTCAGCAATCCACCTGCCTCTGCCTCCCGAGTGCTCGGATTAAAGGCATGCGCCACCTAGCCCGGTGTCATTATTATTATTTTTAATTAAAAAAAAAAATTAAAGGGAGCCAGGCATGGTGGTGTACATCTTTAATCCCAGCACTCGGGAGTCAGAGGTAGGTGGATCACTGTGAGTTCAAGGCCATCCTGGTCTACAAAGCAAGTCCCGGACAACCAAGGCTACACAGAGAAATCCTGTCTTGAAAAACCAAAAATCAAACCAAACCAACCAAACAAACAAAAAAATTAAAGGTACAAGAATTTCTTGTTTGTAAGATAAGGTGATGGTCACAGACATGTCCATGAAGAGAACAGAGACCTTTCCAGCACACCCAGGGAGCAGGTCCTCTGCAAGCCACAAGATGGTGGATGGGGCCTGTCAGGACAGTGACTCTAAGGCAAGGTGTAGGGGGGCTGAGGATGTGACTCAGAGGCCCTGAGGCTTGCTCCATGCTGTCAGAGCAACCCCACCCCACCCCCTCAGTCTCTCGGGTGCCTTAGGGGAAAGGAGAGGTTTCCCACATCCTGGCTGTGTCCTCAAGGCTCAGTTACCAGTGGTCCCAGCGGAACCGCTCCTGGTGGCAGTAAAAAGCCCTCAGGCTGCTATCTGTGGGTACTGTTGCTCCAGCCTTGTGTGAGGAACACAGCCACAGAGAACGCATCAGTGGTGCCTGCACGGGCCAGGAGGGTCAGCCCCCCCCAACAGCACAGGGATGGGGGCAAGGAAAAAACCAGTCCCTTGCCCCTCTACAGGGTATTCTCCTCGCCAGATGAGATGCCAGCAGATCTATGGCAGACACGCATGTGCCCCAGAAGGGTTTGTTTGCACATGGCTCTGTGCCTGGTTGCCCTGTGCCCCATAGGTTAGTGAGACTCTGTACTTATCTTCTCGGGAAGGGGGAATGGGGCCTCTCTACACACTCCCAGGTTCTCCCCAGCTGGGGTAGCTTTCCCAAAGCGCAAAGTGGGCCTTCATGCTAAAAGGGCTCAGAGTCAGGGGTTGGGGAGGCTGGTGCCCCTGTCTGGCCCTGTTCCTCCTCAGAAACCCTGTCCTGATGGGGGTGGTAGTGCCTGAGTCCTGAGCTACTCATGGCCATGCTGCAGGGCAGGGCTGGGGTGCACCTGAGTGAGCTCCCCCACACCCTCCTGTGGGTAAAGGATGTGTCCCCAGAGTATCGTGTGAGTTTCCTGAGTACACCCACCTTTTCCAAGCCGGCACCAAACATCAGCCTGCAAAACAAAATTTACCTCATGCTCATTGGCCTACACAATGTGGGAACTGCTTGCTCCCTCCCACAGCGGTGTGCTGAGCCCAGGCCAGCTGGCTGTTCAAACTTCAGGAAGTTTGCAGGTTGGTTAACACAGCCATCAGTAAGGCTTAAATTGTATCAAATTATAATTAAATAATTATAATAAAACCAGGTGTTCTAAATGCATCACTTCCTAATTATTTAGTGCATCTCGTTCCGTTGCCCTGGAGTTATCACTGGGCTCTGCATGAGAGTGGTGGAAATACACTGTAACACTGCGCTAGACCCCAAGTCGTCCCAGGTGTGGGGCTACGTTCAGAGACCCAGGCAGGAGGATTCATCCCGCTTCTTTTCACCTCAGCTCCAGGCTCTGGCATGTCCTGCTCAGGCCAGGCGCGGAGAAATCACTGCCCCCCTGTAAATAGCCTTTCCCGGCAGCTCCTTCCGTGTGGCTCTCTGATGGTTTTGGGTAAGGTGGGCCTCCATTCCTTTCCTCAACCCTCTAGGTTACTAGGCAATCAGAACAGTGCGGGGCAGAGCCAGCTTTATAACGACCAGGGTAGACTCTCCCTACTCAGGATGCTGGGTAGACTCTCGCCCTACTCAGGATGCTGAGGAGGGCTGCAAAGGATTTAAAAAGGGTAGATGCCTCTGGCAGTGTAGTTAGTTACTCACCTGGGCTGGGCAGCGCCTATTAGGGGTCTGCATAGCGCCTCCAGGTGGACTGAGCGATGGTGGCCGAATGGACTGTCTTCCCTGCTCCGGGCTCCACAGATCCTAAAGGTCTTGCCGGCCCTAGGACACCGGCCGGATCCCTGTCTACCTACCCTCTGAGCTGGCCGATCCCATCATCCTCTGTCAAAAGGTGACACACCCCTAGTGCCCAAGTGTGATAGTTCCAAGCCACCCAGGGCTCCTGGATGGTTAAAAATCTGAGTCCTGGACCACTCCTGGGGCTCAAGATACAAAATCGAGCTCAGCGTTCCAGCTCCCTCTACACACCTGCCGGGAAGGGCCAGGCTAGTCTCCCGCGCCCACGCACTCTGAGCGGGGATAGCCTAGCCGCAGGGCCAGGCGGTGAACTGCTCCGCGTTAGACGCGTGGGGGAGGCGGCGCCCGGGGCCGAAGCGCTAGGCTTGCGCGAGGTCCCCGCGTCCGTCCGCCATAGGCTGTGAGTTTAGGGACAGACATCGCCAAGCAGCGCAGCGCCCCTTGAGTGGACAATTCCCCTGGATTTCCGTCTACCCCAGTGCGGCTCCCGGTGCACGAATCGTGCGGAGAGGCTCGAGGCTAGTCCTGGGTCCCAAGGGAGAACCTAGGGGGCGCTCAGATGCGAGCCTCTGCGAGTTCCTGCGCTCGGTGCCCCACAGTGGACCCGCTGGAACCGGAGTCCCGCACTCCCTTCCTGCACCAAAGCCCAGGACAGCTGCGTGCGGGCCGCGGGGTCCCTCTGGCGCCCAGAAACGGCGGCCCAGCGACGCGTTTGGCATGCAGGGGCCACGGCGGCGGCTCGCAGCCCGGACTAGGGTTGGTTAAAAGCCCAGACAAGGAACACAGGCAGCGGGGCGCCCCCGGGGCTTGGGGCTAAGAGGAGGCGTTGGAGACGACCTGGATAGTGGCTTCTTTGTCAACCTGGCTTCTACTCTCACCACTGGTGATGCCCACTCCCCATATCTGGGATCTTCTGTCTGAGGGCAGCCGGTGGGTCCCCAGCTGGCGCCTCACAGTGGGGACCCAGTCTGACCCATCGCAGCACCCTGTAAAAGGCGGTGGGGCAACTGAACGTTTGATTGGAAGTGGGGAGGGGCAGTCTACGGGGCTAACCCGGCCAGCCTGTAGCTGGGGCTCTTCCGGTCATTTAAAAGCCGATTTGGGCTCTCCCTGCCTTCGTTTTCTTTTCAACATAATTGGAGCTTGGGCGAGTTCCCAGGTCCGAATCTGGCTCCGACGTGGGGCTGCAGCCCAGACCCTTGTCCGGAGTCTCCAGAGGCATTGGAACCTGGCCTGGAATCCCAGCCAGGCAATGCCAGTAACCAGAAAATAAAGAGGCGTGGGCGTGTGGGTGGGGTGTCTGCAAGAAAAGGGTTAGAGGTGCGAATCTCTGCAGATGCGAAGTCACTGCCCACTTCTTGGACCTCTCCCCCCCAAATCCGGTAGCTTGAGGAATGGGCTAGGCAAGGCTCTCATAGAATGCAGAGCTCAACACACACACACACACACACACACACACACGGACACGGACACGGACACGGACACACACAGGGACACGCCCAGAGCGCATCCACACTCTTAAGGGAAGGAGCTCCCGCGGGAGCCCCTTTTGAGTAGCCAGCCAGCTTCTGGGGTGCCACCTGCCCGGAACTAGGGTGACTCGGATGAAAGGAGGGGATCGACCCGCAGATCCGAGAAAGCCCCAACCCTGAGTACATAGTGGGGGCTCTCAGTTCGAGGAAGGGGGCATTCTTAGGTCCACAATCTCCAGGAGTTGGGAAAGGGGGAAATGAGGAGAGCGGGAAACCAGGGCGTGGGAGTCCCCAGACCTAGCGTGTTCCGTGGCTTTCAGCCTCAAACGGACGTCTAGGTATCATGGAGAGGCCTCGGGACCTCTTTTCTGGACCCCTGCGAGCCGCGCGCTGGGTACGCCGACGTTGACGATTTGGGGAGTAGAGGGCTGCGAGGGCACAAAGCCCAGATCCCGCGAGCGCCCAGTGTGACCAAGCGAACTGGGCTGGTCTTGTGGCCTTTCTTCATCTCCGAGTCCTGTTGGAGATTAGGGGGAGCGGAAGGTTGCCCCAGCATCTAATCCAGGCCCGCGGCCAATCTACCCCTTGGCCGTGTGTTCTGGGAGCCTTCGGGGAAGCGGCGCGAGCCCGGGCGGGGGCGTGCGTGCGGAGGCGGTGGGAGGGGGGCGGTGGCAAATCCGGGAGGGACGAGATGGAGAGGGCCGAGTTAGCTCCAGCCGCGCTCCCGTGCGACCCCCGCAGCGCCGCGGGGCCCGTCCGCACACAATTAAAGCGGGATTCCTCCCCCGCTGACGTCGGCGGCGCCGAGGCCCCTCCCGCGGCTGCATAAAAGGCGCGGGCTCCGCAGCGCAGGCGGCAGTGGGGGCCGAGGAGCGTGGCCGGTGAGACTGTGCAGCTGAAAAGCGCGGTGCCCAGAGCGCCGGCAGCCTGCGGAGCGACTGCCCGGGCCAGCCCGAACCCGGTCCCAGCCCCAGCCCCACAAAAGCGGAGCGGGCCCGGTGCTCCAGGTGCCCGCAGCCATGCTTGCCGGCCGCGCCGTGCGCACCTGTGCGCTGCTCGCCCTCTGCCTCTTGGGCAGTCGGGCCCAGGATTTCGGGCCGACCCGCTTCATCTGCACTTCGGTACCAGTGGACGCCGACATGTGTGCCGCGTCCGTGGCCGCGGGCGGCGCGGAGGAGCTTCGGAGCAACGTGCTGCAGCTCCGCGAGACCGTGCTGCAGCAGAAGGAGACCATCCTCAGCCAGAAGGAGACCATCAGGGAGCTGACCACCAAGCTTGGCCGCTGTGAGAGCCAGAGCACCCTGGACGCGGGTCCTGGAGAGGCCAGGTCGGGCGGCGGTCGCAAGCAGCCCGGCTCAGGCAAGAACACGATGGGCGACCTGTCCCGGACGCCGGCCGCGGAGACGCTCAGCCAACTCGGGCAAACTTTGCAATCCCTCAAAACCCGACTGGAGAACCTCGAGGTCCGCGTGAGCTGCGGTCTCCCCTTCCGTGTTGTGCGCCCTTCTGCCCCTCGCCCACCCCGTCCCGACCCGGTCCGGCACCCCGCCCCCCTTTTCTTGCCTCTTCATGCGGGGCCGGCACCTCTCCCACCCTGCGGGGCGCCGAGGGCGGCCACTCGCCAGAGCTTCCCTCCGGGACGCCCCCGCAATCGCCCCGGGGACAGCGGCGCGGGCCTTCGCGCAGGGTCCCGGCTGCACGCCTAACGGTGTGGTTTTTCCCCTGCCCTTGTGCCCCCCGCAGCAGTACAGCCGCCTCAATTCTTCCAGCCAAACCAACAGCCTCAAGGATCTGCTGCAGAGCAAGATCGATGACCTGGAGCGGCAGGTGTTGTCTCGGGTGAACACCCTGGAGGAGGGCAAAGGGGGCCCTAAGAATGACACAGAGGAGAGGGCCAAGATCGAGAGCGCCTTGACCTCCCTGCACCAGCGGATCAGCGAGCTGGAGAAAGGTAAGGGCTCAGGGGTGCATGCAGCGCGCTCCTGGCTCCGTGGCCCGGGTCCTGCTCCCCGCCCTGGCATTTTGTGCGGTTCCCAGGCTGTAGGTACCTCCCTGGGGAAGCAAGCAGAGCCTAAGAAGGGATTGTGCAGTACAGTCAGGACACGCGCAGGATTTTTTTTCAAGTCTGATTTGTTTAATCTCCAGTAACTTTGCACAGTAGCTGTTTCTGGCCCGAGCCTTCCTTAGTAATTGGAAAGCCTTGCTTCAGTTGGGGGCCTCTCTCACCAGCAAAGAGCTGGACACCAGCCTTCTCTGGCCGTTGAGGATCTTTTATCCCAGTTGCTCAGGCCCCTGGTGTCCTTTCAGGAATTTTAGGTCTCCCTCTCTCTCCGCCTTGAGTCCCCTCTTTCGGATTTTCTTTTTCCAGTGACCACTGCATTTCCACGTCGCTGCATTTGCCCTGGTTGTGAACTCAGGCTGGCCCCTAGCACCTGCCCGGGTGTCCTGATGAGCAGTGCCCTGAAGTCACAGAAATCAAACAAGATTGTAAAAAAAAAAGGGGGGGGGGAGGTTGGCAGCCCAGCTCAGAGCAGGACCACGTGACCCGGCCCAGACTGCAAAATGTGCTGGATAGATTTAAACAGTGCCATCTTAAGGCGTGTTATGTAACTGAAAAAACATCAAGGGAAAGAGGAACCTAAGAAGGGAGGGGTGGGAGATTCGGGAAAAGAAAACACTCCAGAGAGATGCTAGTATTGCTCCCCCAAACTACGATTCTGAATTGGGAGGGGGGGGTCTGGGCTTGGATCAGCTGTGCTTAGTTACTCACCTGCCTTGAGGGTCGTTAGGGTTAGGTGCCCTGTTCTGCTTTTACAAGTCACTCTTACTTTGGGAACTAGATTCTCCCTGGGCTCTGGTACAGGGATACAGCCAGGAGCTGGCAAGGCAGGTGCATTCCTTGACTCTAAAGGGGTGAGTGTGCAGTGCTCAATGGGACCTGTTTTTCCTGGGAATCAGTCAAAGTGGGCCCAGGAGCAGCCACAGGGAGTGTAGAGGAGGTGGAGGTGAGGGTTCGACTTTCCCAGAGGGTGCTGGTTAGCGGTCATGGGGGGACCAGGCCTGGAGCCCAGGTTTCCAGGAAGCTCCTCAGAGGCTGTGTGGCATCCTCAAAGTGTCACCTTAGGGGCCCTGGTTCAAGGAAAGCTGATCTCCCCTGCTGTCCTGCCTCTCAGTGGGCTACAGGCAGCATCCGTGGGGAGCAGGGGGAGCTGGTAGAGGATGCGGGCAGCTGTGCAAAGGACTGAGTGATTGGCTACAGCACAGGGGACAGGCAGTAGAGATGCTTGTCTTTGGTGAAGATTGAGAGGAAAGCCCAGTACAGTCTGAACACCATCACCGCCTAAATCAGGTCGGCCCCCAAGGGGGCTCCTCAGAGGGGAGCTAGCCTGGTTCCTTCTTCCCCTACAGCCACACCTTCACAGTCATTCGGCCAGTGTGCACTGAGGCAGGCTCAATTCCCTCTCCGTGCCCACAGTGCGGCCCAGCGGCAGGTCCACAGCCTGTCCTAGGCTCTCCTACCTTGGCCTCCCCAGGGGTGGCCATGTGGCAACAAGAGCTGGCCAGGCCCAGAGTGCAGAGACCTTGGGTCAGCTTTTTTTTTTAAACCCCAGCTGGCCCTGTGCCCTGTCTGCATCACGAGATTTGATGGGGGGGGGGGCAGGGGGCAGGGATGGCGACCAAACACGACTCATACCATAAGCGTTTGATCAAGGTCCAAGATGGCAGGGCTCATGTTGTCCTCCCTAGGTCAGAAAGACAATCGTCCTGGAGACAAGTTTCAGCTGACGTTCCCACTGCGGACCAACTACATGTATGCCAAGGTGAAGAAGAGCCTGCCGGAGATGTACGCCTTCACCGTGTGCATGTGGCTCAAGTCCAGCGCGGCGCCAGGAGTGGGCACGCCCTTCTCCTATGCTGTGCCTGGGCAGGCCAACGAGCTCGTCCTCATTGAGTGGGGCAATAATCCCATGGAGATCCTCATCAATGACAAGGTAATGCTGACCCCTGACAGGACTGGGGCGACCGGGTAAGGCCCACCCGGGGCCCTGGGATGGGATGTTGCCGAGCTCCTGGGGCTGCGGGTCTAGAACCCCAGGGTGTGAGGTGCGTGTGAGGGCTGTGGTTCTGAGAAAAATGTCTGCCCAGCAGGACTGAGGGAAGTGGAGGCTGAATCAGATCAGAAACGGGGGTGAACATCTTCACCTGCCCTCACAGGATGACAGCGAGAGCTGGAGCATTCCAGAAAGAGGCCTTAGCTGGTGGAGAGGAGGAAGGGAGGGATGGCAGAGGACAGTCCCTGGAATGTTCTAGTCCGTCTTGCCAGTCTTCTGGCTCCTCCTCCCCTGGCTGGCTGACTGGCTTGAGCTCTCTGTGTTTGGTGACTGTAGATACTCTAAGGTGAAATGCTTTGGTTGTCTAGATAGATCTGTCTCTCTCTGCCCCTCTCTGGAAGAAGCCAGCCCCTTCCCACCCAGGAGAGGGTAGCTTTCTCTCCAGTGAGCTTAGATCTACCCTGCCTTCCCGGTTAGCGGAACTAGCTGCCAGCTTTCAGCCCCCTCCTCTGTACTCCATCACCAGTAGTAAGTGGCTCAAACCTGCCTAGGAGCAGGACCAGAGGCTTGACGCTGCGCCCTAGAAGGCATTGTGCTGTCTTGGACCCTGTGGGGTCTGACTTGCCATGTGGGGTCCCCCTTGCCTAGAGTGGATGTGGGTACGAGATCTGTTTCAGGCCGGTCTGAGCCTCACACAAGTTCTCTGCAGGAACTGGCAGTGTAGACCAGAGGACCCAGAAATTGGGGGTGGAAAGCAGGAAAAGATGAGAGACCCAGTGGGGAGGCTGGAGGCTGCAGTAAACTTAGCCACCAGGGACACACACACACACAACACACACACACACACACACACACACACACACACACACACACACAGAGTCACAGGACTGGCTAAGAGAGGGAAGGCGGAGCAAAGTGGTATGTGTCCAGATGGGTCTCAAAGGCTCCTTGGCAACGCTGCTGGATTCCAGTGGGCTGCCGTGGCCCATCCATGGGTGGGGCTGTGAGCGTTCAGCAACAGCCCAACAAGAATTGTAAAGTGGAGCGAGAGACTTGCGGGCATCCCTGCTCTGGGTAGCGCAGGGCTGTAGTGTCCACAGTGTGTATCATCCCCCCTTCCCAGGTGGCCAAGCTGCCCTTTGTCATCAACGATGGCAAGTGGCACCACATCTGTGTCACCTGGACCACCCGGGATGGCGTCTGGGAGGCCTATCAGGATGGTACCCAGGGCGGAAACGGAGAGAACCTGGCGCCCTATCACCCCATCAAACCACAGGGTGTGCTGGTGCTGGGCCAGGAGCAGGTACTGGCCTGGGAAGAGGCTGAGGGAGAGGGGAAGCCTGCGTGTGTGTGTGTCCGTGCATGTGTGTGCAGGTAGCGGGTGACACCATGGTCCCGGTTTGCTCTGGGTGGGCTTTAGGAAGCTCCGTGGAGTGGGCCCAGGTCCCGGCACCCGTGGGAACTGCAGCAGGCCTCTCTTTGGCATGGGAAGCCCAGTTCCACTTTTAGCAATGAATAATTTAGTTCCTGTGAAATGGTTCATCTCCCACTGGGCACCGGCTGGGAGGGAGATGAGGGGACAGGAAGTCTGCCTTCCATTCCTGGTCTCCCAGTAGATAGTGTTTGAGAGGGATCTGCCATGGCTGCCTGTGGCCCTCACTGGCCCCCTTACTCATCAGTCCCCAGGGGGACTGGCCATGTGAAGGGTGGTATTGCGAGGCCCTCAGTGGGAAGACCTGTATCCAGGGAGGGCTGGTACCAACCCCTTCCCTAGGCTCCTCTCAGGGAGAGGCAGGTGCAGCAAGGAAAACAGTACTAAGTACTTGTTACTTGAGGGGAGGAGACCTGGTAGGGAGGCAAGGATACCCAGGTTCACCCCTAGTGCTGGGTGGCTCAGCGAGGCCTCTAGGTCGCCCAGCCAACCCCTCCTCTCTCTCGTCCCTGACTCTTCTCCAAAGGACACTCTAGGTGGAGGGTTTGACGCCACCCAAGCCTTTGTGGGTGAGCTGGCGCATTTCAACATCTGGGACCGCAAGCTGACCCCTGGTGAGGTGTACAACCTGGCCACCTGCAGCAGCAAGGCCCTGTCCGGCAATGTCATCGCCTGGGCCGAGTCCCAGATTGAGATCTTTGGTGGAGCCACCAAGTGGACCTTTGAGGCTTGTCGCCAGATCAACTGAAGGCTTCAGGCTAGGGCTGAGCCCCCAGCCCCCCACGCCTGCCCACCCTGCTTGTGCAGTGACGACCCATCGTCTCTCTTCTCCCCCCTCCCCCCCCCCACTCCCCAGGAATGACTCAAGGCCATGGCCCCTGCACACGCACACGCACACAGCCTGGTTTGTCCTCCTTGTGCACATGAAGCGGTCCCGGCTCTTCTTTGGCCCCAAGGACACCCCCTTCTCCCCAGGGGCCTGACTATTTCCCGGGCATGCCTAGCTAAAGCAGGCGGCATCAGCTTTGACATTGCAGAACTGCGTGAGAGAGGAGCGTTCGTGTGTAGGGGCGGCTTTTCTTTTCAAATGAGGTAGTTCATTCCCTCCTTTCTCTGTGAGTTTCCGGATGGGTCAGCTGCCTGTGTGCCTCAGAGCTGGGCCGGCGTCCTCTTCCATGCATTTATCCTCATTTGCAGACCTCTTAGGGAGTGACATAGGTCTCTGTTGAGTGGTTTGCTAAGGCTGGGGGATCTTTCCACAGGAAGCTTTATTTAGGATGATAAGTGGGTCCTCTGGTTGCCCAGGGTCAACACCACCTACCAGTCATCCCCTCCCCGCCCCCGTCAGGCTGTCTGCATCTGAGGGTAGAGCAGGCAGCCGTCCCAAGGCTGTACCTCGCCCTTGGCCTTCCTGCCTCCTTATATCTGTCACTCAAGACTGGGACCTGTTATTCCCTTTTGGCCTCCAAAGCTACTTCAGCCCCAGTGGCTCTGACAGGAGAGAGCCCTTCCAGAGTCCCAGGACACAGGGCCTTGACGCCCTCCCTTCTCCCTCTGGCAATGAGAGACCAGAGGCTTAAAGTGGGGACTGTCACGTGCTTGGTCTTAGCTCCAGAGGGCACTGAGACTTGACCCACAGCCCATGGGAATGACTTCCCATGGCATTTGTTTCACAGCCATACCCCCTCCCAGCACACCCAGGCCCAGGTGAGCTAGCTCAGACCCCTCTCAGGGGCCAGGGGCTCAGAAACCTCTCATGTGGAGCCGCTGGCCAGGACGGGGCCTGCCATCCATGCCTGCATCTCATGGGAACAAGCCCAGCAGCAGCCCCGACCGGCCACTGGCCTGTGCGCTGAGCCTGTGGCTCTTCTTGTTTAAAACAACACGAGTGACCCCCTCCTGGGCCTTCAGAGGAGGGGGGCAAAGTGTGACGTGTCTGTTGATGGAGAACACTAAGGAGGCTCTGTCCAGGTGGGGTGGACCCCTGCTTTGTCCCCCCATTTTGTGGGCACATGCCCAATGACACTTGGACTGTGTCTCCAGTAGCCTGACTAGCAAAAGGCTGGCAAGTCTTTCTAGAAACCTACGCACTGCCTGGCTCACCTGCAGCTGCAGGCACTTCCTCAACAGGAGCAGGGCCTGCACCTGCTGCGCCTCCCAGGGGCACCTGTCTCCTACACAGGTCCGTGTCGTGTCTGAACCTAGTGCATCCGTGTGTGTCCGTGTGCTACCCGTGTCACTGTTCTTGTGGGTGTCTGCACGGTTCCCGGTCGCTGCTCTGTGATGCGTCACCCCCTCAGAGGGTGCGAGCCAGGCAGCGTGCCACTTGTCGTTGCCCAGCAGTGGCTTTTTTCTTAGACAATTGTGCTTCCTCAGCGCGCCCGTCGGGTTGTGGCATCCTTGGATCTGCGGGGATCTTCTGTGTTTGCATGTCCCTCGGGGTGGTGTGTTCCTTGCTCCCTTGGTCCAGTGCGTGTTCCCTTGCCTGCATGGACTTCTCTGGTTCTGTGTCGTGTGCCGAGTGTTCTGTGATCACCCATGTAGCTACTGAAAAATGGCTGGGTAAGCAAGCCGCGGAGTGGGGGGTGGGGGGTGTTGGGGAGGTCGAGAGCGATCAGCATCCCTCTCCCCCCCCTCCTCCCCAGATATAGCAAGAAGCATCTCTAACATCTAGGTTGAGAACAAGCCCGAATGGTACCATGCTTGGGAGAGAGAGAGTGTGTGTGTGAGCTTAGAATCAACTTTCCAGACCAGATAGAGCCCCACCCTTACTTTTAGCCTTCTGGGAGCCATCACCAGGCAAGGCCCAGAGCCAGCTGTGCCCGGTGCACTCCTGCCAACCCCTGCCACCAGCCCCAGCCCCTGCCAATGCGGACCCCAGACCGCCTGCACCCAGATGGGTGGGGTGGGAGCTGTCCGTTCAGGACCACAAGCCATCCTCTGCCCTGGCTTAGAGGGCAGAGCACACACACATGCTTATGCCTCCATCCGTTCATCTCTCAGCTCCTCTCCCCTGCGGCCCCCACGGTGCCAGGGACAGAAGCTGACACCTAGCTCTTGCCCTGCCCCTAACTGGAGTCTGTGCCAAGCCCTCCTTCGCGTCACTGTGTTCATACTTGGCACTTTGCTGGCCCTGAGAAAGGTAATGACAGCCGCAAATCTAATCCGCATACTTTCCATTGACTCCGTAATCTGATTGGTGTTCCCTCTTGCACTGAATAATACATGCCTCTCTCAGGTAAGCCATTTTATAAAATAAGAGATAAAATGCACTGTCGAGACAGTGTTTGCTTCTGCCAATGGTGTCCGACAGCACCCTGGGCATTACGGTGGTAGAGCTGCCACGGAGGCTCCCAGGCCCTAGGGGGCCGAGAGCCCACTTGAATTGTAAGCCTTCTTGCTTTTGATAACACAGTATTATTTCTCTTACTGTAGAAGAAAAAGTTTATTACCAAACAAGAGTATTTTTATGAAAGAATAGGACAAACCTATAAATTATCTCAACCTATATCTCCCTTGGAAATACTTTCAGGCTCCACCAAAATGTAGAACTGAAAGCGTGTATTTTGGAAGAAAGAGATACATTTTTGTATGCTTTCTTTTCCTTTTGTAGATTCCCAACTTATTTTCTAAGACTGCAAAGATCACTTTGTCACCAGCCCTGGGACCTGAGACCAAGGGGTTGTCTTGCGGGCAGTGAGGGGGAAAAGACAGACTGGCCTGAGGTTCACAGTCATTTTAATGAGCTCTGACAAGGGGCCACCAGATCTTGAAGGTGTGTTAGGGACCAGGAGGTTTAAAAATAAAAGCCTTTGATGGTGGGTTCTTTGTCTAGGAGCTGACTGGTTCTGTGGAAGGAGAGGAGCGTTTGGGTACCAGTTCTGAGCTTGGTAGAAGAAATGAGGGTCACTCTCTGATAACATAAGGGTATAGCATCCTTAGTAGCCCGAGTGTGGCTCAAAGCAGTCATGATTTCATCTAAAACACGTGTAAACTCACTCAGCTAACAATGGGATATGTATTGCTTCTGTGCGCAGTGGACTTAACGTGCAATTTGTTCAAAAGGGAACAAGTCATTGAGGAGAAACAAAAGCCCAATACTTAGAGTCCCAATTTTGTCTTATTTGCCAAAAAAAAAGCAACCCCCTAGAGTTGATATTGTTACAATGTACATACTGTAAAATAGGAAAGAATCAATGTATCTTACTTTTTCATTATTTGCTAACCAAAGCTGTACATTTTTCATACAATCTGCAGCCTTTTGAGTATCAAAGGGGTAAAAATCCACAGCCACTGGCCATTCTGGAAGTGCACTGTTTATACTGGTATCCTTGCTTTTCCCTCCATTTTCTTGCTGAGATGACATGAATTGTTGAGTTTATTTTTACACAGTAAAGAGTGAAGAAAGAATCTGGTCTCAATGGACTCTCTTTCCTGTGTGTGTGTGTGTGTGTGTGTGTGTGTGTGTGTGTGTGTGTGTGTTCATTCAAGAAAGTATTCAGGTAAATATGTATGCATGTGAAGGCCAGAGTCCAATATTGGTGTCTCTCAATTTCTCTCCACTTTTTTTTTCTTTCTTTCTTTCTTCCTTTCTTCCTTTCCTTTTTTTTTTCACTTTTTTTGAGACAGGGTTTCCCTGTGTAGGCTTGGTTTTATACATCAGCCTGGCTTCAGACTCACAAAGATCCACTTGCCTCTGCCTCCCGAGTGATGGGGTTACAGGCGAGCACCACCATTCATTCCCAGCCCCTTTTTTACCATCTTAGATTTATTATTACTTAACATGTGGGTGTTTTGCTTGTATGTATGTATGTATGTATGTATGTACGTATGTATGTATGTGCAACACATGTGTGCCTGGTTTCAGCAGAGGCTAGGAGAATGCACTGGATCCCCTGGAACTTGGGTTTCAGGCAGGTTGGGAGCCAAAGCCACATCCTCCGCAAGAGTGGTCAGCGCTCCTCACTGCTGTGGCAGCTCTCCAGCCCCCTTTCCCCACCTCATTTTTGTTTTTGTTTTTTTGGGACAGGGTTTCTCTGTGTTAGCCTTGGCTGTCCTGGACTCACTCTGTAGACCAGGCTGGCCTCGAACTCACAGAGATCCACCTGCCTCTGCCTTCCGAGTGCTGGGATTAAGGCGTGCGCCACCACGCCCCGCTTCCCTCACCTTATTTTTAATGACAAGTTCTCCCACTAAAGCTGGAGACTACCAATTCTGCTAGACTGCATGGTCAGTGAGTCTGCCCTGCCCCAGCTGACACAGAGGCAAAGAGCCAAGGAGATTTCCAAGCTCTCCACACGGCCATGCTGGGCCTGCTGTGCACGGTGGCTCAGGCTCCGCATCTGGGCCCCCTCCCTACTGAGCATGTGGAGGAACTCAGGGGCCTGAGACTGATTCCCACAAAAACACATCTGCTCCCCTTTGCCGGGCCCCACTAATGGATGAATCCTATGTGCCCATCTTTAAAATGAAGGGAACAGGTAACGGTGGGAGCAGATCGGGTATTTCCGACCAAGCTTGACCCTCGGTAGGTGTAGAGCTTTGCAAAAGATAGCCGGGGTCCACGTGTCCTGGTTTATAGATCCAAGAGTGCTTAAGGACCTGAGGTCAGGGGCCATGGAAGCCACTAGAGCCTCTTGCTGGCTCAGCGGACCCCTGGCCATGCATACACAGGAGCACATTGTGTTTGCAGAAGGGACTGGCCTCTGTCTACTTGCTGGCATTGCCCAGGGTTTCCCGGCAGTGTCCTGGTGTTCCCTGGCCAGGACACAGGAGCTGTGGTTTGGTGGGTGTGATCTTCTCATGCAAGGACTGCAGCGTCATGCACAGTGTGAGCAGCTCCAGGCCACACACTACACTTCCATCCCTGATGCCTTTTTTTGTTTGTTTGGTTTGGTTTTTTGAGACAGGGTTTGTATAGCCCTGGCTGTCCTGGAACTGGCTCTGTAGACCAGGCTGGCCTCGAACTCAGAGATCTGTCTGTCTCTGCCTCCCACTTACTGCCTTTGTTAAACACTCATTCAAAATTATAAAGAAGCTACGAGGCGGCAGCACACACCTTTAGTCCCAGCACTTTAATCAAAGTCTTTACTCCCATGCAAAGGGAGGCAAAGTTCAAGGCCAGCCTGGTCTAGAAAGCAAGTTTCAGAACAGCCACAGCTGTCTCAAACAAAACAAAGCCAGGCATGGTGAGACCCGTCTTGGGAGGCAGAGGCAGAGTTCAAGGCCAGCCTGGTCTACATAGTGAGTTTTAGGCCAGCCAGAGCTACATAGTGAGACCTTGCCTCCAACAACTAAAAACCCACATCCTAGAAACAAGCTTACACAGTTGTCAGACCTGATTTTGGCACATCGGCAAGTGACATCCAGGCAAGCCAGAGGGAAGCCGTGAACCCTGCACCTTACACCTGTGTAAATGTCTGGGTACAGTCAAGGACCCAGGGCCAGAAGGAGGTCACAGGAGTCTCTGGAATACACAACGCTGTATTTGAGGCGTTTGGAGACGGGAGACTCACTACCCACTAGAGACAGATTGTGTAGCTAAAATTCCTTCCCAGGAGACGCCGTCCCCGCCCACCTCTCCTCAGGTCTCAACAACAAATTGTGGCACACTTCCACTGAGGTTCACTCTGGGGAGCTAATGAGTTTTGGGGCTCCCTTACAAAGTATGGGCGAAGGGCTACGGGGGTGTGGGTGCCTCCCCCAAAGGCCATACTGGAAAACCTACTCAGCAGAGATGATGACTTCCCCATAGCCACATGAAACGAGGCCTGCCTCCAGTCTTCCCTGGTAGAGGCTGCTCTCGGAGAGGTCCCCGGTTCAATACCCGGCGCCCACACGGTGGTTCACAATCATACGTACCTCCAGTGCCAGGGGACCTACAGTCTCTTCTGGTCTCAGCCAGCACTGCACACACAACACAAACATTCACTCACATAAAGATAAAAGTAAAGCCGGGTGTGGTGGCGCATGCCTTTAATCCCAGCAATCCGGAGGCAGAGGCAGGCAGATCTCTGTGAGTTTGAGGCCAGCCTGGTCTACAAAAACGAGTCCAGGACAACCAAGGCTATACAGGAAACCCTGTCTTGAAAAACAAAACAAAACAAAACAAAACAAAAAGTAAATCTTAAAGGAGCAGAGAGAAAGGAATAGTTCTGCCCAGCTCCCTCTTCTTTGAGCTGAGACCTGTAAAGTAGTTCCACAGGGCGGATTTTCCTACGTCCTCAGTTTACCCAGATCCCTCACAGAAATGCTCACAAGCCAGCCTAACCCACACAATCCCTTGATAGGACCCTGTCCCAGATGATGCAGGTTTTGCTGTGTTGATGATCAGCACCAATGACAAGACCCCTAGCTATTGGATTAAGGCTTGGGGAGGCTGTGCAGCGTGTTCAAAGCCGTACAGCTTTAATAGAACCAGAAGTCTTGACTCTAAGCCTAGTGCCCTCACCTGATCACCTGGTGGGACTCATCTCACAGGGCTATGGAGCTAGGGCGAGGAGTCGAGTGGCGGGGGGCGGGGGAGGGAAGGGGTGGGAGGGAAGGGATGGGGGGTGGGGGAAGCTAACATGGCAGGTACACATAGGTGGGGGTCCCTACCTTCCTCTCCCCACCCCCCCTCTTTTTTTTTTTTTTTAGTTTTTCAAGACAGGGTTTCTCTGTGTAGCCTTGGCTGTCCTGGACTCACTCTATAGACAAGGCTGGCCTCAAACTCACCTGGAGTTCTGCTGGGATTCCTCTCATTGGTGTCAGTTTTGGAAGGGCTGGATGCTGTCCTTCCTGACCCGTTGACCGTTCCCATGAGCAAGTCCCTCCCAGGATGCTGAGAGTTGGTGCTCGCCAGGAGATGCCCACACTGGGTGTAGTTTGAGCTGGGGCTTGGCCTTCGGTGTTGTGCTGTGCGGAGGTTGGAACTTGGGAAGGTCGAGGCCAGGAGAGGTCCTTAGGCCATTGTGACAACGCCTTGGGAAGGTGCTGTGCTGTCCCAGCCACTCCCTGGGTCCCTGGAAGCAGCCTGCCACCCTTGCAAGCCTAGCACAAGCCTCTGGCTCTCGCTACACACAGCCCATGCTGTGCCCGCAGTGCCCAGGGAAGCCCACATGCGCGGGGCCTGCCCCTCATCCCTGTGCCACACCAGCCTGGGTGCAGGAGCCCTGGACTTCTTTCTGCCTTGTCTCTTCCCACAAGGCATCTGGGTGGGCTGTCCCAGCGTTTCTCTCCTTGAGGAGCACATGTACTCCTTTGGCCCTGCATGGTAGACTGTCCCCGCACAGCACCCTACACTCTGGTGGTCCATGCAACCCTGCCCACAGCAGCAGAGCCACCTAGCCCAGCCCTTGGAAGGGCCACCAAGTCCATCCAAATTCAGTGCCTGGGCTGGTTCAGTTTGTTTTGTTTTGTCAGTTTGACACCAGCTAAATTGTTCCGGGAAGAGGGAATCTCTTATTGAGAAAATCAGATTGGCCTGTGGGTCCGTCTGAGGGGCATTTTCTTGGTTGCTGATTGACGTGCACGAGCCCAGCTTTCTTTCCCACCCAGGTCGCGTGTGATCATGGTGTTTGTCACCACAGCAGACAGCAAGCTAGACACCAGCACAGGCTGCCTCTGATAGAAGGTCCCAGAACTCCGACAGAGAATGTTTTAGGATAGAGCCCCAGTCTAGAGCCTAGGCTGGCCTAGAAGTCACCAGGGTAATCCCCCAGCCCTTTATCAAGCACTCGGATTAGGTGCCTGAGGCACCGGATAAGCAGGATTTCTGAGAACGTCTGACCACGTAGCCCTGGCTGGGTTGGGACATGCTGTGTAGACCAGACTCACCTCTAACTCACAAAGATCCTCCTGCCTCTGCCTCCCAAATGTTGGCATTAAAGGGGTGTTCCCAGCAGCAGAACTCTAAAGATCTGGAAGTCGTTTTGTCTCCTGGCTCCCCGAGGAAGGATCTGGGAGGTGAACAGAGGGCTCCTTCGTTCTGTCCCTCACTGACCATAAGGGGTTAGGGGCCAGATGGTGCCCAGAGTCACCTGGCTCTCCTTGGGGCTTCAGGCTCAGTGCCCCTAGTCCACTGCACATCAGTGGTCCTCAGAGGAAGCGTAGCACAAACTTGCCCCAGTAGCCAGACTTTCCCAATGTGGTACCTTTCCTGGCCATCTTAGGGGACTTTCCCAAACCCTCTGTCCAGACTCTTCCTTTCCGACCACGTAGGGATTCATTTTTCTGAATGCCAATGGTAGGCCTAGAAGCTTCCCAGCTCCCACACAGATAGAAGTGCAAGATGGGCCCTGGGTGCTGCTTAGCCACCCAGGCCCATTTGGTGCCTCTCAGTAAGGGAAGGTGCTGGGCTAGGGTAGCGAATCCACTTATCTCTTCTAGAACAATTACCTCTGCACCTGCTACAAGCAGACACCTGAGCTAAGAGCCCAAGTCGGGATTGGAGCTGCCAGACAGAAAAGGAACCAGGCTTGGGGGCTGAGCTCCAGCACCTGGGCCAGATCCAGCGTGGAACAAGTAGAAGGTCAGCAGAGGGAGGGGGACGGTGTGCGAGTGCACACTCCGTGCCCGTGACAGGGGGACGGTGTGCGTGTGCACACTCTGTGCCTGTGACAGGGTGCCAAGGAGCCCGTCTGTCCCTTGTTTGATTTCTGTGCTTCTCAATTCAGGCCAAGGTGGGGGGCCATCTGCTCAAGTGGGCACAAAGAAAACATTTTCACTGTGCAGAAAGTTGGCTTCAGAAGGGAGCCTGATCTCACCACAGAGGCAGCAGAGAACGGCTGGTGGGTGGAGCTGGGCTCTGCCTAGAGGTGCTGCCTAGGGCACAGCAGGGGGCAGGTGAGATGGGAGGCAGCGGGGAGGTGTCCAGGCGTCCATCTAGGCAGTCTCCAGCATCAAACCCCTTCTTAAGGGACCTGACATAGAAGGTACACAAAACAAAAGCTGCCCCCGCCGTGTGTGTGTGTGTGTGTGTGTGTGTGTGTGTGTGTGTGTATACATATATGTGTATGCAGGATTTCTACCATCTTCTACAGTTCTCTGGCTCCTTCCCTTCAGACAGCGTCTTTCACTGAAGCAGAAGTTCACCAAACTACTTTTTTTTGTTTTTTGTTTTTGTTTGTTTGGTTGGTTTTTCGAGTCAGGGTTTCCCTGTGTAGCCTTGGCTGTCCTGGACTCGCTTTGTAGACCAGGCTGGCCTGGAACTCATAGTGATCCACCTGCCTCTGCCTCCCGAGTGCTGGGATTAAAGGCGTGCCCCACCACCACCCGGCTTCACCAAACTCCTAAGATCAGCCTGTCTCTTCTCCCTGCTCTGGTTACGGGTGCACATGGCCACACTCAGCTTCCATGTGGCATGTGGGGATCGGGTGGGTTCTGGTGCTTACACAGTGAGTGCTCTTAGCCTCTGAGCCCTATCCCGGGCCCCTGCTTTCATCTATGGGCAGTCCATATCACCGAGTATATGGGGGTCAGCGCTCTCCTCCATCATGTGATGGCAGGGACTGAACTCAGGCCGTTGGTGCCTGTGTGGGATAGGCCATCTGGCAGCCCCGGTTCCCTCCCTTTTTTCAGTGAGTGTGGTGGTGAGGCCCACATCACTCCAGCTCAGGCCGACTTGGAACTTACTCTTAGTCTGGGTTGTTCTCAAATGCAAGATGACCCTCCTACTCAGCGCCCCCTCTCCACATACACTCACATACACACAAACACACACATACACACACACTCATACACAGACACACATGTACAGTCACATACACACAAACACACACTCATACAAAACACACATACATACAAACACACACAGACACATGTACACTCACATACACACACATACACACATACACACACTCATATATACATTATGCTTTGGTAAGTGTTTAACAAAATTTGCTTCTTTTTAAAAAATTATTTATTTATTTATTTATTTATTTATTTATTTATTTATTATATATAAAGTGTTCTGCCTGCATGTACACCTGCACGCCAGAAGAGGGCACCAGATCTCATTATAGATGGTTGTGAGCCACCACGTGGTTACTGGGAACTGAACTCAGGACCTTTGGAAGAGCAGACAGTGCTCTTAACCGCTGAGCCATCTCTCCAGCCCAAGTTTGCTTCTTTGGGTGTGCACCCAGTGCTGTTGGTGACTTCGCCGGGCTCACCAGTCCTTTCCGTTGCTATATTCTGAGCTTTTGCATGGCTACAAGCAGAGGCTTCGTACCTGTTAAGCAAAAGGGTCCATCGCATATTCAACCTCAGCCCTGCCTCTTATGAGTGTGAGATGCTAGGGAGATGGAGAGATGGCTCAGTGGTTAAGAGCACTGTTTGCTGTTCCAAAGGACCCGGGTTCGATTCCCAGCACCCACATGGCAGCTCACAACTGTTCATAGCTCCAGTTCCGGGGATCCTGACACCTTCACACCAATGCGCATAGAATAAAATTAAATAAACTGCTTTTAAAAGTAAGTGTGAGGGGCTGGACAAAAAAATTACATGACAAAAAAATAAGTGTTTTTTAAAAATATTTTTTCTTACTGTGTTGTTGTTGTTGTTGTTCTGAGACATGGTCTCTCTGTGTGACTCTGGCTGTCCTGGAACTTTCTCTGTAGACCAGGCTAGCCTAGAACTCAAAGATCCACCTGCCTCTGCCTCCTGAGTGCTGGGCTTAAAGGTGCGCACCACAACTGCCTGGCTTTATTACTGTATTGCATGTGTGTTCTGTCTCTGTGTATGTCTGTGCACACGTGCACGCCTGTGCCTATAGATGCCAGAGAGGACATTACGCTTCCTGGGGCTGGACGTAGAGATGGTTATGAACCACCATGTGGGTGCTGGGATTGAACCCGGGGACCCTGGAAAGGAAGCTACGATCTTGACCTCTGAGCCATCTCTTCAGCCTAAGAAATATTTTAAGAATAGATTATTGAGGGCTGGAGAGATGGCTCAGCATTTGGGAGCACTGACTGTTCTTCCAGAGGACCCTGGTTCAATTCCCAGCACCCACATGGCAGCTCACAACTGTCTGTAACTCCAAAATCTGACACCCGTAGACATACAATGCACACAAAATAAAAATAAATAAATTAAAAAAAAAAGAATAGATGATTGGCAAACAATGTTTCTGCTTCTCTTGGCTGCATTCTCGGAGGTAGGGTTGCTGGATCACGTGACAGTTTGTGTTTAGTTTCTGTGTTGAAGGACTGCCGAGCCTGGGGTTACAGGTACATATGGCCGCCCCTACTCTGGGGATCTGAACTTAGGTCTTCGTGCTTACATTGCAAGCACCCTACTGTCCCCAGGCTCTACCTTTGAAAAACTAAAAAAAAAAAAAACCTATTTATTTCTGTGTGTATATTGGCAGTGTGGGAGTATTGTCAGGTGGTGTTATTCCCCTTAAAATTCCTCCACCATGCGGGGCCTGGGATAATTCAGGTTGTCATTTTGTCACATTCGCAGGGCAGAAGGGGCCCTGGCCCATCCACAGCCTCACCAACACTGTTATTCAGGCTTGGGAGAGTGTAGCTGTCCTGACAGGGGGGTGCTTCTGTTTACAGTTCCCTAATGACCAGTGTGAGCCAGGGTATCCAAGTGCTTTTTGGCAATTTGTATATTTTCTTGATGTACAAAGAAAGATGAAGCCGAATAGGATCATGGTGAGCCCCACATTCGATGTGCCTGGCACCCCTAAAAAATAACTACTCAAGTCACTTGCCCTTAAAAATAAAAGATTTTATTTTTTATTACAGACACACACACACACACACACACACAGAGAGAGAGAGACACAGAGAGAGAGACAGAGAGAGAGAGAGACAAAGAGACAGAGAGACAGAGACGGAGAGACAGAGAGAGAGACTGACTAGCAAAGAGGGCGTAGGTGTTCCCGGAGCTGGAGTTGCAGGTGGGGTGAGCTGCCTGATGCAGGTCCTCTGGAAGAGCTGCAAGCTCCTGGCTGCTGCTCTATCTCTTGAGCTAGCATTTGTCCAGTTTTGAATCCAATCTTTTGCTGCTGCTGGGTTTGCCAAGTGCAGAGTCTGGCTCAGCGCCTTCTACAGCTGTTGGCATGTTCTGCGGGCCCGGGGGTCGTCTTCACCCTTGCTCGCGTCCTGAGACACCGAGACACACAGCAAGCATATTCTGATGCTGTCTGTATTTTCTCACCTTGCCCATGCTTTTGATGTCATGCCCAAGAAATCTGTTGCCTGACTAGACGCTGTGGGTCCGTCCCCCGCGCCCCCAGCCCCGCCCGGTCGGTGTACTCCACTCCTCACAAGTGAGCCTCTCCCTGTGGAGCTGGGGTTGGCCAGCAGGGGCTGCCCACCCACAGCGTGAACCCCGTAGGCTGAGGCCCTGGCTGTTTGTTCTCATAGCAGTTCTGGCTCGAAGATTCTTGGCTCCCGGTTTTGCTCTTCAGAGTCGGTTCTCTAAGAATCACAGAATGTCAGCACAGATGCAGAAAGTAGGGGAAAAACACCACAGAAATGCTCCTTGAAAAAGAACGGGCTCGTTTGGCACACGAGGGAGTACTGTACCTCCCAGGCCAGCCTGACTGCTGAGGAAACCCCCTGACAGTGCTGCTGTCTCTCTTGCTTCCAGTGGTCCAGACTGCGAGGAGACATGACAGGAATAGACTATAGACACGATTGCTTAAAACATGGAAGAGACTACAGTTTCCAGGACGCTGGGAGAGAGAGAATAGGCAAGGTGGAGGATTTGGAGGACAAGCCGTGTAGGGTTAGGAGGGACAGAGAGACACAGCTGGAGTCAGGGCTACCAACACATGCTCCATATTTTCATCTGGGAAATGACATCACTCTACACCAGGGCACACCTGCTGCCCATAATGACCATGTAACAGTGTAGTGGTGGTGGATGTGGTAGTGATGGTGGTGGTGGTGGTGGTGATGGTGTTGGTGGTGATGGTGGTGGTGATGGTGGTGGTGGTGGTGGTGGTGGTGGTGGTGGTGATGGTGATGGTGGTGGTGGTGGTGATGGTGGTGGTGGTGGTGGTGATGGTGGTGGTGGTGATGGTGGTGGTGGTGGTGGTGGTGATGGTGGTGGTGGTGATGGTGGTAGTGATGGTGGTGGTGGTGATGGTGGTGGTGATGGTGGTGGTGGTGGTGGTGGTGGTGATGGTGGTGATGGTGGTGATGGTGGTGGTGATGGTGGTGGTGGTGGTGATGGTGGTGATGGTGGTGGTGGTGGTGGTGGTGGTGATGGTGGTGGTGGTGATGGTGGTGGTGGTGGTGATGGTGGTGATGGTGATGATGATGGTGGTGGTGGTGATGGTGATGGTGGTGGTGGTGATGGTGGTGGTGGTGGTGGTGATGGTGGTGGTGATGGTGGTGATGGTGGTGGTGATGGTGGTGGTGGTGGTGATGGTGGTGATGGTGGTGGTGGTGGTGGTGGTGGTGATGGTGGTGGTGGTGATGGTGGTGGTGGTGGTGATGGTGGTGATGGTGATGGTGGTGGTGGTGATGGTGGTGGTGGTGATGGTGGTGGTGGTGGTGGTGATGGTGGTGGTGATGGTGGTGGTGGTGATGGTGGTGGTGGTGGTGATGGTGGTGGTGGTGATGGTGGTGGTGGTGGTGGTGATGGTGGTGATGGTGGTAGTGGTGATGGTTGTGATGGTGGTGATGGTGGTGATGGTGGTGGTGGTGATGGTGGTGATGGTGGTGGTGGTAGTGGTGGTGGTGATGGTGATGGTGGTGGTGGTGGTGGTGGTGATGGTGGTGATGGTGGTAGTGGTGATGGTGGTGGTGGTGGTGATGGTGGTGGTGGTGATGGTGGTGATGGTGGTGGTGGTGATGGTGGTGATGGTGGTGGTGGTAGTGGTGGTGGTGATGGTGATGGTGGTGGTGGTGATGGTGGTGATGGTGGTGGTGGTGGTGATGGTGGTGGTGATGGTGGTGATGGTGGTAGTGATGATGGTGGTGATGGTGGTGATGGTGGTGATGATGGTGGTGGTGGTGGTGGTGATGGTGGTGATGGTGGTGGTGGTGGTGGTGTGTGTGTGTGTGTGTGTGTGTGTGTGTGTGTGTCCGTCCAGTATGAGGAATGTGGTGGCTCCTCCTCGTGGGACATGGGACTTCTATTATGTGCTGGCAGAGCTCACTGGGTTGAATGGTGTCTGCCGCAAATTCATGTCCATGCAGAACCTGTGACTTGGATCAAGTGAAGATGAAGTTGGATAGGACTGCGGTGAGCCCTAAATTCAACATGGCTGATGTTCCTATAGAGAAGGGAATAGGTGTGTGTGGTGGCTTCCAGCTGTGGTCTCAGGGCTTGGGTGGACAGCAGTGATGTGTCTGGACCAGCCTGGCTGTCAGCAGCCAGGAAGCTTCGAGAACCATGAAGATTTACCCCATGGCCAAACTGCCCACTGGCTGCGGCAGTCCAGTTAGTCAGGAGCTGAGGCCCTTCTGCCCTAACAGTAAAGGCAGGGTTCGGGCTGGAGCACTGGGGGCAGAGGAGGCGGCAGATGCAGGGTGGCCAGCGGGGAGGAGAGGCCGCCCACTGCGGGGGAGACAGGCAGGGTTGCGCGCTCTGTCCTCCTTGGCAAGTCCCGTAGCAGAACGAGAAGCAGGGCTGATGGCAGAGGCTGCCTAAGTGGCTTGGGACAAACAAGAAGCTCTAGTGTGGGAAGATGGCGGTGTCACCTGGCTCTAGTGTGGGATCTGGAGGATGTGGAGAGGGAGGAGAGTGGGGACCATGGAACTTAGGGTTCCACCGAGGGCAGGGCAGACTGAAGTGCAAGCCCGCATGTGTGCATACCCAGCCTGGTCTACAAGGGAGTCCAGGACAGCCAGGGCTACACAGAGAAACCCTGTCTCGAAAAACAAAACAAAAATAAATAAATAAATAAATAAATAAATAAATAAATAAATAAATCTTACAAAAAGATAAGAGTCTCAAACCAGGAGCTCCTTCCTGGGTGTCCTGAGAGGGCGAGACCCTGCTGGGTGTCTTCTTTTGGTTCCTGAGAGCACAGAGGCAGAGCTGGAGCAGACCCCTCGCTGCCCCTGACCTGGCAAGGGAGAAGCTGGGAGCTATCCACTTCATCCCTGAGTGGCCTGGTTTGCTTTTCTGTGGCTGTGAAAAATACCACGTACAAACCAAACCTGAAGAGAGTTTGTTTGTTTGTTTTGGTTTTTGAGACAAGGTTTCTCTGTGTAGCCTTGGCTATCCTGGACTCGCTTTGTAGGCCAGGCTGGCCTCGAACTCACAGCGATCCACCTGTATTTGCCTCCCGAGTGCTGGGATTAAAGGTGTGCGCCACCACCATCTGGCACAGCTACCTTTCTTGCATAAGCCACGCCTACATGCCCAGGGCAGGTATGGCCCATTGTAAGTTGGGGGCTCCAATGTCAATCAACCAGCAGGAAACGTCCTCACAGACATGGTCACAGGCCAGGCTGTTATGGACGCTCCCTTGCCTGAGACTCCCTTTTCCCAGGCGCTTCTTGAGGATGTCAGGTTGACCATCAGAAGGAACCAGCACGCTGTAGCGGGGCTCCCAGCAGCAGGTCTCTCTACCACACCTGGGAGGCAGAGAGGTGTGGGCAGCACGAGGAAGAGAAAGAGCGATGCAGTGTGTGGATGAGGGGCAGCCAGGGTCAGACCACACGGGCCTCCCAGAAGCCAAGCCACTAGCAAACGGCCTGGAGATGGTACAGTAGTAGCGAGATGCTGACATATGACGGAGATCCGCTGGAGCGCCCTCTGCACGCAGGATGTGAGCACCTGAAAACCAGTCGTGGCTTCCCCAGCTTTAGCTCCTTCCTGGTTCTCAGTAAAAATCAGGGAGCAGCACCTGGCTTCCGTGAAATGTCCTGACAGGTCCTTCCCAACTTCCTCCACCTGGACACAAGCTTCCCACGGTGTGGCTTGCAAACGGTGACTTGTCCTGACTCCCCAGACCGTTGGCTGGACAGGGGGGGACAGTGTGGAAAGGACGCAGGCTCTCCTGGGTGGTACGGGAAGCCACTGGGCGTTTCAGGCCGAGAAGTGGAAAGTGATTTGGGAAGGAAACATCTGAGGGAGCCGTGCGGTCTCTGTCTGGGGGCGGAGGCATCTGGAAGCAGGTTTCCTGGGGCTGTGGGGTGGGGGCATCTGGAAGCAGGTTTCCTGGGGCTGTGGCGTGGGGGCATCTGGAAGCAGGTTTCCTGGGGCTGTGGGGTGAGGGCATCAGGAAGCAGGTTTCCTGGGGCTGTGGGGTGGGGGCATCAGGAAGCAGGTTTCCTGGGGCTGTGGGGTGAGGGCATCTGGAAGCAGGTTTCCTGGGGCTGTGGCGTGGGGGCATCTGGAAGCAGGTTTCCTGGGGCTGTGGGGTGAGGGCATCAGGAAGCAGGTTTCCTGGGGCTGCGGGGTGAAGGCATCTGGAAGCAGGTTTCCTGGGGCTGTGGGGGTGAGGGCATCTGGAAGCAGGTTTCCTGGGGCTGTGGCGTGGGGGCATCTGGAAGCAGGTTTCCTGGGGCTGCGGGGTGAGGGCATCAGGAAGCAGGTTTCCTGGGGCTGCGGGGTGAAGGCATCTGGAAGCAGGTTTCCTGGGGCTGTGGGGTGAGGGCATCTGGAAGCAGGTTTCCTGGGGCTGTGGGGCGGAGGCATCTGGAAGCAGGTTTCCTGGGGCTGTGGCGTGGGGGCATCTGGAAGCAGGTTTCCTGGGGCTGTGGGGGTGAGGGCATCTGGAAGCAGGTTTCCTGGGGCTGTGGCGTGGGGGCATCTGGAAGCAGGTTTCCTGGGGCTGTGGGGTGAGGGCATCAGGAAGCAGGTTTCCTGGGGCTGTGGGGTGGGGGCATCAGGAAGCAGGTTTCCTGGGGCTGTGGGGTGAGGGCATCTGGAAGCAGGTTTCCTGGGGTTGTGGGGTGGGGGCATCTGGAAGCAGGTTTCCTGGGGCTGTGGGGTGAGGGCATCAGGAAGCAGGTTTCCTGGGGCTGTGGGGTGAGGGCATCAGGAAGCAGGTTTCCTGGGGCTGTGGGGTGGGGGCATCTGGAAGCAGGTTTCCTGGGGCTGCGGGGTGAAGGCATCTGGAAGCAGGTTTCCTGGGGCTGTGGGGTGAGGGCATCTGGAAGCAGGTTTCCTGGGGCTGTGGGGTGGGGGCATCTGGAAGCAGGTTTCCTGGGGCTGCGGGGTGAAGGCATCTGGAAGCAGGTTTCCTGGGGCTGTGGGGTGAGGGCATCAGGAAGCAGGTTTCCTGGGGCTGTGGGGTGAGGGCATCTGGAAGCAGGTTTCCTGGGGCTGTGGCGTGGGGGCATCAGGAAGCAGGTTTCCTGGGGCTGTGGGGTGGGGGCATCTGGAAGCAGGTTTCCTGGGGCTGTGGGGGTGAGGGCATCTGGAAGCAGGTTTCCTGGGGCTGTGGCGTGGGGGCATCTGGAAGCAGGTTTCCTGGGGCTGTGGGGTGAGGGCATCAGGAAGCAGGTTTCCTGGGGCTGTGGGGTGGGGGCATCAGGAAGCAGGTTTCCTGGGGCTGTGGGGTGAGGGCATCTGGAAGCAGGTTTCCTGGGGTTGTGGGGTGGGGGCATCTGGAAGCAGGTTTCCTGGGGCTGTGGGGTGAGGGCATCAGGAAGCAGGTTTCCTGGGGCTGTGGGGTGAGGGCATCAGGAAGCAGGTTTCCTGGGGCTGTGGGGTGGGGGCATCTGGAAGCAGGTTTCCTGGGGCTGCGGGGTGAAGGCATCTGGAAGCAGGTTTCCTGGGGCTGTGGGGTGAGGGCATCTGGAAGCAGGTTTCCTGGGGCTGTGGGGTGGGGGCATCTGGAAGCAGGTTTCCTGGGGCTGCGGGGTGAAGGCATCTGGAAGCAGGTTTCCTGGGGCTGTGGGGTGAGGGCATCAGGAAGCAGGTTTCCTGGGGCTGTGGGGTGAGGGCATCTGGAAGCAGGTTTCCTGGGGCTGTGGCGTGGGGGCATCAGGAAGCAGGTTTCCTGGGGCTGTGGGGTGGGGGCATCTGGAAGCAGGTTTCCTGGGGCTGTGGGGGTGGGGGCATCTGGAAGCAGGTTTCCTGGGGCTGTGGGGGTGAGGGCATCTGGAAGCAGGTTTCCTGGGGCTGTGGGGTGGGGGCATCTGGAAGCAGGTTTCCTGGGGCTGTGGGGTGGGGGCATCTGGAAGCAGGTTTCCTGGGGCTGTGGGGTGGGGGCATCTGGAAGCAGGTTTCCTGGGGCTGTGGGGGTGGGGGCATCTGGAAGCAGGTTTCCTGGGGCTGTGGCGTGAGGGCATCTGGAAGCAGGTTTCCTGGGGCTGTGGGGTGGGGGCATCAGGAAGCAGGTTTCCTGGGGCTGTGGGGTGAGGGCATCTGGAAGCAGGTTTCCTGGGGCTGTGGCGTGGGGCATCAGGAAGCAGGTTTCCTGGGGCTGTGGGGTGGAGGCATCTGGAAGCAGGTTTCCTGGGGCTGTGGGGGTGGGGGCAGGGCTCTCTCTGTCCTGCAGGGCTGGTGGGTGTGGGGACTGGCACATGTAAGAACCTCTAAATGCCGGAACTGCTCCCTAGACTGGAGAGAAGACAGAGAGGAGACAGGGCTGTTTGCTCCGCTGACCCCAGGCCTCCAAGGCCCGCAAGGCCCCCTCAGAGAGCAATGCAGAGAACCGCGGCTGTCACTTGATGCCCATGAGCAGAGATCCACCATGCTCTATTCTGTCAGACAAAGGCTCTGAGGAAAAACAAGGCCACCCAGACATGAAAGTACCAAAGAGGAGCTCTTCTCAGATGCTGGTGTGGGTGGGGGTAACACAAAGGCTTCCCAGACAGAGCCTAGAGAAGCTGTGTCTTCAGGTAGGGCCAGAGGCTGGGCACGTAGCTAACTGACAGAAGTAAAGAGGCACCGAGAGTCCCAGGCCAGGGTGAGAGGGAGGGTTAAGGCACCTACCACCAAGCCTGACCTCCGGAAATTCCAGCTCTACGACATATCGTGATGCCTCTGGCCTCTGAGAGCACCTGCACTCATGTGTGTATATACCAACATGCACACACATGCACACCTACACATAATCAAAAGAAACTAAATCTGGTGCTGGAGAGATGGCTCAGTGGTTACGAGCACTGGCTGCTCTTCCAGAGTACTTGAGTTCAATTCCCAGCAACCATGCGGATGGCTCCCAACCATCTATAATAGGCTCTGATGCCCTCTTCTGGTGTGCAGGTGTACATGCAGATAGAGTGCTCATATAAATCAATCAATCAATCAATCAATCAATCTTACAAAAAATAAGAACCCAAGCCAGGAGCTCCTTCCAGGGTATCCCTGTAGGGGGAGACCCTGCTGGGTGTCCTGGGGCAACCTGCGTTGCACAGAGGCAGAGTTGGCATGCTGCCCCTTCTTGTCTTACCTGGCTACGAGCGCTCGCACTGGACTACCCCTCCCACCTGGAGGGTACTGAACTTGATGCTCGGTCCTCACCTGCATGTTATGTCTCCTCGCTTTCTACTATAGCCATCACAGATCGGGCACCCCTGAAGGGGACACCAGGGGAAACAAGAATGTGAGCACCGGCCCACAATGGGAAGAAACCCCATCTATTGCACCAATCACCTCAGGAACAGCCCTAACCCCCCCCCCCCCCGAGACAAAAAGGCAGGATAAAAGCATCCCGTGTGTTACTGTGTGCTCTAGTTCGCTTTCAATTTCTGTGACAAAACACTAACCAAAGTCAACGTGGGAGGAAAAGGTTTACTGGCTTACACTTCTTTGTCACAGTCTGAGGGAGTTAGGGCAGAGCTGAAGCAGAGCCATGGCGGGTGCTGCTTCCCGCTTCTCTCTCTCTCCGTGGCGTGCTCAGTTTCCGCCCTTTCTCTTTCTTTTCTTCTTTTTGGTTTGTTTGTTTGAGGCTGAGTTTCTCTGTGTTGCTCTGGTTGTCCTGCAACTCACACAGTAGACCAGGCTGACCTCGAACTCAGAGTTCTGCATGCCTCTGCCTCCTGGGTGCTGGGATTATCGCCTGGTTTAATTCTTCTTCTTCTTCTTCTTCTTCTTCTTCTTCTTCTTCTTCTTCTTCTTCTTCTTCTTCTTCTCCTCCTCCTCCTCCTCCTCCTCCTTCCTCCTCCTCCTCCTCCTCTTTCTTTTTGAAACAGAGTCTCACTATTGGGCTTCTGGTTGTCTTAGAATTCACTATGTAGACCAGGCTGGCCTTGAACTAAAAAAAATCCACCTGCCTTTGCCTCCCAAGTGCTGAGACTAAAGGTTTGGAGCACTACACTGCTACACTGGGCTTTCAGTTTGCTTTCCTGCACCAGCTAGAACCACCTGCCTAGGAGAGGCACCTCCCATAATGGGCTAGGCACTTCTGTATTAATCAATAATCAATAAAATAGTCCGCACAGGCTTGCTTACAGGTAGTCTGATAGAGCAAGCCCCTCAATTAAGATTTCCTCTTCCCAAATTACCCCAGTTTGCCTGAAGTTGACAAAAAATAAAAACAAAATAAACAGAAAAGCCCACAACCAGAACACCATGGTTCAATACAGCATTGGTCAAGGGCTTTTTTTTTTTTAAGTGTCTGCTGAAGTTTTCTACACCGAACGTGTGTTATGCAATTCAAACCTTATTTTTAACCAAACTCTCCAGCCTACTGTGAGGCACAGCTCCCTCCTGGACACTTCACTGTCACTGTCCCTCAGGTAGACACGGGTTCGCTGGGCCGTGTTTCCACGGGGAAAGCTCAGATGACTCCTGGCAGGCCAAGTCTGGAGCCGGGGTTGAGGTGTGGTCCCCAAGAGGGAGCTGAGCCGGTTGTCATGGCAACGCAGCCAGCCAGCTGTGCCACCACCAGGAGACAGCCTGTAGTTCTGGAGCAGTGGGGACCTGGCCTCAGTGAGGGGCGTGTTCGCTGGGAGACAGACTGGGCTGCTTCTCTTGTTCCCCTCAGTGACAGCTTACCTCTGCTTTCTCACACCCTTGCTCCATCCTGCCTCAGAGCCTTAGCCTGATCATCCCGTGACTCACTTTCAGGACCACCTGAAGTCCCTCCTCCTTAGATCACCTATTTAAAGCCGCGCACCGCATCGTTGCCCCTGCCATGTTTTTTCCTGTGTATGTCTTCTTACCATCCAACATAGTTGATCACCTTGACTGTGAAGGCGGAAGGCACGGATATGCTCTGTAAACACAGACTTCCTCTTTCCTGAAAAGAGGTGAGGAGGAGGCTGGCCAAGGCTGGAGAGGCTGGCTGAAAGGCCTCTGCCCCCGTTGTATCAGGAGAGCGGTCCCTTGAACTTCTCTGCAAAGGCGTTCCTGTAGGAGCACCCAGGCACCTCACTGAGTCCTTCCTTTGCACCGTGGGTCAAGATACCTCTGCCTAAAGATGTCAGTTCATCCGGGCAGCCCCTCCCAGGAGAACACACTAAGTTAGGTACAGCACTGGCTGGAGGCATGCCAGGCACAGGACGGAGGAGATGGGAGCTGTTCCCCGCAGCCTATGGAAGTTCTTCTGCGGGTCCCCTGGTGGGTAGCTGCCTGTCCCAGCAGAGTCTAGGATGGCTCATGAAAGAAGGTGTTTCATTGGGGCTTCCTTGCCGTTTCGGAGGGCGAGTCCATGGCCGTCACCAGTAGGGAGCAAGACAGCAGGCATGGTGAGGGAGCAGTAGCTCAGACCTTACATCTGATCCACAAACAAGGGCAAAGAGAACAAGACTGGGCCTGGTGCGGGCTTTTGAAACCTCAGAGTCCACCCCAGTGGCACACCCCCTCCAACAAGGCTGCCCTATGAATCCTTCCGAAACAGTTCACCAACTGGGAACCAATTATTCAGCTGCATGAGCCTGTGGGGGCGTTCTCCTTCAACCCACCCCATCCCTTGCTCCATGGGGCTCTCGGTGGCCTCTGGTCTATATGACCAGCCTTTTACAAAGGAGGACACGTGTTCCTGGCCCAGGCCACACTGCCAGTAAGTGTGAGATCTGGCTTCAGGGCTGCTTGCTGTGTCTGGAGGATCACATGGCCAGGCAGGGAGCCAGACAAGCTTCTGGGACTGCCCAAAATTGTGTCCAAACATCCGGACAAACAGCTTCCCTGTGGGGCTAGGCACTGCGAGGGACACTCTTTGTAGGCATGTGGCTCGGGCAGCCAGGACAACCATATGCTCACAGGCCGTGTGAGCACAGCATAGGCCTCTCTGGCAGCAGATGCCCCAAAGGCATTTGTGTCAGCATTGTGTGTGGCTCTCTCATGTCCCCCTGCCCCAGCGTCCCTCGGTTCTAGAATCTGAGGTTCCGGGACTGTGTCATGGGGTCCAACAGACTCTGGTGTTCTGGCAGGCAGCCTTGTGGTCAGAAATGGAAAGCTGGCATGCTTCGACTCCCACAGCCAGGATGTCTGTATGGCACCATGGAGCTTGGTGGCATGGACGGCCAGCTCCTGGGAAAGGCCACTCTCCGCAGTGGGCCCACCAAGTGGCGGAATATCCCCGCCATGCCCCAGATGGCATCCTCTCTTGCCACCAGTTTCCCCAGGGCCTGCCCTGCCAGGGTTTCCTGTCTTCCAGGGAGGAAGCTGGCACTGGTGAGAACTGCGGACAGGGATGAAGGGGCAGCCGATTGCATACTCCACGGCTGGCAACGACATCGCCTGCTCTGCCAAACTCAGAGCTGTGGAGCTGGCAGAGGCATAAGCCCGAGGTGACTTTACAGAGGAAGAGCTAGGTCATTGGGGGGTGGGAGGAGGCCACTGGCTGACAAGGAAACCCCAAGAAGGCAGCGAGGCAAGGCCAGCCTTGTGGTCTCTACTCAGAAGCAAGACATTCAGGCGCCCCAAAGCAGCTGGTGAAGCTGGGGTTAAGGATTTGGTTTTGGGGAGCCCCCTGACTGGCCCGAGTTGCTATGGGAACAACCCCGTGTTACCCTAATAGTCAGCCTAGTCTGGCTGCCCTCCTGGCCTGCTCAACTTCCTGAGGTCAGGATGTGCCTTTCCCTGGAGTTACTTGCCTTTGTGCTGGGAGGAGAGGAGGGAGGGAACTGTGATCAGGCTGAAAGAAAAAAAAAAAGACACTGGGTGTTCACAGGTAAAGCAACACAGGATGCTCTAAGAGGAGGTGAAAACATTTCATCCTGCGGGAAAGAAGATCCCTGAAACCAGGTAGATTCACTAGGCCTGGAAGGCCAGCCCAAATGCCTGGAAGACCAGAGTTGCAGCGACCAGCGAGCTGCCCGGAAGAGGTTTATAGTCTTCAAGCTGCTGAGCTGCCTGCACTGTGCAGTGCGCTCCAGTGGCCAGCCTCTGTGAGCTGTCACTCATGCTGGGGTGGGCGGGCTTTGGGGAGGCGGCTGTCTTGACTCATTTCTGCTCCTGAAAATGACCCCTCACCCATATTCCTGTGGGTCCAATAAAACCCGTTAGTTCACCGAGCTGGGCCGTGGTGGTGCCCTTGCTTTGCTCTATCATTGGCTCTCTGTCTGGAGTGAACAAGTGTTTATGTCACTCCAGGGTTAGTGCCACACGACGCTGTACCATCTACAACCCCAAGTGTGTCCATTATGAGGTTTGGCTATTTAACAAGTAACTCAAAAGTTTAATATATTTTAGCTGGGTGTGGTGGTGGCGCAGGCCTTTAATCCCAGCACTGGGGAGCCAGAGACAAGTGGATCGCTGTGAGTTCCAGGACAGCCAGGGCTACACAGAGAAACACTGTCTTGAAAAAAAAGTTTAATATTTTTAGAAGAGTGGGACTTATTTTTATTTTTATTTCTTTGTTTTCAAGACAGGGTTTCTCTGTGTAGCCCTGGCTCTCTTGAAACTAGCTCTGTAGACCAGGCTGGCCTTGAACTCAGAGATCCGTCTGCCTCTGCCTCCTGAGGGCTGGGATTAAAGGCGTGCACTACTGCCACCCAGCTAAGAGGGAGATTTCTTATTTCAAATCCCTGGGGTTGGAGACTGCCTGGATCTTCAGAGCTGCCTCCTTTATCTCCAAAGCTATGACTTCACAAGTGCCAAATGCAGCTGTCCACACACATGTCCTCACTATGCTGTCTTTACACCCCATGTCCTGATCAGCTTGACATCCAAGCCCTGAAAACAATCTTTACTCTCTATTCACATCTCTGGGTCAAAGGTCAAGGGTCAAGGGTCAAAGGTGTGGCTTCTTCCAGCCTGTCCTTGCTGAAATTCTTCTCTCATATGTCATCCATGATTATTATCCAGAAACCCCTTTGGCTGGAGCATCATCCTGACTGCCATCCTTGTTCATTACCTACAGTAGTAAGTGCAGGAAAAGGCAGGGTCTGGGGGGAGGGCGGGGCAGCTGGGATGCAGCGGGCAGAAGAGTGAGGTCTGGGGGAGGCTGGGGGAGGGAAGAAGGCATCCTGGATTTTGGGAGCTGCATCCTGAAGCCGGGGCACACAGGTGGTATGGGGGAGACTGTCCATCCGGAGGGCCCTGGAAGCCTTGCTGAGCCGTTAGCTTGAGAGCGATGACAGTGTGCACAGCTTGCAGCCCAGGACTGACAGCAGCCCAGAGGAGCCAGGAAACAGCTTTTCAGCAAGGGCCTCAGAGCGTTCTTGGAAGCAGGCTGAGTATAAATTATAAATAAACAAACGAGAACTCTGCAGCAGGGCGTGGGCTGGTGGGAAGACGGAGAGACGGGAGGCAGCGAGCCACCTAGGAGCTAAGGCCACTCCCTGGCCTGGCACCCAAGACAGCTCTCTTTCCCCCTCTGGACTTGGACATTTGCATACAGATGATGGCTCTGGGGGACCAGGGTTCCCAGGATCAGGAGTCAGTGTCTGACCCTTGCCAGGTGCAAAGCAGAGGTCCCATGCAGACCCCTGTCGTGGGGGCTCAGAGGCCCACTGCCTCACACAGCCTGAGGCACAGTCTCTCTTGGACCAAAACAGGCCCCTGTGGACACTCATCCGTGTGGGAGGTGTCTTACCAAATGTTTGAAGGGGGAAAAAAATCCCACTTTCTTGGTTTTTTTTCCACTTTCTAATTTTGGATTATTTTTCTAGATGACTTCATTTCTAAGAAGGAGGTAGTACAGAGAAGCCGCCTGGACAGGAGTGAGGCCTGAGGCCTGAGAGGGCTCGGGGGGGCTGAGGCAGTGTGGGAGCACAGGGAGTACCTGGGCTGGGCATGGTGGAGGGGAGAGTCCCTGCTCCTTGGTGGGGCATGGGACCCAGTGTCCTGACCGGCAGTGTTCCCAGTGCAGGCTGATTCTGGGACCTGCTGCTCAGCCATGTTCCAACGAGGCCTCCCATGCAGCCAGGTTGGGAGGGCAAGGAACTCAAGAGCTGGTCTCTGGGCAAGACCTCTCTGCCCCCACGGACAGAGCTGAGAGCCATGCCTAGACACCCTTCAGCCTACAGATTTCCACAAGCCAACAGAATTCATGTGGGCTGGCTTCATGAGAAAGGACACGTTGCAAGGTATTAGGAGGGTCATTCACTCAGCCAAAGAAGCATAGAGGTGGCTTTGCAGGCCACACGCCAAGAGCCATGCGCCAAACATACATCTTCCGCCAACGAGCATGAACCCAGCAGCCACATCTGCTCTCCTGAAAGCCATGGCCCTCAGCTCTAGTGCTTTGGTACTGATCACCCCTTGGTCAGCTGCCAGTGCTATAGCTGCAAGGGAGCCACCTCAGCTCAGAAAGGTGGGCTCCCACAAAGAGGAAGGTAGTCGCCACTCCCTTCACCCACAAAGGACTTCTTAGCAACTTGAGGGATTTGAGGGAGAATGCTAGGACGGATGAGTTGGAAAGGGGGAGGAGGTATTTATACTTTTACAGGTCAGGAGGTCAGCAAGGACTGACTATACCATGGGGACAGAGGAAGGGACAAAACGCCTGGTTTGAGGGCTGTGGACACCCTGTGTGCCTGTCTGCTGTCACCACTGCTGTGCTCCGTGCTTAGTTCCATGTTGGTAGGCCTGGCCTGAAAGAAAGGAGAAGGGAAGGCTATGTGTGCCCGAGGAAATAATTCCTTCACATCTCTACGGAACCAGAAAGTCCAAAATAAAGATGCCAGAGCCAGGCGGTGGTGGCGCACGCCTTTAATCCCAGCACTCGGAGGCAGATCACTGTGAGTTCGAGGCCAGCCTGGTCTATGAAGTGAGTCCAGGACAGCCAAGGCTACACAGAGAAACCCTGTCTCGAAAAAAACAAAAACAAAAAAACAAAATAAAGATGCCAGAAGGGTGGACCCTTCAGAGCTCATCTCAGGCCCTGCTCCAGCTTCTGGGATGCTGGTGAGCATCACCGCCCTTGGTTCGTGGGATATCCCACCACTGCTTTTGCCTTCCCAGGGCCTCCCCTCTCTGTGTCTCAAGTCTCTTCCCCTCTCCCGCCTTTTGGGAGCGATCTGCCTGTATCTGCCTCTGAGTGCTGAGACTAAAGATGCATGCCATCACGTCTGGCGTCTTCTCCTCTTTATGAGTAGAGGAAAAAGGTGGCAGCTACCGTGTTAGGAAAAGGCCTCACATTCCTTCAGGAGGCATATGTGGGAATTCTCCCTCCCTGACTCCCTTGCAGCTACAGTGCTGGTAGCTGACTCCGCCCACCCCCATTCAGTTCCCTGCCTGTCAGATCATCACTGAAGCAAGGGGGCAAAGCACCCTGGCTTTTAGGACAGCCAATGCGGGCTGCTGGGTCCATGCCCAGTGATGGGAAACATATTTGAGGCATGTAAGTTGGTGACATCTGTAGACTCTTGTCTATATAAGGTCCCAGTCACAGGTTCTCGGTAGACACATCTTTCTGAGGCTACCGTCCAGCCCTTGCATGAGATGTGGGTACAGAGCAGGACAGGAGGGAGGGGCTGAGAAGGCACTGCAGGTGGGGAGGAAGGTTTGGGCTGGGCAGAGCTGGCCGACTCAGCCCACAGGCTGCGAGGCTCTTTCTTCCTCACTTCTTTGAACCTCATGTCAGTTTGTAGTTATCCCGATGGGGTTATCCACCGGCGGCCACGAGGGACCGTGAAGACACCACTCACCAGGGCCCTAGCCCTTTCTGCACCTTGGAGCCCTGGGCTGCTGTCCAGGAGGCAAAAGCCTCTCATCCCGCTCTTGGTGGCAGGCCAGTCTCTGAAGCCACAGGAGCGCCAGCGAGTCCCTAGATGCCCATCGCAAGCTCTTCCCCTTTCTCCTCCCCAAGTCTCCTGCTGGTTCAAGCTGATTCTCTCCTCAGTGAGGCTTCCAGATACAGAGACGAGACCGGAATGTGACGTCTGGGCGCACCTTACTGTTCCTGCCTCACCTTGAGCTGCCACCCTTCAAGGAGGTGCCACCCCCACTTCAAGATAAGGGAAGGGCACCTGGGCGGTGGTAGCTCACGTCTTTAATCCCAGCGCTCGGGAGGCAGAGGCAGATGGATCTCTGTGAGTTCGAGGCCAGCCTGGGTCTACAAAGTGAGTCCAGGATAGCCAGGGCTACACAGAGAAGCCCTGTTTCAGAAAACCAAAAAACAAACAAACAAAAAACCCAAAGAAAGAAAAGATAAGGGAAGTCGTGGCGCCTCACCCCTTTTACTACTGTTCTGTCTGCCACTCTGCTGTGTGGGCCCAGTCCCAGGAGAGGGTCATCTCTCTCAGGCCATCTTGCCCAGCATGGAGCCTCCTAAGGCCAGAAGGAACCTCAGGGCCAGGCCACCTTCATCAGCTCTCCAGAGCAGCCACGGGCAGCGGGACCAGTCTCCTACCTCTCTAGACACACTCTGGATTCTGTTTGCCCCCTTGAAAACTGGGCTTCTGGGCCTTTTCTTCTCCAAGAGGGCCTCTGACCTCTGGATGCTCACTTTATGAAATCAAGGACATGTCGGACCCTTGGGTCAGGAGGTGGCTGGGAAGGCTGGCTTTGGATGGGTGGTCCAGGAATGGTAGAATCTGGTGGGAACTGCAGGCAACCAAATCTCCCTTGCCCAGGTGATTAGACTCAGTGTTTGGTCACTGTCCACCTTAGCCATCATGAGCCAGGGCCACTCCTGGTCACTCAAAGGCAGAGGCTAGTGTTGTGAGAGACATCCTTCCTTGGTTCAGTGTCAGTATTATACCTTGGGGAAGGGGGGGGGAGACGCAAAACCTAAAAAACAAAAGGCAGCTGCCAGCAAAAGGAAGGCTGAGTAACAGCCGGGCTGAGTCATGGCAGGAGGAGGCACTGGGAAAAGCAGGAGAGTGTGTTGCCAGCTAGGAGCAGCCTCCTTAGGCCTAAAGGGAAAAGGAGGAACGGAGGAGCCACACGCTGCCCTCCCTGACTTCTGGAGGTACCAGGCAACATCTCTAGAGGACACCGAGTCTTCACAATCTCACGCACTAGGGCTGGCATGGGGCAGCCCGCCCCCTCCCCCCACCTCCACCCCGTCCCCACCCGAGCCTTGCGACGGGCAGCTCAGCCCCAGGTGCCGCTCAGAGCTCTGCAGCTTGCCTCAGCGCACTCAGTCTTAAGAGGCAACAGCCAGACAACCGTTAAAGGGTGATTGCACAGATGAAGAGAGCTGCCTCAAGCATACACGCTCTAGCTACAGGCTTTAGAACCTGGGGCACCGAATAGACCTGTAAGGCTGTTGGTGGCCCTGGGCTGTTCCCTCGATGACTTTCCCACAGTTCCCTTTACTCAGGTCCTAATATCCTGGAGGACCTGTCTCTCCATAATCTTCCAGGATGAATTGTGTTCAGTCTCTTCCTTGAGAACTGGGGTTCGTGTCTCTTCCTCTGTAAATCCTGGGAACAGTAGACTTGCCTTTGGGGATGGCCAGGAGGGGAGCAGACCTCTGACCCCCAGCCAGTATCCTGCCCAGAAGACTGGTCAGAGCCTCACCCTGTGGTTCTGTTCGCCGCCAGTGTGGCTAGGGACAGCTGGTGGGGAGATCCGCCTCGCGCAGTGACCTCAACTGACACAAAACAAATCCCAAGCTCAGAGAGCTGTGGATGAGCCTGCTAGGGTGTGCAGTTGTGTCATGCCTGTACCGCCCCCTAACAGACAAATGTCTCTGTGCTGGTGACACCCTCATCCTACTGAAGCTTGCAGTCTGGGAGCTGGCGGCTGTCTGAAGACAGTTTTCTGTCAGGCACTGGGGACCTGAAAGGAAAGGATTTGCCCAAGACCGCCCAGCTAGGTTTGGTGGGACAGAACACCCCTGCTCTATAAGTCCGGGACCCCAGCTCTCTTCCAAGGATGGGCAAGGCCTCCACGACTCATTGGCTTTACCCCACCCAAGAGTCTATGTGGTCCCAGCCCCTCCTTCGGATGTGGTCTGCTCCTTGCTCGCTCTAGCGGGTGCCTGCCTCTCCCGCCCCCAGGCTCCCTGCGGAAAGGGGTTCCTATGGCACCCCTTCCCCCGCACACACTTAGCTCACTGGCAGCCATCTGCCCTGAGATGGTGACAGCAGATGCCTCGATGCACAGCGGTGCCTTAAACATAGTCGGCCCGGTGCCCAGCCAGCCTGAGTGCTGCCCATCAGGGCAAGAGTGTCTGCAGGGTTCCCTCCCAGAACAGCTTCGGGAAGGGAGTTAATGGGCAGCACTGTGGAACTCTTCAAGTCCCCCCTGAGGCAGGCCCACACCGTGGAGGTGTCTCTCCCAGGCCCCGGCATCTCCCTCACCTCCTGCTGTTTTCTTATCACCGTTGCGGACAGGTGGTGATGAGGCGTCGCAGGGTTGGGAGGTACACACAGAATACACACAGCCAGTTGCTTTCCAGTCCTGGACTGGGCAAAGGAGCCCTTATCTCAACCCTGCCAAGGATGCCTGAAAGCTCAACCCGCTTTTTCAGGCATCAGGAACAGAGTAAAAAAATAAAACAATAAAATAGAATAAAATAAAATAGAACAAAGGCTAGCAAGGAATAAAGCAGGACCTTTGTTGGCCACGATACCTCCAGAGCATGGTAGCACACACCTGTCATTGGGAGGCACAAGTTCCAGGCCACAAGGGAGACCCTAGCCTGGTACACCAACAATGGAAAGATAAAAAGAAAGAGAGGACACACAGGTTGAGCCTGGAGCCCTCTGGATTGTTTTGGTGTTAGGATTATCCCGATTGCAAAAAGAACACACCCAAAGATCTGCTCATTTGTGAGGCTGCAGACCTCTGGCACATCCATGGCCTGCAGCCCAGTGTTGGGGGTAAGAGAAGAAAAGGTATTGTGCAAGGCTGCCTAGGGCAGTGGATGAACAGCCTGAGTCCTCAGGACCCCACAGTGGAGACACCGGGAGGCCCCGAGGCCTACTCCTTGCAGCCCCCCCCCCAGCTCACCCCGTATCCTCCCCACAGCGTCCCTGCAGGGTGAGTGTGCAGACAGGCGCAGGCAGGCAGGCGCGCACACGCCTCCAGGCCGCCTCTGCTCCCCTCGCATCTTGCATTTGTTTTGCTTCAGCGGGGCTCGAATGGGGACACGCTGCACTCTCTCAACCAGCAGCTCCCTCCAGCCCCCCACGGAGGTGCCATATGTCAGTGTCATGAATAGGCATGAGGCTTGGGGGCTGGGAAGTGGCAGCTGCCAATCACTGGTTACTGAGTAGACCAGGGAGCTGGCTGGGCAGCACTGGCAAGGCCATGGGGTGGGGTGGCTCAGGGTGCATGCAGCTGTTTTGAGCGGGCACACCCCAGCACCCAGAAGGTCTCTTTGAAAGCAAAGCCATGTCCCTCAAGGTACAGGCAGTGATGGCACAGACACACTGGAGTCCCCCGGGTCCTCTGTCTTTGTGGCTTATGATGCATTTCCCCCCAGGACACCTGTCGTGGCCTTCAGGAGTCAGGGCCAAGCCTGTCAGAGCAAGGGAGAGAATCAAATTTAGCCACAGCTGCAGTGGGTCACATTTGCACACATCACAGAGGGGGAAAGCAGGCCCAGGAAGCCTCAGAGACCACCTCAAAGCCTTGTAGGTTGCCAAAAGAACTAGATTCTGTCAGCGTGTCCCTATTGGTCCCCATGTGCCAAGCGTGCTGCAGCCTGCCCACAGGCAATACCTGGGCTGTTCTCTGCTTCTCTGTCCCCAACCCTGTGTTTCTGGGGTCCATTCACCCCTTTCTCTCACAGCTCTATAAATTGCTCTTTACCATGAGGATGTTGTCCCCCTTTGCGTCCTGCAGAGTCCCATGTCATGCAATAGACACCTGGCTGTGCAGTTATCCCTCCCCAGCGACAACCTAACACACCCATTGGTCCCTCGGCCGTGGCCTGTGTTGTGAGTGAAGGGGCTCTGCCCACTCAGGGCCCCTGCAGGCTCCTTTGCCCTCACTCCCAGCCCTGCTGGAGGCTGGGTGTGGATTGGATTGACGGCTCCAGGTTAATTGGCTCTCTCTCCCCTGCCAGCGTGACGGAGCCTGCATGACATTTCCCCAGATAGTTAATTGATACCCAAGTAATTTGTCATGGAGACCTCGTTATATGCCAAGTGGGTCCCCTAAGCTGTTAGCGGCTGTGCCCCAGAAATAAGATTGGCAAGTTAATAATGGAGCCTTAATCATACTGCTCCTCGCCAGTGGAGGAAGAGAAAGCCTGGTAGAGAGAATGGTGTTCTCCTAGGACCGCAGAGACCAAGCCTTATGAGATCCCATGGCCGTGGTCTCCTCACATGGGGTGCCCACTCTTGGAAACAGTGTTCATCTTCCCTTGAGAAGGCCCCCTCCTCCCCAGATGAGCAGAGCTTTACCCAGTTCCTGGCTCTGGCTGGGCGTGGACATGGCTCATGCTCCAGGTCACATGACGTGGCTGAGGCTGAACCACCTAGCCCGCAGTGCTCGGAGCTTCTGCCGCAGCCGCTGGAGGCTCTGGTCAGCCCCGGGTTCACCTAGTGGGGGAAGAAGTGTGGGCTGCTGAGGCCAGCCAGCCAGCCCTGGCCTGGGAGAAACTGCAGTGATCAGTCCGCAGAGGGTCAACCCTGCCCCACGAGCCAGCCGTCAGCACCCACTTCCGCTTTGCTTAGCTTCCATTATGGGGACCTGGAGTGTGTGTGTGGCCAGGTGGCTCTGCATGATCCTGCCCACTGCTCCTCCCAGAACCCTTTGGAGAGGTGTCAGAGCATTAACACATAAACTTTAGAGCTGGGCGGTGGTGGCACACGCCTTTAATCCCAGCACTCGGGAGGCAGAGGCAGGTGGATAGCTGTGAGTTCGAGGCCAACCTGGTCTACAAAGTGAGTCCAGGACAGCTAAGGCTACACAGAGAAACCCTGTCTCGAAAAAACGAACAAAAAACATAAACTTTAGGAGATAAAGAATTTGTATGGGAGGCCGGGCGTGGTGGCGCACGCCTTTAATCCCAGCACTCGGGAGGCAGAGGCGGGCGGATCGCTGTGAGTTCGCGGCCAGCCTGGTCTACAAAGTGAGTCTAGGACAGCCCAGGCTAACACAGAGAGACCCTGTCTCGAAAAACCAAAACCAAAAAAAAAAAAAAAAAAAAAAAAAAAAAAGAATTTGTATGGGGTTGGGGTGCTGGAGAGATGGCTCAGAGGTTAAGATCACTGCTCTTCCAGAGGCCCTGAGTTCAATTCCCAGCAACCACATAGTGGCTCACAACCACCTGTAATGAGATCTGGCGCCCTCTTCTGGCGCGCAGGAGTACATGCAGGCAAAACGTTGTATACATAATAGATACATCTTTATAAAAGAAAGATTTCTTTTAAAAAATAGTTTTCAAAGAATGAAGTAAATAATCATATGGTAAAATAGCAGTTTGCCTCTGAGAGGAGGCTCAGGCAAGGAGGTGCTAACTTTTCACTGCAAGCCTTCCAGACCCAAACAATGCAGGCTTATGGCTTTGACTAGAAAAACACTGCAAATGAAACTTAAATGAGCAAAGCCAACACCAAAACTGAGGATGCCGTTTGCTTGGTGGTGTTTGTCTAGCATGCACAGCGCCCTGGGTTTGATTCCCAGCGCCAGCGTGGTGATACAGACCTGTAACGCTGCCGCCGCTAGGAGGAAAACAGAGGAAGACCAGAGGCGCAAGGCCATCCTACCTGCGCTGTGATGAGACCTTGTTCAGAACAAAACAAGACAAAATAAAACCCTGACCCAGGCTCAGACCATATTTGCAGGTCTCCATCAGGACCGGATCAGGGTGCCTCTGCCCGGAGTCTGGACCCCCGAATTTTACCCTCCCCTCTCCCAGGAGGCCTGAAGGACCTGGTGCAGTGGACGGTGATGTCTGCTCTGTGTGTGGAGGGGATGGGAAACAGAATTCCACTCCATCTCCTGTGACACCCACCTGATTACCTCTTGGGCCATTCATCTGCATGTCAGCGATGCCTCTATTTTGCGTCTTTACTTTTAATTAATAATTTGGTAAATTTTCTTGCCTGACCTGGTCAGGGAGGTGCAGTTGGGCTGCTGGGCTGGGCTGAGGTTGGGGCAGGTGGGCCAGGCGGGTGAGCCTCTGCCTCATGCTTGTGCCTCATCTTTGATGCCAGGTCTTTGGCTGGCAGGCAGGTGAGGGGTATATTCAGCCTTCCCTGTCTCTGAAGAGGAAGGAAGCCCAGGCGATACCCTGCTTCTGAAGACACTAGCCCACCATCTCACCATCCAGGTAAGAGGCACCGAGAGGCAGTGACTTGGGCAGCACAGTCAGCCTGCAAGAGCGGAGACTTTGGGCTGGAGCCCTGCACAGATGTACTCCCTGGGCCACAGCGCCATCGCAAGCTCTTCAAGGACTCCTCTGAGGTAGGATAATACTCCTGAGGGGCTGTGTAGCAGCCACTGGGGTCAAAGGAGCAGATGAGCTCCCCAAAGCCAGGAGAGAGCAAGTGGCTTTATTGGGGTGTTGAGCAGGAAATGAGAGTGGCTTGGGTCCTGAGTGACTCAGAGGCCAGCTTAGGTTGCCTCCTCCTGGAAGCCTCCTCCTCCCAGTTGCTGGACAGGGGTGGGTACGCTGGTGGGGGGGGGCACAGAAGCCGCAGATGAATATGAAAATCTATTTGGCTCGGACTTGAATTATTAAGAGGTTCAAGAATATTCTTAGCCCTAGAGAGCTGTGGTCCGCTGAGATGGACATCACAGCCGCCCTATTTTTAAGGTTCTGCGGGAAGGAGCTGAGACGCCATTGCACTTAGGGGCCCCTGCCTTCAAGCACTGGAGTCTGGCCACCCCACTCCAGACCTGCCCACAGTCCATGCTCTATCCACCCTGCTCCTTCCGTTTGCACCCCCTGCCCTTGCACCCTACTATCCCAGCCCTGTAGTAGTGCAGCCTGGCAAATTCTGGGCTCATGTTCGTCACCTGGGGTGGGGGTGAGAGGGTTAGGGTCTCAAACATCACTGATAGCACAGGGTACCACAGCGTTGGCCTACAGTGTCCCCAAGCTTGGCTGGCACCCCGTGTGCTGAACTCTAGCATCTTTGAGGCACAGACCCACGCCAAACCTCAACCCCGTCTCTGACTCCCTGATGACTGGATGCTGTCCTGAGCCCCCACACTTCTGCACCATCCAAAGGCCATGGTGGAGCTGGACCTCCTCCTGTAGTGTCTGCAGGGCCATGGCTGGTGACGTGGGGACAGGCAGGGAAGGCTGGGGTGCAGAGGTGGTGTCAGCCTGATTCTCTTAACTTGGTGACTCGTGTGGGTCCCCTGTAGGGAACCGGTGCTCCCACTGCCCCAGGTCATTTCAGGAGGCCACCAAGGAGGCCACTACATGTTGGCCATGCTGACTGAGAGACAGGGGTTGCCAAAGGAGGACTCAAAGTGGGGCTATTTCCCGTGATCTCGGGGGTAGAGAAAAGTAATGGATTAGACTTGAATCCTAAAATCCAGAAGTTGAAACTCAACTACAAACAACGCAATTACACTTACACAGAGAAATACAGAGTGTGTGTATGGGGGGTGGGGGTATGGGGAGAGGGGAGGGGACAACATGAAAAGGATGTGAACAGGCGCTTATCCCACTATATACAAGCGGCCAAAAGGTTCTGATGCCACCCGTCAGCAGGCAAGTCAGTCTCCATCACGTCTCTTCCAACTCACTGGGTGACCAGAGTCCAAAGACACACAGTAACAAGTGCTGGAAGGTGAGGGGACATGCCACTGAGGTGGTGACAGGGCTGAGGGAGGAGCTGCTCCTGTGAGAGGCAGCTTGGTGGTGGGTTTCTTACAAAGCTAAGCATAGGTTCACCTAGGACCTCCTAGGTGTGGGCCCATGAGAACCATTACGAAGGAGCTCATGATAGAGGGTTCCCTGGGCAGATACCAGCCAAGCACGTGGGAGTTCAGGACTGGACAAACCAAATGCACAAAGGAGTGAAGTGATGGCACGCGGTACCCACCCTAGGCGCCTGGAAACAGGCAAAGGCATGCACACAGAGTGGGCGGTTCTCAGGGGGGTTGGGCACTGCAGGCCAATAGCACTGGCTCCCTTTGGGACAAGCGTGGTAATGGCTGCACAGGATGAATCCTCTTTCTGCTTGTCTGTGACAAAGCCTCAGGCCTCTGTTGCTCAGGCTGGCCTTGAAGCCAGGCCTAGCGTTCCTCAGGTCTCAAGCTCCCCAGTAGCTGGGCCCACACACACACCACTGAGCAAAACTGGACAGTGAATATTCCAAAAGGCTGACAAGGGTTTTGTTTTGTTTTTTTGAGACAGAGTTTCTCTTGTAGCCTTAACTGTTCTGGACTCACTCTGTAGATCAGGCTGGCCTTGAACTCAGAGATCCGCTGCCTCTGCCGGCCGAGTGCTGGGATTAAAGGCGTGCGCCACCACACCGACGTATTTTTTGTTTGTTTTTGCGAGTTGTATTTTAATGACTGAAAGGATTTTCTCTCAGAACAAATCGCTTAAATGCCTACAAGCCACCTTCAGGCTCTGGCCTGCGCCTCCCTGGGTGGGGAAATGGGTACTTTCCTTGCAGCTTCTGCTGTACCGGCAGCCTGGGGAGCTCCCTGCGGGGTGTGGCCATCCTGCCCATGGCTTACAGAGAAGAGGGTCCAAGTGGTGTCAGTGTTCTGGGCACTGTGCATATGACTTGTGTGTGTCCTGGGGAAGGCAGTAGAACAGATGAGACAGGTATGGTGGGGTAGGTGACCAGGCTGGGTCCCCAGACACACTCGGGTGGCTCACAGGAGTGGGAGGAGATGCAGCTTTCTTCCTCATCTGTGAGGTGGCCTTGGCCTGTGGGCCCCAGCTTCTCTTCAGGCAAGGACGCCCTGTGCGAAACCCTCACCCATCTCTCCTTGTGGCGCCTTTGGGTGCCACGGGAGGCTGCACGGGAGGCTGGACAGGCCTTACCGCCCACTGGACACACGAGCTTTGCTTGAGGATTCCAGCCACTGCAGTTCAGCCTTTTGCTTACATCCCCCCCAAAATCCCTCCACAACTGTCTTGACAGGGCTTGAGGAGGGAGGAATCTGAAGAGCTGAGGAACAGATGGCTGGGCCAGCTGCAGGCCCTCCAGCTTTGGCTTCCACAGGAATGCTAGGGAACATGAAGTGTGAGTGAGTGTGCGTGTGGTGTGCGGGTGTGCAGGGCGTGTGAGTGATAGGGAGGGCCAGTGGGGGCTGCACCCCTTGGAGACACTCCAGTCTGAGGCACTCTGATAGATCCAAGGTACTTTCTGACTCAGCAAGGGAGAGTGAAGCCACAGCTGTGTGGGGTTCCTGGTCAAGGGCACACCTCCCTTCCCACAAGCCCCTGCGGCAGGTGGGGGATGTGGACACCTTGGGTGGCCCTGGGGGTCCTGCCCATGGAGGCTCGCCTACACACCAGGTGTGTGGCGGGGAGGGTGCCTCCCTCTGCCCTACACCTCATTACTGGGTGACAGGACCACATGTCCCAGACTTGAAACCCCAGGGAGTGGGCACCAGCTCATCAGAGATGGCAGAGGCAGCAGACCTACGTCTGGGGGTCCTGACAGTTACAGCAGACTGGCTGAGGAGGAAGACTCAGCAGCCCAGCTAATCTAAAGGGGACAGGGCATCATAGGAGAGCCACCCCATGCTGTCCTCACCGCCCTTCAGCGGTGTGCGCAGGGAGACAATACAGGTGCACCAACTCTGTGTCCCACCTCAGCTGCCACTCTGGTGAGCCTAGAATGTGTGAGAGGACAGGGTCCTGGAGCCATGCTGCTGGTGAGCCACCGTAAGCCTACCCGGAGAAGAAGCCCCCGGGCTAGAGCAGACTGGCCTTCCTAGTGGGATGGGATTTTGACGCTCTCTCTGGTGAGAGGGAGGCAGGAAGAGGAGTGAGGAGCCAAGCCTGGGGCTTTCTCACCATGGGCCTCAGCCGGCGTCCCATCTGGCACCCTCCTGCAGCTGACTCCCCGACGCCCACTCTTGAGCCTGCTCCAGGTTTGAGGCTTTCCCACTGCAGGTCCCTCAAGCTCAGCAGCAGGTAGGCACTGTGGGGGCTGCAGTTGGCTCTGCCCACTGAAGGACAGTCTACAGTGGCTGGGCTGGTGACAGAAGTGACCCCTGAGAATAAAGCCGGCCAGGCAGTCAGCAGAAGGGGAGGGACAGCGCTGCGGGCGCTGACAAGGCTGCCAAGCTCAGGACCTCTGCGGACCTGAGGCCTGGGCTCTGCATGTACTCTGGGTGCTTGTGTATTTCCTGGTCTGGAATGTGGTCCTATGGGGCATGGTGACCACACTGGAGCTGGAGATGGAGAAGGCTGGCAGCCACCAGCACAAGCTAGACTATGTCTGTCACATCCTCCTGGGGTTTCAGCCACTGTGCCTCTGAGGCCTGGTGCTGTACCACGCCTGTGGCTGAGGTGCCCACACTTCCTAGAGCTCATCTGCCCAGGCTGGAGCAGGAGCGCAGAGGTCGGAGTCCTTGTGATGCCCGCTGCCCTTCAACTGCTGGTCCTGCTGCTGCTCCTGGAAGCCTGGCTCGGGGTCTCTGAGGTCTGTGCTGGAGCCTCCGCTGTCATCTCCAGGAGGCCTGCCTTGATCTGCAGGTGCTCCTGGGCCTCCTTGGGGGCATGCGCTTAGTCTCTGCTCCTTCTGGCTCCTAGTAATGACATCATAAAAAGCCAGGGTGTGTCAGAAATCCCCTTGCTCTTCAGGGGTCTCTGGAAGGCCTGCTGAAGGGCTAGTCTGGAGAAACAGGAGCATTCTGCCCTCAGACTGGCCAGGTTCACCTGTGAAGCTGGGGTCAGGGGCCACAGTTCTCAAACAGTGGGTCCAGGAAGAGCCCCCAGCTACCAGGGGGAAGAGCCTGAGAAGCATACCACCCAGGGCAGGGCCTTTGTCTTCACCTGGGTAGTGAGGTGCACCAGAGGCAGGGATCACAACTGAAGCTGCCAGATATACTACCTTCTATTGCTGATGCCCATGCCTCAGTTTCCTGACCTGTGAAATGGGATCACAGTACCTGTTTCTTGGCAAGGCTTCCCTAAGGCCTGTTTTAGTAATAGCAGTTTATGTAAAGAATTCACGACAGCCCTGTGTCCTTAGCTGAGACTGTGCCAGCTGACAACAGACTCACTGTGTCTCAAACCTTGAAGAACAAGCACTCCTGCAGCAGGAAACAGGCACGTGAGGGAACATTGTAAGGATCAGAGCCACGTCTGACTCCAAAACCCATTCTGGGAAGACCTGGACCCCTGGACAGACGAAGTGGACAGAAAAGGCAAGGCAGCTGCATTGGGTAGTTTTACATCAGCTGACACAGCTAAAGTCATCTGAGAGTCAGGAACCTCAATTAAGAAAATGCCTCCATTAGATTAGGCTGCAGGGGAGCCTGTAGGGCATTTTCTTAATTAGTGATTGATTAGGGAGGACCCAGCCCATTGTGGGTGGGGCCATTTCTGGGCTGGTGGTCCTGGGTTCTATAAGAAAGCAGGCTGGGCATGCCAGTAAGCAGCACCTCTCCAGTTGAAGCAGGGCTCTGCATCAGCTCCTGCCTCCCTGCCCTGCCCTGCCCTGCCCGGCCCCGCCCTCTTCCAGTGATGGACGATGATGTGGAAGTGTAAACCAAATAAGCCCTTCCCTCCCCAGCTTGCCTTTGGTCATGGTGTTCCTTCACAACTACAGAAACCCTAACTAGGATAGCAACCTTGGGCCTGGCCTGGCCTCCCTCTGTGGCCTGAGCCCACTGAGGCTTCGTCCCACACTCACCTCTCCTGCTTTTGCTCAGGAGGCCCGGGGTGTCCTAGAGTCCTTCGGATGTATTCTCGAGAGCGGATGTCAGCCTGAAAGACACGAAGCTGTGGCCAGGCCCCAGGCATGGCTCCCCATCCCCAGCAGCCTGGAAGCACATTGTTAGATCCTTCTAGAGGTGGCCCCACCAGTGTGCAGCTGACCGAGATGCTGAGAGCCCTGGGGCTGAGGGTCCTGGCTCCTCCCACATCAGCTGGCCTGGTGAGACCTGGGCCCAGGGCTCCTGCTCCTCCACACTGCTCAGGCCCCGCCTCTGACTCACAGGCCAGGTGTCTGTCTTCTCTGGCTGCCCCTCTGATGGCTGTCAGCTGTCACACCTGCCTATCTCTAGAAAGTTTGACAAGTTACCATAACAAAAAAGGTCCAAAGCCGGGCAAGGTGGCATACACCTGCAACCCCAGCATTTGGGAGGCAGAGGCAGGAGGATCTCTATGAGTTCCTGGTCTATAGAGTGAGTTCTAGGGAAGCCAGGGCTACACAGAGAAACCCTGTCTCAAAAAACAAAAAGTAAAACAAAACAAAGGGCATGTGGGCCACAGGTAGGGACACTGTGTGGGCTCCACCTGGACACCCCTGCCAGCTCTGAGGTCCTGGCCTCAGGAAGCCTCTGATCCAGCTCAGATGGCTTAGCTCAGCTTTGGGATCACGACTCAGATAGCAACAGCTAATCCTGCAGACAACTCCTCTCCAGCTAAGGAAGCGGGTGTGGCAGTGCCAGGGTCCTGATGGGCAGAGCCTGGACCTGGTACAAGGAACACAGCAGGGCCTGAAAGCAACAGCCCTACTGGGTGGTCCCAGAGCAGACCCTAGAGGAGACCCCAGAGACAGGAAGTGGAACTGTTGGGAGGGAGCTCTGCTGAGACGCCCGTGGAAAGAAGACATGCCAAGGGCCACAGCCAGGCCTGCTGGGCAGCACCAAGCCTCTGTCCCCTCCTCCCTGCCAGCCTGGGCTCCCAGGAAGTCACGTGCTTGCTCTGTGTGCGCCCAGGGCAGGGCAGGCTCTCTTGTGCTAAGTGTGCTCTGGCTTCCAGGAAGCAGTCAAGGTGCTTTGCAGGAGGCTGGCCCTCTACCTGATAGGGCAGAAACCACTGTGATTCTGGAAAAACCACGGCCAAAAGAGCAAGTCTGGGACTGCATAGCACAGCTGCAAGCCCTAAGGGAGGGTATCAGTGGCTTTCTCATTAGACCACCAAGGCAGAAGGGGAAAGGCCTTCTTGGGCTAGGGACACAACTCAGGTTTGAGGGACCATTGCACCTGTAACCACAGTAGCACCCCAGATGAGGGGTCCTCCCTGGGTTGACAAAAGCTCACTCCCAGAGGCCACCTCTGCGCAATCTTTACAGTAGCAGGGCTGAGCATCACAAGAGGCACAGCGCACTGCTGCCACCTGGTGGCCATCCTGTGCATCTGCAGCTCTTCTGAGGACTGAGCCTGCAGCCTCTCAAAGACCTCACAGCCTCCTGAGTGTATGGAGTGTGGCCTGAAAAACTGTCCCACAGCTGACAAAGACAACAGCGGCTCTAAGTCCTTGTCTAGGAAGGCCTGGAGTCTGAGGCTTCCTGCCTCCCCGATTTGCTTTGCTAGTGCCTTTCCAGAGCCTGGACTGTCCTGCCCTCCCCTCTAAAGAGTGGCTTTTCCAGTGTCCTCAACCCAGAGGCCTCTGTTGGCAGGCACCAGCATGCAACAGGTGACGCAGAAAGGTGCCCTGTACGTGTTGGGGTCTCAGCTGCATGTTTCTTTCCTGTAGGTTGAGATGACTGGCTTATAAGAGTGTTGAGCCTCTGGGTCCCTGACCAGCAGCTTAGGTAACAAGTTTCTGGCAGAGCCATATGCTGGGGTCCCAACTGGTGTCCCTGGCAGCCCACAAGCCTCCTCAACGGAGCCACAGAACACCCCTCTGACAAGGGCCGCTCCCCCGGTCTCGCTTGAGACATAGTGGCTGTGGGAAGTCAAGGTGCTCTATCTAACCCTCCACTGCTGGTGCCAGGCAGGAGCTCCGCAGGGCGGAAGCAGGCACAGGGGCAAGAACCCAGGTGAAGCAACCTCCACCCGACACGCTGGCCTCCAGGGCTCCAGTGGCTCTCTCTCTAGCCAGGGGCGGGGGACCTGTCCTCAGATCCCCGCAGAGACCCACCCCAGGTGAGGCTGGGTGCCGACGTCACTCAGTCCCCACTGCCACCCCAGTCCCCATACCTGGCGTATAGGTTCTGGGACCCGGAACCTACAGCAGTAGTGGGTCAGGCGCACAGCGACCTCCAGGCTTATTCTGTGGCCCACAGAGACATAGAGGGGGTTGGTGCTGTGGTCATGGCTCTTCAGGGCCTGTGGACGGAGGCGTCAGGCATGGATGAGCATGCTCCTCTGGGGCAGGGGCAGCCTCAGGGCTGAGGTTCTATGGGTGTCGTGGGTGGCAGGACGGCGTTCATAGGATGCAGGGGTTGTTGGCTCTCAGGCACCTTCAGGGGGCCAGGGGAGGATGTGACACGGTGTACCCTGGTTGGTGACAGGATATTGCAAGGGCATAAGCCACCTTGAGGCCTGGTCTAGTGGACAGGGCACAGCCTTCTGGCCACTCACCATTCCCAGGACAGCCCCAGAGCTGCCAATCAGAGGAAACGTGTCTCCCCCAGCCAGCAGGAGCGCAGTCTGGGAAACAGAGAAAAACCTGTAAGCACCTTAGAAAACGCGCATGGCAGAGATGCTAATGCATGCTCTAGTCTCAGCGCTAGGGAGGCGCAGGGCAGTGCTAATGCGTGCTCTAGTCTCAGCGCCAGGGAGGCGGAGGGCAGTGCTAATGCGTGCTCTAGTCTCAGCGCTAGGGAGGCGCAGGGCAGTGCTAATGCGTGCTCTAGTCTCAGCGCCAGGGAGGCGGAGGGCAGTGCTAATGCGTGCTCTAGTCTCAGCGCCAGGGAGGCGGAGGGCAGATCTCTGTGAATTTGAGTCCAGACATGGCTACACAGCGAGACCTCCATCTCAAAAAACAAAACAAAACCAAAGTGCAGGTGGGCTCAGGTGTGTCCTGCTCAGGAGCGTCTTCGCCTTCTTTAAGGAGTCACTAACTGGCCTGGAGCTCACCAAGGGTCCTCCTCTCTGCCTCTCTGGCATGCTCAGCTCTGTTTACAGAGGATCAACCTCGAGTCTGTGTGCAACACATCACTTACTGACCGCCATCCCCTCAACCCACTGTCCTTCTGAACCAGCTGCATGCAAGCTTGGTTCTTTAAAAGATTACTTTTAAAAATTGTGTGTGTGCGTCTGTGTGTGTCTGTGTGTGTGTGTATCTGCATGTGAGTGCAGGTGCTCACAGGAGCCACAGGCACCGGACTGTTTGGAGTCAGCTATGCTACCCAGGTGCTGGGAACCCAGCTCGGGCCCTCTCATGAGCAGTGCGTACTTTTAATTATGGAGCCGTCTCTCCAACCCAGCAAACTGCATTTAAAGGTCTAAGCAGTGATGAGAGGGCCTCATTTGGCTAGGAGCCACTTTCCAGCAAGGCTACACCTCAGAGGTGCCATGGGGTATGTTGGCAACTGCGCTGAGGTCACTGCCAGGAGGTTCCATTTACCCTGGCCACTGGGGCATGGAGAAGGGGTTGTGGTTTGCCAAGGCCCAAGAGGCAAGCAGAGGGCACACATGCCAATGGGCACAGTCCAGGCTGAAGCTACCACCTCCTGGATGCCTCCTCCCCAGCTATGGATATGGCACCTGGGCTTTCCCCACTCCACTAGCTCAGTCGCTGTTGGTAAGTCACTCTCTGCACAGGCTCCTGGGAGCCAGGAAAAGAGACGGCCAGGTCTCTGCTCTTGGACCTTGCCCAGCGGCATAAACAATATGTCAACGGCTTCCCCTGGATGGGGATGGCATAGCCACAGCGGGGTTCTGGGGTGGAAAACAGCAAAGCAGAGGTGGAGTAAGGGCGGAATCAGGCACCACAGTAAGCTGGGCCTGCAGGCTGTCTGGGAACACCACGGAGGGGAGAAGGCGGCTAGGGTGAGATGGGAAAACTGGAAAGCCTGGCCCGGAACTGGAGGGCGTGGCCCTGCCTGAGGTCTGCAGTAGCCCAGAGGCCAGGAAGTGGGGGAGGCAAATATGATGGGAGGTGCCCAACAAGCCTCTGAGGGCTGGGAGCCACTGCAAGATGAGCTGTGCAGGGGTGTGTGGAGGGAAGCGCCCAGGGATGTGTGGCAGCAGGGCCACAGGTGCCCCACCCCCAGGCTGCCACGGGTGCACACTGGGGAGTCGCAGGGAGTCGCAGGGAGTCGCAGGCCCCCCTCACCTTCTTCTTGTGCAAGGCACTCTTCTCCAGCCCGTCTACCTGCAGGAGCTTCTTGGCCACCCCGATGCAGGGCAGCTCTGTAAGGACACCAAGGTGGCAGGCCACCCCAAAGCCTGAAGGGAGCAAAGGGAGTGAGTCGAGTGGTAGGGATGGGCTAGGGAACCTACCAGAACCTCTCATCTGCAGACTGACTCAGTGGGACCCGAGCTGACTGGACTGTGAACGAGGCCCTCTGTCCTACCTCTGCTGTGTCAAGGGTGGAGGACGGGCAGCCTCCCTCCCTGACAGCGTGGGGGACCTGAGGCACACACATGCTAATAACCCTTCCCTCTTCCACCTGCTGCTGTCCTCAGGCCTCTGCACCTGTTCCCTGTGGTCTGGCCGTCTGTCAGGGGGCCTGGATTGCAGTGGCTGGGCACATGCACCCAGGAAGTGGCCTGTTAGCCCAGAACTGGTGTCCGGATGAGCAGGTGTCTACCCTCCAGCCCCAGGCCTACAGTTTCTATCAGAACCTCTCATTCTTGCCGGCTAGGATGGCCACTAGCTCCCTCGTGCTACTGTCCCCTTCTTCAGGCCACAGCGGCAGGACAAAGCCTGCCTGGCAGCTCAGGGCTGGGTGGGAATGGAGCTAACCTGAGCTCAGTCCTGGGCCTCTTTAGTCACCAGGACAACCCAGATGAGATACTAGGGAAGGGCCAGTATAGTGTCCTGTGGGAGGCAGCCGGTACAGAGGTGGGTGACAGTAGGGGCTCCTTTGGGTGGAAAACACTCACTCTCACGCAGCACCCACTCTGAGTCTTTCAGGAGGGTTACCTCGTTGGTGAAGCACCCCGTTTCCATCCACAAGAAGCACCTGCAGCGCCACAGGGGAGTCAGTCAGCTGGGCTGTCCTGGGCAGCCAGAGGGGGAGACGGCAACAGGGGCCCTGGGTTGTCAAACACCCATCCCCCATTCTATGGCTGGCAGTGGTCTGAGGGGACTTCCCTCCCCATGCACAAGCAGAGGGGCACTCCTGGCCAGAACTGGTGTCCGGATGAGCAGGTGTCTACCCTCCAGCCCCAGGCCTAGAGTTTCTATCAGAACCTCTCACTGCTGCAGGCTAGGATGGCCACTAGCTCCCTCGTGCCCTGCTTGGGAGTGCTACTGTACCCTTCTTCAGGCCACAGTGCCAGGACACCTACCTGGGGCACGAGGCCTGGCTCCTGCTCCTGCAGCCGCTGTACCAACTCCACCAGGAAGGGCACCTCTCGGAAGGCCAGGAAGCCGGATACATAGGGAGCCTTCAGGCCAACCATGCGGCTGTCCTCATACACCACCTGACAGCAAGGCCCACAGGTACAGGTCAGCTGCCGGCTGCAACCACCTGCTCCACTCCGTTCCTCTGCCTCCCACCCCTGCTTCCCGCCTGTGCCCAGGATGAGACTGACCGGGGTTTGAACGACAGGGCAAAACGATCTGCCTGCAAGTGGCGGTGGAGAGTCGACTTAAATTTCATCTTACAGGTACCTGCTTGGGAGCTGGTATGGAGGAGCGCCCCAAGACCTAGTGTGTACAAGGAACACCCCACAGGGACTGGTGTGTTGAGGAGCAACAGCACCCCGCGTCTCATCTTTCTCAGGAGCTTGGCTGAGGTGATGGCCAGCCTCAGGCCTACTGAGGCTCAGAGCAGAAGCCCCTGGGCAAGTATGCTGTGAACCTGGACAGTGCTGTGTGCACCTCATAAGGACCAGGGCAGGTAGGAAAGGCTTCTGAAGATCTCAGAACATTTTGGAGATGGGCAGGAATGCCTCAGAGCCAGGCAAGCTGCAAGAACAGAGACCAAAAGAATGGAGGAACTCAGGAAGACAAACTCTGGGCTGAACTTAGTGCACCGTGCTGTGGAGCTCAGAACAGCAGGCCTGGTGCACTCTGTGAGGAGGCCTGGAGGACGCAGGGGGCCAGAGAGCTTTCAGGAGGAGCTTAGAGACAACCCAAAGAGCTCTGGAAAGAGCAGCTACCTTTGTTAGGTCTTCTCTAGCTAAAGTACCCTGTCATCACCTCAAGGTGGCTCTCTAAAACCCAACTGAACAGCCAGGCCTGGTGGTGCACGCCTTTAATCCTAGCACTCAGGAGGCAGAGGCAGAAGGATTGCTGTGAGTTCAAGGCCAGCCTGGCCTACAGAGCGAGTCTAGCACAGCAAAGGCTACACAGGGAAACCCTGTCTCAAAAAACCAAAACCAAAACACCCCATCTGAGCACAGGGTAGGGCTCCGCATACAGCACAAGGTGGTGAGCGCCTGACTGGAACTCCATCAGCCTCACTGGCCTGCTGTGGAGACCCACCTCCTACTGTGTCCATATTCTCTAGAACCTTCCTCTGCCTAGGCTCTTGATGAGCGCTTCCAGACTACAATTCCCATGGGCCCTTGAGGGTGGATCTGCACCTAAAGGCAACTAGAGAACTGGCCACTGGGTGCTGGGGCTGGGCCTCCTAACATTTCATCCATGACTCCAAGTGGGGTGTTTACTCAGAGACTGACTCAGCAACTGATGAAGACCACTACAGAAAAACACAACTGATCAAAACGCAGCATTGAGCTGGGTGATGGTGGCGCACGCCTTTAATCCCAGCCCTCGGGAGGCAGAGGCAGGTGGATCGCTGTGAATTTGAGGCCAGCCTGGTCTACAAAGTTAGTCCAGGACAACCAGGGCTATACATGGAGAAAGAAACCCTGTCTCAAAAAACCAAAAAATAAAAACTAATAAAACTATAAAACAAAATGCAGCGCTATGGATCCCAGCCCTGACTGGCAGATGCCCCTGTAACACAACGCGAACCTAAGGAGCCCCACTGCGGGGCACGCCGGGATCACTCCACCCGTCCCCGCCCAGGCAGGGTCTCTCTGTTATCTTGGCTGCCCTGGACTTACTCTGTAGACCAGCCTGGCCTCTGCCTCCCAGAGTCCTGGGATTAAAGGCGGGAGTGATAAGATCCTAAAAACCAGGAGAACAGGGAGTTTGCTGTGAGACTGTCTCTGAGAAATGTCAGAAGCTGCAGCCACGAACTCCCACCAACACAGCTGCCTAAATGGCTGACACCAATAGGCATGCTAACTCGGACGGGGAAAGCCCAGGAGGCCTCAGCCACAGACAAGAAACTACAGGCAACTGAGGATGCCTGAGAGAAGGAGACGCAGTCTTCCCCGGGGAAAAGCATGCCAACTTGGTTAACCAAATGGCCAACCCTGAAACCACAGGCATACGGGTAACACTGTACAGAGAACACTGAGGACGTGTCTGGGAGAGTCTGGAGGGAGTAGAGAGGAAAAGGACATTTGCAATTATACTGCAATATCAAAAACAATTAAGAAAAATGCCAAGTGTCTTGGGCTGCACTTACACAAATGTGTGTGGACCGAGATCCATGGATCTGCATGAACCTTAGTGCACTGGGTGAACTCTACTTGCTGGGCTGGACTGTGTTTAGTTCTAGGTACGAGGCACAGAGACAGGTCCTGCTGACAGCATCACTGGAGGCCACCAGCAAATGAGGCATCGTCAGCTGCTGTGGCCTTCAGGATAGAGCAAGCAGGAAGGAGGCATCAGCAGGAGGGTAGGGACGGCTCCTTCCTTCTGTGCTGGGCTGCCTGGACAGCACTGGTGAGTAAGCATCAGAGAAAGAACACAGGCTACAGATGGCCAGCTATGGGAGGAGCCATCCCATAAGGCTGCCATCTGCCAGGGATGCTGGGGAAAGGAAACCATTAATTCTCCAACCAAGCTTTGCTTATGGGAGCCCTACTGTGGGAGATGGGTTTCCCCAGCAAATCGGCTGAGCTCAGGAACTGTGTTTAACAGCTTTCCTGTGGCAACTTTACGTTTTACAAACTCATTTGTAAAGTGTGTGATTCAATGAGTTTTGGTGTTTCCACCATCATTACAATCTCATTTTAATTATTTTTATTGTATGAGTGTTTTGTCTGCAGGCCTGTAAATACACAACGTGAGTGCTGCCCATGAAGAGGGCCATGGGATCCCCTAGAACTGGGTACCGATGGTTGTGAGATGCCATGAGGGGCTGGGCACTGAACCCAGGTCCTCTGTGAACTGCTCAGCAATCTCTCCAAATTTTCTCCAACCCACAAACAGTCTGGTCCTGACAGAAGTTACACGTCTCCAAACCATGCTCAACTTTAGTGTGATGGTCACCTGTCCTTTCTTTCTCATTGTGTGTGCGTGAGCATGTTTTCTCTTTTTTTTTTTTCTTTTAAATTTTGAGACAGGGTTTCTCTGTTTAACTCTGGCTGTCCTAGAACTCACTTTGTAGTCCAGGCTGGCCTCAAACTCACAGGACCCACCTGCCTCTGCCTCCCGAGTGCTGGGATTGAAGGCGTGCGGCACCACACCGGGCTAGAATTTCTTAAGAGGGGTTGCAGAGATAGTTTGATGGCTAAGGGCACTGGCTGCTCTTCCAGGGGACCTGGATTCAACCCCCAGGATTCACCGGGAAGCTTTTAACCACGACTGTATGTAATTCTAGCTCTAGGAAACCAGAGCCCTCTCTGGTCTCCATGGACGTCAGGCATGTACACAGTGCAGACACACAGGTAGACGAAATGCACATGTTTAAAAATCACATAGGAGACACATCTTTTGAGTGTGTCTGAGAGAATATTTTCAAAGAGGTTCAACTCAGATCCACCCTGAATGTGGGCCGGACCATTCCATGGGCTGGGGCCTAGGAGAGAGAGCTAAGCCCTAACTTTCCATTTCCCCTGCTTTCTGGTTGGCTGAGCCGTGAACAAGCAGCCTGGCCCTCGGGCACCGCGCCTTCCCCACCATGGTAGATGGCACTCTCAGAGCAGGAGCCAATCAACCCTTGCATGGTTTCTGCCATGTGTAAGTAACTAACAAGCTTAGGGAAGGGCAGATCCACATCCTCACGTGGGTTCCGTCATGTGTAAGTCAGGCACAGGTGCTCTGCTTGGTGCTGGGGCTACAACACAGCTGTGGAATGCTGCCCGGTAGGTTTCACATGGGTCAAAAGTGTTCCGACAGCAGGGACATTAATCAGGGCTTAAGGCCAGAGTCAGGGTGCTGAAGTCTGCAGAGGGAAAAGCTGGAAGGTGGCACTCTGTGCCGCTTGCTTCCTATACAACTTTTCTTTTTTTGAAAAACAAGGTTTGCGGGACCTGGTGGCGCACGCCTGTAATCCCAGCACTCAAGGAGGCAGAGGCAGGCGGATCGCTGTGAGTTCGAGGCCAGCCTGGTCTACAAAGTGAGTCCAGCTCAGCCAAGGCTACACAGAGATACCGTCTCAAAAAAAAAAGAAAAGAAAAGAAAATCTCTCACAGCCACAGCCACAGGTCAATCTGACACTAGATGGTGTCAAGTTGACTATAAAAACTAACTAGGACAATCTTTCTCACTAGGTCAGAGGTGAAAGTGGTGCACGGGGTGCTGTGGGAAGTGGTATACCCAGGGTATCCACTTGTGCGCTGTCTCTGCTCTTACCCCTTACACTATCGTAGAGTAACCTGGCACCCATAGGGACACGAGCCCTACCCCCACCGTGCTCCGTGCCCAGCTCTGAGAACAGCAGGCTTCTTGCACTGGTGTTGAGCTGGCACTCAAAGGGGCCTTCTGGGCAAGGAAGCTACAGAGGCAGGAAGAATCTGCTGCTTCTGGAGGAGTGGAGACAGGAAATGCTAACCCTGGGGTGCGGCCACGGCTTCCTGGGCTGCTGCTGTTGCCGAGCCACAGGCTGAGTCTCATTAGAGCATCCCAGTGCCTTGCATGGCCCACAGCAAGTCATGGTTCCTGGCAGCAGGCCAAGTTCATCTCAGTGTGGCAAAGGAGAGGCTCATCAGGGTTGCTATGCACTTTAAACTCACTCACTGAAGTTCTAACCTACAAGGGGTCTCCATAAGAAAGTGCAGAGTACTTGGGAAGTGATTATATCACACCCGAGGACACAGGGAGTGTAACAGGGCCCCAGAGCTCGGCACAACTGACTCCATGAAGAAAGTACCATTCAGGCTGTAAAACTCAACCATGTAATAAGGACCACCTGGCAGAACTAAAGCAGAGGCCTGAATGTCAGAGTCCAGAGTCCTGCGCGAGCTTCAAAACGTACTAAGCTTGCTTCTTAGCTTCTGTAGCTCCGCTGCTACCTGATCTTGTTAACTCAAGTCTGTCAGCCCAGGACATGGTTTTTGTCCTTAAAAGCGCACCCTGAGAAAAGCTCGGTGCTACACTGGGACCCCGAGGTCCCAGCAGTCTTCCCTGACACCCCACAACAGAAAAGCAGGGAGCAGGGCTGATGGGAGCCTGGACGCCTCGCGCGCTCCCTCCACTCTCTCATCTTCCACTTCCAACCCGCACAGCTGTGAGAAACACTCTTGCTTACAAGCTACCAGCCTTAGGCATTTTGCTCTGTTTGATAATAGAGACTAAAAAGGATGCTGAGAGACTCTTGCAGTTCAGGATGCAGGAGCCAGCCAGGTGAAGCCCACTCTAGAAGGCGTTGTCTACAAAGAAAGGCCATCCGATCTGTTGGAAGGAGTTAAACCATCAGGGTCACACCAAACCAAGCAGGGAACAGAGCACAGAGGGCCTCTAAGTCACAGTAACAAGTATGAACTTTATTAACCAGAAGACCGTGGGAAGGGCACTGACAATTTTTGCCGTTGCTTTAGGCCAGGGTGTCATGTAGCCCAGGCTGGCCTTGAGCTTTTGCTCCTCCTCCTCAGCCCCCCAAGGGCCAGGGTTACAGCTGTGTGCACCATCACGCCAGACAGGAAGTTTTAAGAGGGCCAGTGATTGGCTCACACCTGCTTTTTATGAAAACAGCTCTCTTCTCCATGGAGACCAGAGAGCAACATTTGAGGCAGGGGAGCCTATGAAGAAACAGGAAAGCAGTCTACAGAGGGACAACTGTGGCATACACATGCAAGGGACAGAGAGGACGAGACAAAGGGACAGAGTCCAGCAACACTTAAGAGGCAGAAGACATGGAACGTGGGGGAGGAATGGGAGTACTGTGTGGGGGAGATAAAGTACAACAGTAAACATGTATGAAAATAACAACCAAAAACAATAATTTTTTTTTTGTCTTTAGAGACAGTTTCTCTGTAACAGCCCTGGCTGTCCTGGACTCACTTTGTAGACCAGGCTGGCCTCAAACTCTGAGATCGACCTGCCTCTGCCTCCCGAGTGCTGGGATTAAAGGTGTGGGCCACCATGCCTGGCTGAAAAACTTTTTTTTTTTTTAAATTTTTAGCCCAAAGTTAAAATAGCGAGGTGTGGTGGTGCGCACCTTTGATCCAAGTATGTGGGAGGCAGAGGCAGGTGGGCTTCTGAGAGTTCAGGCCAGCCAGGTCTACAAAGGGAGGCCAGGACAATCAGTGCTACACGGAAGAAAGAAAAAGAAAACTTTAAAAATGGAGCCAGTGTGAGACAAGATGTAAAGCAAGACGTCTGGGAAGGCAGGGAAACCTGTGCTGTGTTCTGGGGGTGAGCAACCCAAGATGGCAACCAGACTTGGCACTGTCTGCGGATCCCTTAAAAAATACTTTTAATTTACCATTTGTGTAGGTATGTGTGGGCTTGTGGGAGTTTATGTACAACACATGTATGCCGGTGCCCACAGAGGCCGGAAGTCAGCTCAGATCACTTAAATGCAGTTGTGGGCAGCCTGCTGTGGGAGCTGGAAGGGAGCCTGGAGCCTCTGCAGGAACAACCAGTTACTCCTTAGGCGCTGAGCTACCCCACCCACTGTCTGGCCACTGATTCTTCAAAGTTACAGCACTTCCTTTTTGACTTTAAAATGTTCCCTTCAATGGCATTCCAACCTATACACACGAGGTGGAAGGGTATCAATCAACAAATTCCTTGCCTAGCATGTTCGAAGGCCCGCGTTAGCTTCCTAGCATTAAAAAAAGAAAGAAAGAAAGAAAAAATTCTGAAAACCACACGGCCGATTTTTTTTTTTTTAAAGAAGAAAATTCTACAAAATTGTCCCCGGCTCTGACTTGGCACCTGCCCATGGCACCTGGAGGGAAGCGCAGCGGCCTCGTCATCCCGCTCCGGTTACCTTGAGTTCTGGGTAGCTCAGCACGACCAGGGACGCGCAGGCCCGGGAACCGTCCCCTTTCACGAAGGACACGTCCACGCCCCCGACCCTCTGCAGGCCCGTGAAGGTGGGGTCCCGCTGCCAGGCCTCCGTGTCCCGGTCCACCAGGCGCGCCTTCAGCCGGGCTTGTTCCCTAGCGGGGCAAAAACATCAAGGCGGGCTCAGGGCCCACGGGAGAGCGCGACCCCCGGGGCGTCCTCCCTCCCATCCAACCCGCTCTCCTTTTGCCCATCAAGCCAGAATGGGGGAGAACGGCGCTCCCGGAAGTGAGGGCCGCGCCCACAAAGGCAGCTTCCGGGAGCTGGCGCCCCGCCCCGGGCCTGCGGTGCGGCACCGACGTCCAGTTTCTCGGCCGCCACGGGGGTTGTGAGGTCGGGAAGGTCACTGGAGAAGGCTACCCGCCTTGCGTATTGCCCGAACTCGATTGCCCATTACCGTTTCCAGAGCGCCAGGGTTTCCTCTGGCGGCCATTCCGCGGCCTTGTGCGCCATGGTTAGGGGCCCGACGCTTTTAACAACGTCACTTCCGGCGCGGAGCCGTTAGCCTTCGTCGCCGCCACCAGGGGCCGCTGTCACAGCAGAGCTGGGGCGTCGAGCGCTGGCTTCCACCTCTCCGCGCGACCCCCTGTCCGGTAGGTGGGCTGCCGCCCGGGGTTTGAAAATGCGAGCTCCGCCCTGCGCCATCCCGGCGCCTCCAGCCCTCTGAGGGACGCGTTAGCAGCGTAGACTTTCAAGGCTGTCTCGACTGTGAGAAACTCGCAGTCAGATATATAACGGTTCGAAAGGCTAATGGAGAGCGCGGGGCTCGGTGGCGCAGCTCAGGAGGCGCAGGCAGGGGGATTTCTGAGTTCGAGGCCACCTTGGTCTACAGAAATTGAGTTTCAATTATACGGAGGGCTACACAGAGAAATTGTTTCGAAAAAACAAAATAAATAAACGAAAAGATCCTACAGAGCACGGTGTATGTCAGTCAGGCTTCTCTAGAGAACAGAACTGATAGAAAATATATCATGGAGATTTAGCCTTGGCAGTCGAGAGTGAGGGGAGGCCGGAAAAAGCAAACGCTTCCTTCTCCCATGTCCTTTTATACACCCAGCAGGTGTGCCCTAGATTCAGGTGGGTCTCTGCGCCGCGGCTAATCCAATCGAGGAAATCGCCCAGAGGTGTGCCCAGCCCCTAGTCCACAACCAAGGTTAGCCACCACAGGGTGCCGACCCAAACCAAAATGCAAAATTGGCTAATGCCCAACGATAGGCCTCTTCCCCCCAAATGCCCGTGTTCTGTCAGTTCAGGACTTGGCCTCATCTGACGTGTGTCCCTCCCTCTCCATGGTAGGAGCTCAGCAGACTGTAGTTTGCTTTTTTAAGATTGACTTCATTTTTACCCATGTGTGGTGTGTCACGAGTGCAGGTCTCTGTGGAGGCCAGAGGAGTTAGGCGCCCTGGAGCTAGTTACAGGAGATTGTGAGCCTTCTGACATGGGTGCTAGCAATTGAACTTGGGCCCTCTGAAACAGCAGCACACACTTTAACTGCTGAACCGTCTCCCCAGCACTTTTACACTTTTCGTTAGTTTGTTTTCACCTTAAGAGACTAGGCAAGCAGATGGCAGCTGGAGGGGCCGGGGCTTAGGCCCTCTTGCTCACCTGTGATCTGGTAAACATAAGCGGGACGAAGGCACCGTCTCTGGTATTGTGGGTGGTTCACATTTGACTCTTACACCAGCACTTCCTCAGTGCTCGCTGCCTTCTGGGTTCTGGTCAGTGCTGGCAACGAGAGGATGTGCAGCTGTGCTGTGCTGTTGCTAGAGAGAACAATAAATAAACGTAGCAAGGGGACCCTGACCTGGCAGTGGCCTGTGTGCAGTGATTCTTAGGTCTGAATGTTGTCCCACCACTCCCTGAAGGACTATGGCGTTTGATGGTTACTGTGGATGGTGGACTGTCACTCTCTCCTGTGCTGTGGTCACTGTTAAGCTGCCTGTGTTCTAGGAAGTGACCTCCCGCCCGTGCTCACACAAGCATCTCTAATTAAGCCCAGTGTTGGGAGGAGTGGGGTTGGGAGGGGAGGAAGGGGCGAGAGAAGGCAGTGGAGGATGAAAATGGCAGAACTCATCACACACGGTGCGAAGGTCAGAGAAGAAAGCATGTAAACACACTTGTGGCAGGCAGAGGGAGCGACAGGTATACATGTCCCAAGGTGTGGTGGGTGTTTATGGCATCAGCTAAGTTTGGAGTACCAACTGGCTTAAATTTTGCCAGGAGAATTCAGAGAAGTACATACCTAAGTTATAGTTTTGTATACGTACATAAGTATATGTTCCTGGAGTAAAATATAAAAGACCGGATTAGACCACACTAGAGTTTGTGGCTTGGGAAAGGCTTCCTGTAACACAGCTGACAGGATCTGGAGAGCTAGCAGGCTTTCAGCTGAGAGAGTCCCGTTTGTCCAGCAGCCACTGCACACCAGGCACTGTGCTATGGCGTTACCCTAGAACGGGAAGGCATTTTGCAGAGGAGGAAACTGCAGCTGGCAGACAGGAGAGCCAGCGGCCAGCAGGAAGGCCTGGCTTTGGTGGACAGTGGTCAGGGTAGAGTTTGGTGTTTGGAAATTATTTGTGCCAATGATAGGGCAGAAGTTGTAGGTTCTGAGGAAGCTTGGCTGAGGTATTGATGTCGAATGGGAAGAGAAGACAGGAGCAACAGCCCAGAGTGTGGGGCTGCTGTAAGGGCTGCGCCCTGCCCCTCTCACTCTTGCCCCAGATGGCTCTGGAACACTCTGGGTGGCTTGTACCATAGTACTACAGAGGTGGTGTGAGTTGCCAGCATTGCTGTCAGCAGAAAGGCGCTTCCTCATGCTCATTTTCCAGCATGAGGAAACACTTGTGGACTCTGAAAGCTTGTGCCCAGGTTTGCTTAGCACACCACGGGGCGGAAAAGCACAGAAAGCAATGTAGATGCTAGTCACTGCTTGGTATTTATCTCACTGCCTCGGGGTTTCTCCTCAGCCCCGTGATGACCTCTCCAGGCCCAGCTGCTCCTGCAGCCTGACATTCAACATGTCCTAACTGAACACTGGCTCCTGAGAGGCGGAGGGAGCCCCAGGAGCCCAGAAGTCAAGACTTGCTAGACTTCACTCCCAGGTCAAATGCAGTGAGCGGTGGCTGGGGGAGACGGGCCTTGTGGAGACACCTGTAAACTGCACCGCAGGGCGCAGCTTTGAGAACTCACATCCAGGCAGGGCTGTGCCTTACAGTGGTGCAGCATTGGAGTCACCCATACCCCTCTACCTAAACTAGACTTGTTTGGAGTGGTTTCTGTGGTCTTTTTGTCAATGCATTGTTGGGGTGAATGTTTGCTAACGTTTCCCCAGGAAGTCATGTAACAAGCAGCACCACAGGAGAAACGCCCCACTGATGCCCTGGTGCACTTGGAACATCCAGGATTGGGTCACTTGTGTGACCTGGGTGAGCCCTCTGAGCCACTGCTTTCTTCGTGGTGACTGTTTATCACTAGAACTTTCTGGAGCTGACATAGGGCACAGCCATTTCAGTTAACAAATGGCAAATGTTGCAGTGGTTTCCCTGCCTTTATTTCCTGTTCCTAAGAGGTCTTTATCCATAGCAGTTCACTGCAGTCAGCCCATCTGTTGCTGGTGGGTGTTTTCAGTGAGGTTTCTCCTGAGGCAGACAGAGCAGCCCTGGCTCCTCCTCATAAACAAGAGCCTGCTGGGGGGCAGGGCGGATCACCCCATGTGCTACTCTAGTGTAGGTGTGTCCTCAGCACTTCTGTAGCTAGGAACACTTCCATGGAAAACCAAAATATTTCATGCACCTGTGTCATAAATATAAGCTCTGCATTCAAAAGGATATTTTAAAAATTAAGGGCTTTTTGTTGTTGTTTTGTTTTTTGAGACAGGGTTTCTCTGTGTAGCCTTGACTATCCAGGACTCGCTTTGTTGACCGGGCTGGCCTCGAACTCACAGAGATCCGCCTGCCTCTGCCTGCTGGGATTAAAGGCGTGCACTAAAGCTGGGTTGTAATTCATTCTTGTGTGTATGTGCATGTGCTCGGTTGAACCAGTTCTTTCCTTCTACCATGTGGTTCCCAAGGATTGTGCTCAAGTTGTCAGTCTTGGACCTTAGTCACTGAGCCATCTCCCCAGCCCAAAAAGAACTCTTAGCTGTAAAGCTCAAGTTTATTAAAACAGTTATGACCAAAATGCTGCAATTTACTTTTGTCGTGTTAGCTCCATGTATTTTGTACAGACACGGTAACTCTACGTAGACAGTTAAGACTTTAAAAGCAATAGCATACAAAATAAAACATCTTAATTAAAAATACTTCATAACAGGAAAAAAAACCACCTAGGCCAAAGCCAAAAAAATCCTTCACAGCAAGAAACTGTGGGGCTGGGCTGCTCTCTGATGGTGAGGGCGAGCTAAACCCCAACCTGAGGTATCACAGGAGCTCCAGGGCCAGGGTGGGAGGTTAAGTGAGCCCTGCCTCAGAACCTCCATTCAACACGAAACCTGGATGCAGGCGACAGAGGACAGAGATCACTGTTGCTGTGAAATCACCATCTGAATTGAGTTACTGACAGGGCCCGGTCCCCATGTCAGAACAGAGCATGGTTCCAGGTGCACCTTCTGCTGGTGGAGCTGAGTCCACGCATGCGCTCCTGACCACCATCTGAGTAGCTCAGATTACGTGGGCCTTAGAGTTCAAGTTTGAGTCTGAAAGAAATGACTTCCAACTTGTAAACACTATTCTTACATCTCTGCAAATGATGATGAGTTTCCAGAATCAGGATTAGTTTAGAGGGATCAGGGGCCAATGTTGATCATGACACAAAGAGGCGACACTCAGAGTGAGAAGGGCATCACAGGACAGGTGGACCCCTCCAGCCTTCACCTTATCTGATCGTGTGTACTCAGGGAAGCTAAGATCACAGGGCATGCCTACTGGACAGCTACACAGTCAGAACCTCCCCACAGAACTCCGCAGACACTTTAGGGAACCACTGTCCCAGCTCCCAAACACCTGACCCATGTTCACTGAGAACGGGAAATGCTTTGGCCATCAGTCTACTCTGTTTTGTTGTTTGTCCCTTTCCCTGGGGCTCTGCATAGGGTAGGCAAGTCCTCCGCCACCACCTAAAGTCCCTGCTCTCCAGTCTAGTCCTCCCCCCCCCCCCCAGTGTTGGGGCTGAAGCTGCCCTTTGTTCGTGTGTCCTCACAGCTCTGCAGCACCTTGGGTTCTTGGGTTAGTGTAATGTTCACACATCTTGAAAACCAAGAGATAGGCATGTGGTACTTAGAAATTAAGGGAGTGGAAGACAGATTAAATTAGATTCTTCTGTCCATATGTAATAGAATTTAAAAATTCACTATCCATGTGTTTTTTTTTTTTTCCTCAATGCAGTAGAGTGGTGGCCATGGAACATCAAGTAAAAGGTTCAATATTGGGTGTGACCTTACTGTGATTCCCTTGTTTCTTCTGGATTGTAGAGGAGTCAGCTGATTGCCGATTTTGTTTCATCATACTTGAAGTTTTGGAATAGGCACATGATGTAGAAACGGGTTATCTCTCAAAAGCCCCCAGATTGTAAGTTGTATGTTAGCTTTGAGTCCAGTGCTGTGCCCACACTTGCCCTCACACAGAGGCCACAGCCCATGCTGGGAGCTCTGGCGGGAGGTGGGAAGGCTGAGCTGCTCTACCTCGCTTGCCGCTTGTCCTGTTTGCGTGTGGCAGCTGTTTTCCACACTGAGATGCAGTTGGACATGAGGATCTCTTCTGGGAACTGGGACTCCATTTCTGGAAGGGCGTCACTGTCTTTAGTCTCCATGTAACTTACTAGAGTGTCCTTGAGGCTGTGAAGTCAAGGAACAAGAGAGAGCGTTGTAACACCGCAGCCCCGCCAGTGGTCATGCTTACCCAGCCAAGAGGGCCAAGATGCTCGCAAGCCCAGACAAGCTGAGAATCTCAGGTCAGCCAAGGGCTCCTGGTAGATGGAGCTGGCCTCACAGCAAAGCTAGATAGCTCTTGGCATGGCTACAGTGAACAGCGGGACCATTCGGAAAACCAAAGCCTCACTATTGTAGTCGCTCACTATCATATTAACAGATTGCAAATTCCCCAGGAAAGAGAACAGAAATAGTGTTTGTAAGTCTAGGACAGTAAAGCTTTTTTGACTAAGTTTATAGAATGCAAATGTACATAGGTGTATGCTGTATATCATCCTGAAAGAAATGGACATAGAAACTGATTACTGAAAAGAGCTGGACTTCGAATGTTTAGAAAAAGTGATGTTGCTGAGCTAGGTGTGACAGGCCTGTCCCCCTAGCCATCTGCGAGTTGTTCATCTGCCTGGGCTACAAGACCTTATCTCAAAAAGCAGAAACAGGAGGGACGTGCTGTAGAACCATAGTGCAATAGCAGGAAACAGAGGTCTGGGTTTTTTGTTCTTGGTTTTTGTCTTTTCAAGACAGGGTTTCTCTGTGTAGCTGTCCTGGAACTCACACTGTAGCTCAGGCTGGCCTGAGATGCTCAGAGATCTGCCTGCCTCTGCTGCCACCACTGCCTGGATTCAGAGGACTGTTTTATAAACAGCATGGGAAAGCAGATTCTTGCTTGTGTATTTCCCTGTAGACAACTTATAGTAGGGTCATTTCTGTTCAAATCATTAACAGATAAGCAGCAGTGTTGGAGAGATGGCTTAGGGTTCTAAGCCCTGGCTCCTCTTCCAGAGAGTCTCAGCACCACACAGAAGGTCACACATCTCCAGAACTGCAGGTGCAGGGTCAGGTCAAACACCTCCCTGGGGAATCTGCTTTAAAGTGCTGCACAGACTTTCATGCAGGCAAACACATACACGTATAGTCAAAGGAAATAAGCAGCCCAAAATAAAATAAAAACTAACAAGAAGCAGTTGATAGCCAGGCGTGGTGGTGCATGCCTTTAATCCCAGCACTCGGGAGGCAGAGGCGGGCGGATCGCTGTGGGTTCGAGGCCAGCCTGGTCTACAAAGTGAGTCCAGGATAGCCAGGGCTAACACAGACCCTGTCTCGAAAACCAAAAAAAAAAAAAAAGCAGTCGAGAGCAGCATTCACAAATAGCCGATGAGCATAAAATGTGCCTGGCCTCCAAAGTATGGATGTGCAGAGGAAAAGGAGATGCTGGTGTTGGACCACTGGAGTGACACTTGGAAGAGAGGGCATACGTAACAGTCTACGTGTTATAAGGAGAACACATGAGTTTGTAGTTTTTGTGGCCCAGAGATTGACCTCGACTTGTGTAGATGAAGTCCTGAGTCAGAGCAATGGGGCTACAGGCTTGTGTTATCATTCTCCTCCATGCTGCAGCACCAAGGAGTGAGCCAGGGCTCAGCATGTGCTAGGCATGCACTGTACCGGTTACAGACATATGTAGCCATACTGAGCTTCTGAGATAGGTTGGATGCCCGGGATGGAAACACAAGGCCTCATGCCTGTGTGACAAGCACTTTCACCTACTGGGTGGCTTCCTTAACTTTCTACTTTTTTGCTTTGTTTGTTTTTTAATCACAATGGATTAAAAACAAATAGAAACTCAAATTAAAAGAAATCCTAGCACTTGAGAGGCAGAGATAGCCGGATCTCTGATTTTAAGGCTAGCCTGACCTACAGATTAAGTTCCAGGACAGCCAGAGTTAAACTGATGAATTGAAAGCCAAACCAAAGCTAGAGTGTACCAAAAGTGCCGGGTGTGGTAGCACACCTTTAATCCCAGCACTCGGGAGGCAGAGGCAGGTGGATCGCTGTGAGTTCCAGGCCAACCTGGTCTACAAAGTGAGTCCAGGACAGCCAAGGCTACACAGAGAAACCCTATCTCAAAAAACCAAAGAGGGGGGAGGGAGAAGAGAGAGCACCAAAGCACAGAAACATGACATAAGGAGGGTTAGGGTAGGACAGGGCTGTCTTCAGGCCGAGGGTGTTCTGCCAGCAGCTGGACAAGGCCATACCTCCAGTTGGGGTTGAAGCTGCTCTCAGCCTGGGGACCCCTGAGTTTCAGCACGATCATCTCGTGAAGCTCCAGGAGGAAGGCGTCCAGGCCTGCCTCATTGAGGAAGGTGCTGAGGAGCCTCGCGTGCTGTGCACTGAGCTCCTGCTTGTACTTGACATCAACGTCCCGAAACAGCTCCTGAGGGGAAGGGTCAACACATGATGCATGAAGGCCTGGGCAGGGTGCTCGGTGCTGCTCCCTCCACAGTGGAAAGTAGAGGGGAGACTCACCTTCTTCAGCCGCAGCTGCTGTTCTGACTTATGTGCAGATAGGAACTGCCAGAGGGCAGTGATGTGCCTCAGCTGACAACGGTTTAAGGCCTGAAAAAGGAACAGAGTCACTCATGTTCATTAAAGGGTCTAATTGCCACATCATAGGCACATTCCTCCACTACTTGCCTTCTTTTTCCAAGACAGGGTTTCTCTGTGAAGCCGTGCCTGTCCTGGAACTTTATAGACCAGGCTGGCCTCGAAATCCGAGATCCGCCTGCCTCTGCCTTCCGAGTGCTGAGGTTAAGGGTGTGCGCCACCACCGGCTACATTCACCCTGTCTGTCCTGAGCTCATTCTGCTTCCCTTGCCATGAGACAGTCTTTTCCACAAGGTCCACTGACCTGTCCCCATGACAGCCTACACTGCAGATGTGCAGTGGCTCACAGATGGTGGGCCCTGCCGAGATATGTCAGCCTACTGTCCCGAGTGAGCTGTGCGCAGGGTGCACTGGTGTGTGAGGAATGCCAGTTCTGGGGAGGGCTGTGCCCATTTCCCATGCAACACTTTCCAACAGGACTTCTCTCCCATTTTGAGACATGGCTTTGCTCAGAAGCCTAGTATGGCATGGTGGAACTCACTCTGTAGCCCAGGCTGACCTGAAACTTGCAATCTTCCTACCTCATCCTCCTGAATACTGGGATTACTGGTCTATACCACCAGGCTTGGCACTAGCACTTACATTCAAGACCACAGTTGTCTGTTCCCCCATCTGTAGGATGTCCTGGACGTACGCAGTCAGCTTCATGCCAGGATCCCCACCAGCTGTGCTCAGGAAACCCAGGGTGACTTCTATGAGGGACAGGGCTTCACAGGTGTCACTGTAGGACTGCAGCTGTCCGCTGATGGCACTGATGATTGAGTTAGGGAGTGGGCTCTGGGGAACAGAGTGCAAAGTTAGTTTTATCACTGCTCAAGCCAGAGCTGGAACAGGCTTTCTAGAAGGCACATTGCTGGTGCGTGGTGCCCTCCAGACTCCATGGAAATAGACACAAACTCCCAGAACCTCAAAACTACCCTATGAGGAGACACAGATGTTCAGCTTCCTCTCAGAATTTCTAGGAAAGAGCAGGGACACATGAAGGCCTCTGACTCTTTGGCCTCAGTACACACAGCTGTAAATGATGTCACTGAGAGACCAGCCCCACAGGATGCCAGTATATCTCAACTCGACAAGAAACTGTAGTGATCTGCTGTCCTCCTCTCCTCTGGAGTCCCAGGGCTCTTAGAAAGACACTGAGACTCCAGTGCTCACAGTAGACCGTCATGAGGCTGGAGAGAGCTTCCCAGCAAGTCACAAGGGTTGCTAAGAGCACCTGCGCCATTTTGTCCTTGATGTCCATGAAGAGATGTTCGTAGTTCCAGTCATGTCTGTATACCAGGGTAGGTATTCCCTAAATGGAGAAAGAAAAGGTTTTAGGGATGGTAGCCACAGTGGGTACTTCCACTATATGGCAAGCACATTTCTCCCTCAGTAACTCAGTAGCAGTGCCCAGCTACCCGGGCCTTCCTGGGAAAGGCAGCTCAGTAGCAGTGCCCAGCTACCCGGGCCTTCCTGGGAAAGGCAGCTCAGTAGCAGTGCCCAGCTGCCCGGGCCTTCCTGGGAAAGGCAGTGGTGTTGCTGCAGTAGGTCTGTGTTGAAGACACCATCTCTGCAAACAGTGACACAGCAAGGAAGCCTTCCTCCAATGGCTTCAGAGAGGCTTCCATATACACTACGGCACTAAGCCAGGCACAGTGTAATCCAAGCACTCAGGGAGGCAGAGGCAGGCAGATCTTTGTGAGTTCAAGGCCAGCAGGGTCTACAAAGTGAATCCAGGACAGTGAAGGCTTCACAGAGAAACCCTATTCTGTACTACTTTGAGTATGCAGAGGGCACCAGAGGGAACCAGTGTTGGAGGACCCCTCATTCACAACCCCTTCAATGACAAGTGAAGACCTTGGACCAGAGAGTCACTGGCTGGACAGCAGGCCAATCAGAGCAAGTGTGAAATAACGTATGGCTCCAAGACACAGCCTAACTGTCAGCTACGCAGTAAACTTACGGATGTCTATAGAAATAAAGAAACCTACATGCAATGATCTAGAAGGATCACCAGCAGTGCAGATGAAGGGACAGAGTGTGGCTGCCATTGTGGTCCATAGGTGACAGGAGCCAGGCCACAGGGCCTTCTCTGCCAAGTGAAGGGAGGCAGTGGGATGCCATGCAGGGAGGACAGAGAGGACCGTGGAGTGCCGCGACACATTGCTAAAGTGGCAGGCTATGGCAGGTAAAGGATGAGGTCAACAGAAGGCACACTGGTGCCTGGGCACAGGATGCCGACAAACAGGGCAACAGTGGCAGAGGCTGTCTGGAGGGGACTGAGGGGCAGATGGCAGTACCACAGGACTCGAGATCACCATAGCCATGAGGGTGGGAAGGAGGTGACACGGATGAGACTGCATGGCACAGTGCACTCAGCATACCTTGAGCGTCACCCTGGGCTTGCCCATGAGGAAGCGGCTGCTGATCTGCTGCTGGATCTTCTTTAGGTCAAACTCCTGGGAGGTCTCCCCGCCCTGCTGCACTTGGTACTGGCAGTTGGAGAGGATCAGTGGAGTCAGGTCCCGCTCCACGTCATAGCTGATGACATGCAGGTCGGCAACCTCAGAGGTACTCACAGAATAGCTGAGGGACAAGATGCATGGTCAGAACAGACACATGGGGACACTTTCAGCCTCTGTGGTCTGAACAGGTGAAAGCTGTATGCCTACGGCGACTCTGGAGACAGGGGCTAAGGGAGGGTCTGCACGGAAAGAGCAGAAGTTCAGGGGCCTAGGCCTGGCAAGCGCCACGGTCTGTTGGCTTGTGCACACACCTGTTGTTTTCGTCGGAGAACTTTTGCACCGTGTAGACCATTTCATTGTGTAAGTTAATCAAGTAGCTGACTAAAGCTGTTCCACAGAGGCCCAGGCCCCGTCGCCGAGGAAGGATGACCTCAAAGTCAGCATCCAGATCTAAATCGGATTGGCAGTAATTCTTTGGTAGCTTGATCTCACCTAGAAAACGACAGGGCTACTCCTTAGACAGTGTCGCTGCCCCATGCTGTCTCAGCCACAGACATGGCCACCCCATCTGACACAGCAGGGCGCTGGTTCTGAGGCCTTGCCTTTAACCAGACGTGCTGACAAGTTTTCAGAGAGCCCAACTCTTTCTTAAAGCCAAGTTTTGGGATTCAAGAAGATGAAGGTTCAAATGCCATCGCCCTTCTCGCAGATCCTCCGTACTGGCTAGTCTTAGTCAACCTGGCACCAGCTGGAGTCAAAGGAGGGAGCCTCAACTGAGAACATGCCTCTGTAAGCCCTGGCTGTAGGCAAGCCTGTAGGGCTTTTTTCTTAATTAGTAATCTATGTGGGAGGGATGAGCCATTATGGGTGGGGCCATCCCTGGGCTGGTGGTCCTGGGCTCTAAGAGCAAGCCATGGGAAGCAAGTCAGTGAGCAGCCCCCCTCCCCCCTCCCCCCTCCCCCGGCCTCTGCATCAGCTCCTCCTCCATGTCTCCGCCTTGTGTGAGTTCCTGCTTTGACTTCCTTGAAAGGAATAAGTCACATAAACCCCAACTTGCTTTTTGGTTAGGGTGTTTTTTCAGAGTAATAGTAACCCTAACTAAGACAGCCTCCATCTGAAGCTTGCAGGGTGCGAGGTGTGACAGGCAGAGCTGAGCTCCAGAGCACTGTGTGCACAGCACATTGTGTTGTGGCATTCTGCTCTGCTGGAGGGAGGACACTCACCACTGGTCTCCAGCGACTGTCTGAGTGCGTTCCATGTGGACAGAAAGACAGTGATTCGATCCTTTAACAGCTTTCTCAGCCCTTCTGTTGAGCAAAGCATTTTGGTAAGAACTGACAGTATAGCCAAGTTCTGCCCCACAACAGCTCTGTGCCCTCCCTGCCGCAGCTGAGCTAGCTGGAATTAGGGTGTCTTCATCTCATGCTGAGAGCTTGAGGCACAACACACCTGTTACTGAGCCCTCATCCCCTTATCTGTCAAACACCGACGGTCACGACATCTTTTCAGAGCTTGGGTAGAGTCATACCTGAGTGGTGACTGCTAATGAAGCCTCTGATGGAGCTGTACTCCACTTCTGAGACGTTCTGGAATTGTTTCACTAGATCTCTTTGCAGGGCCAAGATGTCAGGCAGGAACCTCACCAGCCTCAGTTCTGCTTCCTGTAGAAAGGAGGAGGTTTAGTCGTGATACTCTCTTACTTAGAGGCGCTATCCAGCGTGCAGTTTTATGGGTTCTTAGGGGAACTGGTGCTGCTGGTTTAATCTGGTCAGTGTTCTATTTTACATAGTGACATACCACAGAATGCAGAGGCAGGCACAGGGCCGCCCTGTTCTTTCTCTAAGTACACACAGATGTCTTGCAGGGTTACATTGCTCTACACACAGCCCTGCCACCCAAGGCCAAGCCTATGTACCCAACTTCACTGGAAGAGGCCTTCCTTAAGGATTGGATCCCGTGTCAGCCAGCACAAAATCAACCCAGGATGGACCCAAAACTGCCAGAAGGAAACAGACGTGCTGGAGTGAAGAGGGGTTTCTAGACAGGAATCCAAAAGCACCAGCTGACAGTGGGGCTAGGCCAGACTGAGGGAACAGTCAACAGGGGAATAGATAATCTACAGAATAGAAGTAAAGATTTGCCATTTGCCTAAAAGAGGCTTGTGTCCATAGTACACAAGAGACTCAAAAATTTAGCAGTAACCAAACAATCCCATTAACAGTGGTCAAATGATCTTAATAAATACTTCTCAAAAAGAACTGCAGATGCCAACAGGTGTATGAGGAACTACAGATTGGCCAACAGATGTATGAGGAACAACAGATGGTAACAGGTCTATGAAGAACTACAGATGGCCAACAGGTGTATGAAGAACTGCAGATGCCAACAGGTGTATGAGGAACTACAGATGGCCAACAGATGTATGAGGAACAACAGATGGTAACAGGTCTATGAAGAACTACAGATGGCCAACAGGTGTATGAAGAAATGCCCAATATCATAAGCTATCAGGGAAAAATCAATCGGTGATAAACTGAAATACCATCTCAGCAAGTCAGAAAGCTAGTAAGAAAAATAGCCCATGTCATATGATGGCCAGCTGTGGAGAAAATGAATAACATTGGTAGTTGAGTGTAAATTAGAACAGCTATTATGTCAAAGGGTATGGCAGGTGCTCAAAAACATTAAATGTTGATTACCACACAGTTTAGCCTTTCTTCTGGTTATATCCTCAAAGGAAATGAGATATGTTGACCAAAGACCCATGTGCCCATGTTTTCTGTGACTTTAGTGACAACAGCTAAGAGTTTCCGCCTAGATGCCTACCAGTAGATGAATGGGCAGAAAGCGTGTGGTGTACATGACGTAGGCAGACACTCAGCCACAGAGCACAAGATGAATAAAATCTTGTCATGTGCAGAGAAATGGATTCAGCTGGTTTGAAGGTCTCTTATCTACTTCATGCATGTGTTCCATGCATGTCTGTTGACATGCCAGCAGAGGGCAGTGGGTGCAGTATAGGTGGTTGTGAACATGTGTGGGGCTGGGGCTTGAACTCAGGACTCTGGAAGAGTAGCCAGTGCTCGGAATCATTGATCCATCTCTCCAGCCTCCAGAGGTCACTTCATTAAGTCAAGTAAGTCAGATCCAGGAAGACAAGTACCATGCACTTGGATGCATGGCCTCAGAGGCTGACTTAGAGGTAGGATAGTAGGCACCACTCTACCCCACTGGTCTCCAGGACCGCCTCAGTGTGTCCACGAGGACAGAGAGACAGTGAGTCCATCATGGAAAGGCTTTCTCAGCCCAGACGTAGAGAGCAACAGATGCGGAGAAGAGGCAGAGAGAGGTTGGCAGAGGAGGGCTGGATTTCATTGGTGCAGTCTTGTGAGCATGTGTAAGATGTGTGTATAATCATTAAAATTAAAAAGACAAGAACAAGAAAGTGTCTTTTGTGAGCATGTGACTGTTGGAAGCAAAAGACGAAGCAGTTAGAACTGTTGTTCCTCAGCTGAAGAAAACTACCCAGGAAGTGACAACATCCACAACACAGGCAGTTACTTTGTGAACACCCAAGACTGGTCCTCAGGGTAACAGAGACATCACTATGACTAGGGCTCCAGGGGGTAATAGAACTGTGGTTCTGATGCTGCGTCTCAGAGCTTCCCAGCCTGCTTGAAGCTCACCTTCCTAACTTGCATGTGTGGGAGGAGTAACCATGGACACTGCAGATGACCTGTGCTCTTTTGTTGTTGCTGAGTAGCTAGGTAGCCTCATGGCCCTCAAGTTCTCTTTGGATGGCCACTAAGCAAGTCCTGTGTGCTCTTCCTGTGGCTGCGCTGCAGACTGCCTGACACTGCAAAGGCTGGAGCCCTCCCTCTCTCCTTGGGTGTCCTGCTCCCAGCATCCCATTAGAGCCACAGCACTGGCTCTGCTCAGAGCTCAGCTCTGGGAGTCACTATTCTGAGTAAGGCTCAGGGCTTCCTGCTTCCGGGAAATGTCTGCACAGAACGAGTGAGGCCAACCAGCAGTCGCTTGTACCTTCTGGAGGAAGTGCCAGAGCACAGGCACGGTCTCTTTGCCGTTTTTCTGCTCCACAATGTGCTGCAGGTACTCCACTGTGATCGTCTTCCTGCAACTCCAAATCTTCGAGCAGTTAATCACATTTTTGGGGGGCAAGTGGCGCAGGAAGGTCGCTGGGTCCCCATATATGACTTTGGTCAAGAGGTTGGAGCTGATGCGCTCATCTTGGCTGATAAGAGCATTTATAGCCGGCAAGGTTTTGTCAAGAGGCTGGATGAGGAAACAATACAGAAGTCTAGAATTGAGACACTGCTGCCACAGGCGGGGACACCTAGTAACTTACCATGGCTGCCCTCCTTTCCTGGCCTGTCCCATTGCTGGATTCCATTATAATTTAACAATTATCACAAAACCCTGGGACTAAGAGACCCACACGCACTGCTTTTCTTTTATCCCCTCACTTCATTCCTGGCATGTTTGTTCCTCTCAGCACTGTTCCTGTCTGAGCAGAGCATCTTGTCTGTGGGAGCTGGGCAGCCTCATGGGTCTCTGATAGGACAGCATATCTGCATCTCCCCCTCACATCAGCTATCAAATGTGAGGTCGAGCAAGCTGTAGGTTGAGGACACTGACATCGGAGGCTCCTGCAGTCCCTCCCCAGGGGTGATGGGTAGAGTGCTCAGCAGATGCGTGGGAGATGCCTACTGCTATCCTAGACAGAAGAGATAGCAGCTATCACAGCTCACCTCCAGTTCATGTAGAAGAAAGGCTTCAAAGGCCTTCTCCCAGGCATTTCTGTTTTCTTTGGTTGACAATTCTGCATTCAAATCTAACACCTCTACAAATAAAACAAAAAAATGTGGGTTGTTCTAGAATAAGAGCCACAGCACCCTGCAAACAGTAGGCACTAAATGCCAATAGGAAGTGCTATTGGAGGCACCTTCCTAGGTGCCCCAGGGATGCTGACAGCCCCTGTGGGAGCACCTTCCTAGGTGCCCCAGGGATGCTGACAGCCCCTGTGGGAGCACCTTCCTAGGTGCCCCAGGGATGCTGGCAGCCCCTGTGGGAGCACCTTCCTAGGTGCCCCAGGGATGCTGACAGCCCCTGTGGGAGCACCTTCCTAGGTGCCCCAGGGATGCTGGCAGCCCCTGTGGGAGCACCTTCCTAGGTGCCCCAGGGATGCTGACAGCCCCTGTGGGAGCACCTTCCTAGGTGCCCCAGGGATGCTGACAGCCCCTGTGGGAGCACCTTCCTAGGTGCCCCAGGGATGCTGGCAGCCCCTGTGGGAGCACCTTCCTAGGTGCCCCAGGGATGCTGACAGCCCCTGTGGGAACACCTTCCTAGGTGCCCCAGGGATGCTGACAGCCCCTGGTCAAATCATCTGCTGTTACTTTTATGATACTTCAACCTCAGGCAATTCCTTTGACTACATTGCTGCCATCACGAATCCAGTCTGAACAAAATTACTAAGGACAGAACTTAAAACCACAAGCCCAGGAGTAGTGGCAGTAGCCAAGTGCCACCATCAGCCACGCAGCTGCTACCCCCAGACCAGGACCCATGGAGGTGATGCAGATGCTGAGATAGTGGCAGATTTCTAGAGCACCCTCCTTTGTGGGAAATCACACCAAAACAGGTTTTGAATGAAAAGAAGTTTTACTATAAATAGCAAACAAAGCTGACTGGGGAGGAAGGCCTTAGAGGAGTGGCTGCTCAGTTTGCAGACAGCACCTTTTTATTGTTATTATCTTACTTTAAAATAACACATGGACCATAAGGTTGGGGTGGTGGGTAAGAGGCACTGGCTATGCAAAACCCGGGCTCTGTCCTCAGGACCCATAAAAACCTGATGTGGTGGCTTGCACCTGTGACATCTGCACTGCAAGAGCTGCATGGGAGGTGACGACGGGAGAATCGCCTAAGCGCCCACAGGCTGGTTACCACTGAGCATGCAGAGGAGCAGCAAGGGAGGCTTCTCTTGCCTAAATGCTGTCCTCCTCCATGCACACATGTGCTGAGGCAGGTGTGCACCCTCACCTTAATAAAATGTTCTCTTGCAGGTGCTTTTTAAAGATGGTTGCACAGCTGAACAGGACTGAGCGTTTGCCTGCCGTGTTCAGGGCCCAATCCTTCACTCCCCGGCACCAGGTAAGAAAAAGTCATTCTTAATCATGCCCTCTTCAGGGGCTGGAGAGATGGCTGAGGGGTTAAGAGCACTGTCTGTTCTTCCAGAGGTCCAGAGTTCTATTCCCCACGCCCACACAGTGGTTCACAACCATCTGTAATGGTATCTGATTCTTATCTGGCTTGTACCAAGACAGGGCACTCACATACATGTGACGGAATCTTTTTTAAAATGATGCCACCGTCAGTGATATTTATTAAGTCATCTTGCATGTCCTTTCTTGGTAGATTTAAATTCTTAGAACAGAAATGTCAGCTCAGTGAGCAGAGTTTGTTTGTTTGTTTTTTTTCTTTCTTCAAAATAAACTGTGTACACAAGGGTGGGGTGGGGGAGCTGGAGAGATGGCTCAGCGGCTAAGAGCACTGTCTGCTCTTCCAGAGGTCCTGAGTTCAATTCCCAGCAACCACATGGTGACTCACAACCATTTATAATGTGACCTAATGCCCTCTTCTGGTGTGCAGGTGGACATGCAGGTAGAGCACTGTATACATAATAAATCTTAAAAAAACAAAAACGTGCTAGGCATAGTAGCACATGCCTTTAATCCCAGGACTCCAGAGACTGAGGCAGGCAGATCACCTGGTCTACAGAAGTCCAGACCAACCAAGGCTACACAGAGAAACCCTGTCTCGAAGAAAACAAAACAAAACAAAACAAAAAAACCCACCGTGTACACGGAAACAGTCACAAGTAGACAAACATGGGATTTTTAGTAAAAAGCAGAAGCAAGGCTAGTGACTGAATCTATTTTGTTGTTTTTTGGTTATTTGTTTTTCAAGACAGGGTTTCTCTGTGTATCCTTGCCTGTCCTGGAATCGCTCTGTAGATGAGGCTGGCCTCGAACTCACCACCTGCCTCTGCCTCCCATTAGTGACTGATTCTACAACACAATAGGTTTGCACCTGTGTGGAAACACTCCCAAGTGGCACAGGCCCTTGTTAGGTACGTGAGTGGGGGAGGGACAGAGCAACCTCTTCAGTTCCCCAGTACAAGTTCATGCTCCCCACCCCAACTCCCTCTGCTTTTACTGTGAAGCCCAAGCTGTCCTTGAACTCACAATACCCCTGCCCCACGTCCTGAGCAAAGCACAGGTTTTCATGCTTAGCTCCAGTTCATGGTTTTCACTTGCGCGGGAGTCTTGGGAAGCGATTCCTCAGCGCAGCGCAGCCCTTCCCCCTCTGCTTACTCTGCTCCTTGAGCAAGCTGCACAGGATGAGGTGTACCACGCTGGCGGTCTCATCTGCACTCTTGCCCAGCATCCTGGTTAGCTGCTTCAGGTCTCGCTGGGCGTGCTGCTGTAGGAATCCTTGTGGGTCCTGGACCCGAGGCTTAATGATATTGACCAGGGCCTGGAAGTATTGAAACAAGGTGCTCAGGGAGTCTCATATGCAGAGGAAATGGTGAGCCCAGGAGAGGCCAGGAAGAGCAAGACCAGCATCAAGTCAGGGGCTGGCTTTTAGGCGTGATGTGAGGCAGAGGTGGGAGGAACAGGCAGAAGCCAGCTGTGGGCTTCTCTGAGCACATAAGACCCCAACCTTGAACTCTGTCCTCTTGGTTAGTGCTAATATGGGGGAGCTGCAGCATGAATGAGCTTAGCTTCTCCATGCTGCACTCTGAAAGTACACTTTACGATCTGATCCTTACACCTTGTGTACAGGTGACATCATAAATGCAGACACACGCCATTAGAAAGAAAACTGGGCAGCGAATCCTTCAGGGATAGAACTTTTACCTCTGTGAGAAATATTAATAAAAAATGAAGTGGATTTTATATAATCTGAAAAACACTTCATCCCATTTCATGCCATGTTGGAAAAGGTTAGGAGACCGTAGGTTTTTGTCACCTGGCAGACCAGGCGCCAACAGTCCGTTTACTCCTCAGGCACTATCGAGCAGGGTGAGGACAGAAGGGCTGACAGGAGACAGCGGCAGGCTCTTTATCTCTAGCAGCTCGAGCAAACTCTAGTTAGCAGCTTATTACAAATACCTGGGGATCCTGGGTGGCTCCCACAAGCATAGCCAAATGAGTGAGCAGCCGGGTGAGGATAAACGCCACGGGGGACAGGCCTCTGTCCGAAGCCGCTGCCGCACCGCTGGACTGCGGGCGGCCCAGCACGTGGCCGGTCTGCGTTCTGTCCACAGTGTCTCTGGAAAGGAAGAGAAGAGCCAAGGGCAGATTGCCAGGCTGATCCAGCTCTGGGGCGCAGCTTAGGCCCTTGGACCAGGACAGCGGCCTGGAGGCTTGCCTATGTGTCTTTTTCTTTTCAAACCTACCTTCTAGCTGCCCACCGCCAAAACTCAGTTTACAGTGGCTGGGCGCGGTGGCCCACGCCTTTACTCCTAGCACTCCGGAGGCAGAGGGCATCTGACTCTGGGCAACTAGGGCCTGGGACAGTTTGCGACCATGCATGTATTTTCCACCTTCTCTTTTCCCAATAACTGGAACCCATGGTCAGACCATTAGCCAGTCGTAGGTGGACAGTACACATCTATTGCATGTCAAGGACATTCTGCTTAGAGATGAGCCCCCAGCGCACCACAAGTGCCAGAACAGCCTGTGCTGCAGACAGGCCCACCAATCGATCATAAGCCAGTGGCCAGCTACACTGTGGGGATCACTTTTATCTAGACTGTGAAGTCTGTTAGAACAGGCCCTCTGTCTCCCCAGGGACAAACAACGGCAAACCAAACCAGGACAGGCTTGCCTTCCTTAAATTGTGAGGTAGAGCATGGCATTTAGATTGTCACATGGCTCTCTTAGAAGCCACCCTTCACGCATACCAAGGCGTGGCAATATTGGACAAGCCTGGTTATGTGTTCATTTTCCTCACTTTTTGAAAAAAAACAAGCCAGGTATGGTGCTACTCCCTTGGAGCCCTAGCACCCAGGGGGCTGAGACAGGCCTGGGCCGGAGAAAGGCCCCGGAGGGCCAAGGATATTGTGTGAGATCCTATGCAGACACCTAACCGCCAAGCCAGCGCCCACGGGAGGGCGGGAAGGAGATGCGTGAGGACTAAGGCTGACGGTTTACAAGTGCAGGTTAGGCTGCATGTGCTGAGACAGGCAAGCACTGGTCCAGTTTGCTAGACCTGACTGCACCAGGGCATCTGCTTATGGAAGAAATACTTGTGCAAGGAAGGGGTTAAGCCCAGGAACCCACAGAACACGTCTGTACTAGTAAATACTAGCATGCAGGCTGCTTTTTGTTAAGACTGCTGACAGCAGTTATGGTTTCCTGATGACAGGGACCTTGGCACTGGTGCCACGTATGACATAAATCCAGAAGGACCGCAGTGTCACCAATGAGTGACGGTTTAGGAAAAGAGTAGAAACAGCCCTGAAGCCCAGAGCTGCTCCTGGGAAGGAGGGCTCAGCCATGTACCTGATGACACGGAAGCCCTCGTGCGGCTTGTGATTGAGGCCTCCGATCCGAGCGCCACAGTCTGGACAGGAGCTTTCCTCCATCGGCTGACCACACTAGAGTGAACACAGCGCTGTTTATGCTCTGCCATGGGAAGGGATTGCTTCCTCTATGTGCACTGATTTTTGGGGTGTGATGTGGGGACAGGGTGGACACCATGTGGGGAAGCATAGACTCTTCTGAAAGGTAGAGTAGGTTTGAATCCCAGATTGATTGACACAGAATAGGGAAACCTGAAGCAAGTTCTGCCTTTTTTTTTTTTTTTTTTTTTACTCCTTTCCTGTACCTGTATACTCAGTCTTAGGGTTTCACTATCTAGCACCATGAAAAACAGCATTACTTGCTTCTGATTAGATTTATGTACATTGGAGATTTTTACTTAAAAAATAATAATTCAGCCATTAAGATTATTCCCAAGGGCCTCTAAAAAAGTTATATAGTGTGGCTCTAACTCTGTGTGTGTGTGTGTGTGTGTGTGTGTGTGTGTGAGAGAGAGAGAGAGAGAGAGAGAGAGAGAGAGAGAGAGAGAGAGAGAGAGAGAGAGAGAGCGCCCATAGCACACCAAAGCATGGAGCCGCCTGGGGAAGGTTCTTCTCCTGCCTCGGGTTTTGGAAAGGGCGCAGTGTTTCCCTCAGTGCTTCCCTCCAGGCCTCTTTGTAATGAACAGTGTGACACAGTTAGCCTGCTGCTCAGCAAGCACAGGGCCTGGGGTGGCACTGGGGTATTCAGGATGTGGTTCCACTGTGCAGTGTCCCTGACCCCTGCTGTGTGCTCTGAGCATGTGGAGACCGCCAACCAGAAGCCCTTTGGGGCCCATGGTGCTGTGGCATTCTAGCTGTGACACTTTGGATAGGTGTCGCCACTCACATCTATTGTGCAGAGGCCAAGCATGGTGCTAACTGTTCTGAAAAGTGTGGAGCAGGCCCCATGCTGGAGAATGTCGTGGCTCTGCATGGAGGAGCCCTGGGCTGGAAGTCTGCAGTACGTTTAGGTTCGTTCTTAAAATACCACAAGTGGTCCTCAGAAGGCCAAGGTTTCATCCCAGCCCCCGGGGAACCCACAGTTTGAGCCTTCGCTCAATCAAGCCCTGTCCCAAACCCCAAAACTCACCTCTCCTACAGTGCACGGATGGCCATTGGGACAATCTGTTAAAAGAGCAGGACACATTGGCTAGTAAGGGTCCAAATGATCCACTGAGACCACACTCTGCCCCCTCTGTCCCTGGGCAAGTGTGACACAAGCCTCGGACTTTCCTAGAAACCTGACCTTTCCGGTAGATTGTGAGGTAACGTAGGATGCATGTCTAGTTATTAAAGCACCCATGTGCTTAGTGGAGATGCCTGAACTTAGTTCTAGGAAAGCCAGGAGGAGTGGGGCTGCTGACTCACACTAGTTAACTCGGCAGCAAAGCCAACAGTGCTCCACGTTTCTTTCTCTGCATTTATTTTTATATTTTGTCTGTGAGTCTAAGCCTTTAATGGCTGAGCCATCTCTCCAGCCCAGATTTATTATTATTTTTTCTAGTGTTTTGAGACAGGGTCTCTCTGTGTTAGCCTTGGCTGTCCTGGATTCGCTTTGCAGACCAGGCTGGCCTCTGCCTCCCAAGTGCTGGGATTAAAGGCATGCACCACCACACCTGGCCAGATTTATTATTCTTATCTCACAAAATTTTTAAATATTTTTACAAGATAATTTACTCAAACAAACAGCAAAATTCACACAAAGTTTGGGCTATATGATTTTTTGCCTTCTAGTTCTGCATTTCAAGAGTTATCTTTGAGTCACCTGCTGCCTTGTGCCTTGTCTTTTTTTTAAAGATTTATTTATTTATTATGCATACGCTGCTCTGCCTCCATAACAGAACAGTGCATTAGATCATATTATAGATGGTTGAGAGCCACCATGTGGGTGCTGGGAATTAAACTCATGACCTCAGGAAGAGCAGACAGTGCTCTTAACCTCTGAGCCATCTCTCCAGCCCCATGCCTTGACTTTGTATGGACTCCAGTGTGGTTCAGAGTCCCCTCTTTTCTCAAAAGCAGGGTTTAGGAAAGCACAAGTACGTTGCAAAGGGCCCTGTGAGCCACTGTTGTTCTGTGGGCCACCAAAGGCAGCCACAGACCCAGTGCACAAACCAAGGCCGGTGTAGTCACTGGCTGATCGTTTGATCCCAGGAGAGCACAATGCCAACACTTACTGTACCAGGAGAGTCTTTCCATGCCCTTCCAATTCCTGGCTTGAGCCATCAGGTCTTCGGGCATTGTTGGAAGAAAAGCATTCTGAAATGCCAAAGCAGGACAGGGCATAAGTGAGCGCACAGCCTACAGAGGCCAGAACAAGGCGGGCGGCCTTGACTTCCAGCCAGGGAGACCCACCCTAATGTGAGTGGCACCTTCCCATATAAAGGCAGCTCTAGGAAAAACTCTGCTGTGAACTGTGTGCTGTGAGCTGTGTGCTGTGTGCTGTGTGCTGTGTGCTGTGAGCTGTGAGCTGTGTGCTGTGAGCTGTGAGCTGTGAGCTGTGAGCTGTGTGCTGTGTGCTGTGAGCTGTGAGCTGTGAGCTGTGTGCTGTGTGCTGTGTGCTGTGAGCTGTGAGCTGTGTGCTGTGTGCTGTGTGCTGTGAGCCCGTTTGCCTTCCCATCATGCTGGCAAGCTCATCTACCGTCTGTACGTTACTATTGAGTTCATCTTCCTGTTGGTACTGTGTCGTCCATCCCTGACAGTGTCTCTCCAGAAACCCTCTAGGACTTCAGTGCAGCTGGGACTGCAGGGGCTCAGCCACACTGACTGAGCAGCTGTGGGGTGCTCAGCTCCTCCGGTACGAGAGGCTGCCCAGACCATGTCACGCCCAGCTATCTAACAAATCAACTCCCCTTTGGATATATACTCATGCCATGGTTCTGTTCCCCGAGGGAAGCCTGGAGTGTGTGGGGCAGCAACACAGGCCACTGTTGGCGAAAGTGTTAAAATCAAGAAGACAAAGGGGTTGAACAGCTCCCAAGCCTGCAGGCTTGTTCTCTACGGGGACAAAGCCCCGAAGGCACAGAAGGAAGACAGAAGTGCTCTTACCGCCATTTTGGCCGGAGAGAAAGCCAAGTCCCTCAGGGGCATCACGATGTTTTGTCCACAGAGGAGTATGACTGCAGCGTGGATGGCCATCTCAGTCACTGTGCCTTCCAGGCTGCTGTTAGCAGACCTGGCCCGCAGCAGGGGAAGAGTGTTGCCCACTAGCGCCTTTGCAAAGCATCTGATGTTAGCATCAGAAAGGAGCTGGCTTTCCTTAATGAAGTTGTTCAGAGCCTCGATTTGCTGATGAGAGAAATGTTCTAACATTAACATTGTAGGGCTGCACATAGTGGCGCATGCCTGAGCACCTGCACATAGTGGCCCATGCCTGAGCACCTGGTCACAGTGGCCCATGCCTGAGCACCTGCACATAGTGGCCCATGCCTGAGCACCTGCACATAGTGGCCCATGCCTGAGCACCTGGTCACAGTGGCCCATGCCTGAGCACCTGCACATAGTGGCCCATGCCTGAGCACCTGGTCACAGTGGCCCATGCCTGAGCACCTGCACATAGTGGCCCATGCCTGAGCACCTGGTCACAGTGGCCCATGCCTGAGCACCTGGTCACAGTGGCCCATGCCTGAGCACCTGCACATAGTGGCCCATGCCTGAGCACCTGGTCACAGTGGCCCATGCCTGAGCATCATGAGGGTCATGAGTTTGAGGCCAGCTTGGGTTATTGAGGCACAACAAGATCTTGTCTCAAAAAAAAAAAAACAGAAAAACAGACATGCTCTAAGGACGCCGTGATAGGCATTACCCAGCATGCACAATGATATCCCAAGCACCACAGAAAAAAGAAACGTCATGTAATTTCATGGTTTGTGCTTTAGTAGTTTGCACCTTCATACCAAAAATCAAGGCAAATGTGGCTGAACAGGCAGAAGTTCAGAGCAGTTCCTCAGGGACGAGGCTTGCCACGGCAATCCCCACACTACCTTACAGTCTGGAACTAAATGCTAGTTGTGATTCTGCAAGCTTGGGGCCAAACTGAAAACAGATCTCCCATCTAAAAAGGTGGAAAATCTCCATCAAAGATAGAAAATTATCAGCACAATTTCTGTTTGTGACATTGAGGGGACTGTGGACACCAGCCCTGCTATGTAGGGCTGCTCACCTCGGGTTCTGGATGGAGGCTGGCATCGCTGGAACGGTACAACGCGGCCACCTCTGTGTACAAGGCCAGCAGTAAGTAGGTCCTCTGCTGGGCTTTGGAGCTTCTGCAGGCCTACAGAGGCAAAGACACCACGTGAGATTTAAAGCTATTTGGCTCTTCTCAGGCCCTTGACACTGAACCACAAGTCTGAGGAGAGAGAGGCATCTATCTCCTGGCCACACTCTGGGATCCGTGGTTTGTGCACTTTGCTAGACAGCCAGCACCTGTCCCTTCTGTCAGAAACACTTCCTAAGCCTCTGCTCTGACAGAAGAGACAGAGCTTCTCTCCCCTTGTTCCCAGCACAAGGGCAGAGTGAGCAGGGATTCAAATGGGAAGAGACCCAGAACAGTTTCAAGGGCAGAATTCTAAAGGCCTTGGCATCATTATCAGAACAGTCAGGAGCGTATGTGGGCCGTGGAAATGCAGAGGAATCTGAGATATGCCGGCCTTCTTCAGGTCTGAGGGAGCTTGGAGCGGCTTCTCATCAGGGTCTCAGTTAGACACAGACCAACTCCAGGGTCACTACACCAGTTCCCAGTGTAGGCAGGAGGCCAGGAACATCTGGTTTCTATTATAGAGGGCATGCCATCATTTGATGTATGTAAGGGAAGAGGCAGGCCTCCAGAGTCATCTCACCGTCAGAGCAGTCCCAATGTCCAGGGTCTTGCACTGGAGCATGGCTTTGCCCGTTGCATCACGAACAGCCTTGTACTCATCACCATGTACTAGGTATCGGTCCATCTGACTTGGGTGGTCCTTCTGCAATCCCAGCAATATAGGGGTTAGTCACAGTGGGGACAGCGTGAGAGACAGACAAAGGCACCAGGCTGCCCTCTGAGTTAGGAGGTGACAGAGCAGCGACTGGGAGGGATGTACTGACTTTGTCGCTGCTTGCTTTCTCCACAGCACTGTAGTGAGCCCAGGTGACATAAAACTTGTCACCGCTAAGCTCCAGTGGTGACGATAATAAAGAATTAAGAAGGTCAGGATTTTTGATGCCATTTTATAATCCTGAGACAGTAAGAACTGATTTCTGAGTGTCAGGACAGGTGCTAGATAGAGCGAGGCCTTAAAAGCCATATTTCTCATAGCCAGTGCCACAGTGTGCTACAAGCAGAACTGTAGGACCATGCCCTCCGTGCCCAAGCCCTGCTCCTCACCTGCTGTGCGAGGACATCCCTGGGGAACACCCACTGGCACGGATGGCCCTGCCTGAGGAAGCTCTGCAGGAACTCCACCCCGCGCTGGCTGCAGAGTCTCCTCATCAGGTAAACTCGGTGCCAGTCATTCTTGACTCGAGCGCAGAATTGCTCAACGTGCGTCAGGAAGCACCGCTTCTCCTCAGTCAGCTCTGTGAGTTTGGGGAGAAAGCAGGGGAGAGGAAGGACAGGGCGTCTCCTGTCAACACATGCCAGCCAGAGGCCCAGGGCCTGCTCTTTGTAATCCTGTCGTGAAAGGGTGTGTGGCAGAGGACAGCCTTGTCCTAAGGCCGGGCTCCCCATAGCTCCCAGGCTTAGGTGGAGACTTGCCTGAGGCTTCCTGAAGCTCCGAGAGGAAGTCAGCGGCCATGTCAAGGCACAGGCGGACCCTGGCCACCTCCTGCAGGTACTCCACTGAAGCAGCACGGCCAGGCTCCTGGCCTCGCCCTCCTGGGGAGTACGTGCTAAGGAAATGGCCTTCCTCTCTCAGGCCCTGCTCATGACTTCTGTGGCCAGCACTTGTCTTCTCACGTGCCGCGTCCTGAGGGACGAAGGGTATAAAAAGGCATCAGTCAGTCTTTGGCCGTGGCTACAGCGTGCCCGTGCAGAGCCGGCCGTGGCCACAGCGTGCCCGTGCAGAGCCGTGGGGAGGGTGGGATCCTTGAAAGCGATAGTGCACTTTTTTTTTTTAATCATGGAAAACTGCCGTCCTTTTATCTGTGATTATTGTGAGGATGGTAGAACATGTCCCTAGTGATGAGCGGGTGATGACCACTGCCAATGCTCCAGGTTTGTTCTCTGTGGTAACTGGTGATACAAGTGCACATCCCCGTCTGCGAAATGTCTCACTGGGGAACTCAGTCACTTGCACTTACAGAATGACCCCAGCTAGGACATCACTAAGTGACTCATGGTGGCCCTCGAGGGACAGGTGGTACTGAAGCACACGAGGCAACTCATGCCTCTTGATCGTCCTGACTACAGTGGCGGCCTGTTAGTTTTCACTGGGTGGACCACATGGTTCTCAGTTTCCAAGAGCAATGCAGCGACAACCACCATACCTCCAGGCAGTGGATGAAGAGCAGGTACAGCTCGGTCTTATCTTCCTCTAGGAACGCTTTCTTCTCTAACTGGGTCAGGTAGCTCTGGATGTAATCCTTCACTTCCTGGAAGCTGTGAGAAGAGACACGCTGCTCCTGGTTGCCTCTGTGTATGGGCTCCCCCAAGTGCTGGGCTCTAACCAAGGCCCTCTTATGTGCCAGTGCTCTCCCACAGTGCTGCCCAGCACCCACATGTTTGTTGACATACAGGATTTTGTGACACCAAATCTTTGCACTGTTGATACATTTTATTGGAGAATGCACTGGAAAAAAACACCATATAGAGTCACTGGCATCACCTTAAGTCTTACGGAGTGAGATCAGTGGGTGGTGAATACGTGTTGTCTCACTAAACTGTGTCATTGGTAGCAACTGTCTATCTGTGACAGGATCCCTCTGTCCTCAGGAAAATGCCAGTAGGCCCAGATCTGTGCTCCTGCAATTGCCCTTCCAAGCACAGATGTCATAACCTGAAACAAGCAGCTGGATCCTAACTTAGGGCAGCTCCACCTGACTGTGAGGTGACAACAGTGTCTCAAGCACCCTTGAAGGAAGGTAGGTGAGGCCCACAGCCCTAGGTGAGGCCTACAGCTCTAGGTGAGGCCCACAGCCCTAGGTGAGGCCCACAGCCCTAGGTGAGGCCCACAGCCCTAGGTGAGGCCCACAGCTCTAGGTGAGGCCCATAGCCCTAGGTGAGGCCTACAGCCCTGGCTGCTTTGTGGGCTCCTTTTTCCTCCACCCTTTCCCATTCTTTCAACCCCTAACACTAGTTAGCAGGGGCAGGATAGAGGGGAAGGGGGCGACATTATTGTTAGACCCCTTCCTGCTGATTGGAGGCGCTGAGTTCCTTGGGGCAACTTTGGTCTTCACCATCAGAGTATCTGATTTCTTCTTTGTGCACGACTACGTAACAAGCTGTGACCAACAGCAAGCAACCAACAACCCTGCCCGCCTCTTGGGGCCCTAGCATTTAGATATGAAAAGTCCCAGATTTGTAAACATCACACAATCACAGAAACTTTTTGCAGCTGGCAAAATCATGCCCCCACGTCCCCCACACCCCCAGGTAAATCATAGTCAGCTGCTGTGGACAGTCTGAAGCAGCCCCATATCCCACACCTGGGATTAATACAAAAACATATTCCTGTACTATTTCTATGTTTTTCAAAGAAACTAAAAATCTTACTACAGACCTGTACTTGAGAAGCAGTTTTAGCAACATGGAGCGGATGACAGGAGTCTTGTCAACAACGTCATCAAATGGAGACAAAGACTTTGTGTGTTCACGGTGCTCTGCAGCTGGAGAGAAGAGGGCTATAGCTCATATCATGGTGCAGCGCTAAGCTGAGACTCTGGCTCTTACACTTACGGGAAGGAGGCCACTCACTTTGGGAAGCATCTCTCAGCAGCTCCTTTTGTATGAAGAGTAAGGACAACAGGGTGTCGATCACATTCTTCTGAGGGGGTGCGTTATCTTTGAAGCACATGGTGGAGACCAGGTCTACGAAGAAGCTGTTGCACAAGTGCCGGAACCGGGCGTGCTTCTCGATGGCTTTCCTTAGGAGGAGGGAGGGGAGTGTGACAACACACTTGTAGAAGGCGTTCCCACTCCTTAGGGGGAGGGAGGGGAGTGTGACAACACACTTGTAGAAGGCGTTCCCACTCCTTAGGGGGAGGGAGGGGAGTGTGACAACACACTTGTAGAAGGCGTTCCCACTCCTTAGGGGGAGGGAGGGGAGTGTGACAACACACTTGTAGAAGGCGTTCCCACTCCTTAGGAGGAGGGAGGGGAGTGTGACAACACACTTGCAGAAGGCGTTCCCACTCCTTAGGAGGAGGGAGGGGAGTGTGACAACACACTTGCAGAAGGCGTTCCCACGCCTTAGGAGGAGGGAGGGGAGTGTGACAACACACTTGTAGAAGGTGTTCCCACTCCTTAGGGGGAGGGAGGGGAGTGTGACAACACACTTGTAGAAGGCGTTCCCACTCCTTAGGAGGAGGGAGGGGAGTGTGACAACACACTTGTAGAAGGCGTTCCCACTCCTTAGGGGGAAGGAGGGGAGTGTGGCAACACACTTGTAGGTGTTCCCACTCCTTAGGAGGAGGGAGGGGAGTGTGACAACACACTTGTAGAAGGCATTCCCACTCCTTCCAGGCAGAGTGTGTGCTGCTTAGATAGGATTTTGGTTTAGGTACTCGTTTGACCTTGAACTCATGTCAATTCTTCTGTTTTATCCTTACAATTGCCGGGATTAAAACTAGGCTTGGGTTTTTTTCTTTCCATGAACGTAACTATGTCAGGATGCTCCTAGAAATGGGACTAAGGGGGTGGAGCTAGGGCTGCTGAGGCTCATAGAGTCGCCTGAGGACTCTACCCCTCTACCTCGGGAAAGCTAGCCAGATGTGCCAGGTGTGTCATCCTCAGTGAGAGACTAGAGCTGTGTGCATGCATCAGGCGGACAGTTGAGGGTCTGGGGAGCTGGTTTCATTGGCGCCTGCCTTGACCTATAATCTGAGCACTAGGGGTGTGAGGAGGAGCAGGATTGTTAGGGCTGGTCAGCCATGCAGAGGTGAGCTGCAATGCTACTGAGGTAGGTGCCTGTCCCAACGATGAGGAGCGAGGAAGATACCTATATGGACTCTCTCTCATTTACATACATATCATGAACACACACACACACACACACACACACACACACACACACACACACAGCAGATCATAGGCAGGGGTTGGGTGAGCAGCCAAGCACAGGCTGAGCCCACATGATTCCCTGCGTCCCATCCCCAGCACTGTTCCAGCCCTCCCCACTAAAAGAGGCAGCTACATGACATGCTTGGTTCCCTTCCAGGGGCTTTACTTGTGACTTCCTGGTTTATTTCCTAAGTTTGCTGTCTCCATGTGTGTGCCTGTCTTACTTGGGAAAGGGATTTGAGGCAGATGTCCAGGAAGGCTTGCTTCCTGGGTTGCTTATGAGAGTTCTCTGAGGCCCTTACTCCCAGGGAAGCTCACGGAAGAACTGGCACCCGCAAAGTCCAGGTTGAAAGGAAGGAGAGGAAGCTTTCTTAAGAGGAAGCGTCGGTTACCTCTGTCTCTGGGAAACAGTTGGCGAGAACTTGTCTGGCAAGTCAGTAAAGCAGTAGGGGCACATCATTTGGCCTGGGATGAGCCAGGTTCTGATGCAAGGCAGACAATATACATGGTCACAGGGCAGACAGACAGGATCCTGTGGGTCGTCCTGGCAGATCAAACATGGCTGAATACCAAACCTAGAACCCAAGAGGGTGATGAGATCCAGACCAGAAAAGCTGCTGCAAGAAGCAGTTTCTTCCACCTCAGATGCAGGCACCCTCAGAGTTGATACCCCACATCTCACCTGCTGAACGTCTTGCCGGCTTGGTCCTTGCAGTCACAGAGGACTTTCATTACAGCCGCAAACGGCCTGTAGGTCTTGAGGTCAGAGTCCTCTTGGAGACACTGAGGGAGAAGGGCAGTGGTGAACAGTGAGGGTTCACAGTATTGAGAGTGACCTAGCACCAGTGTCTCATATGTCAGGTCTTGTCCCGATGATCATAATGTCACAGGCCTGTAACCGCAGCACTCGGGAGCAGAGGCAGGCAGATCTCTGTGAGTTTGAGACCAGCCTGGACTAGAAAGCAAGATTACCCTGGACTACAGCCAGGGCTGCACAGAGAAACCCAAAGATGGAGGAGGAGGAGGAAGAGAAGAAGAAATGATTCCCATATTTTAATGTCCTTTGAAAGCAAACTGTTTAATTACACTATCTTATTTTTCTATCAGTGTGAACTCAGGTTGTCAGGCATGGGGGACCCTCTATCCCGTGCTGTCCCACTGCCCTTGGTGACTATGCTTTTCATCTGTGTATGTGCACATGTGTGTGGAGACCAGAGGTCTCCCTAGGTGTCACTCCTCAGGTGCCACCCGCAACCTTTTGTTTTAAAGACAGAGTCAACAACTGGTCTCAATCTTGCTAAGCAGGCTAGCCAGCCAGAGAACCCCAGGGACCCCCCTATTCCCACCTTGCTGGGGTCACAAGTCCAGGAGCCAGCATGTCCAAGGGAGGAGGAAGTGCTTCCTCGCTTAAGTTCCCAGCTGCTTGCCATGATCAAAAGGTGGAGGCAACCCAAATGTTCACAAACAGAGGACTAGCTACGGTCAGACAGTGCAATTACCCTTGACCTGACACACTGCAGTGTGTTTAAGGAGCCACAGCCGAGACAACTACCTTAAGCTCTGGTCACACGAGGCACCTGCATCATCAGGGTTACAGAGACTGAACACAGAAGAGACACTGAAGGGAGCTGAGTGGGAGGAGTTGTTTAGTGGCGAAGGCCAAGAGAGCTTAGGAGTCGGATGGCGGGGATGGCTGCATGGTGGAGTTGTGTTCGGCGTGACTGAGTGTGCATGGTTCAGATGGGGTGCTCTGTATACTGTGCATCTTGGCAGGGGCCTGGTGGTTGGGTGTAAATGGTAACAGAGGCTCAGCCAACTAGAAAGCCAGTGCTTGAACCATCTGTGGCAAAGTGCTTAGAAGGACGGTTATGAGAGACACCTCAGAAGGCAGATCATATACATAAGAATCTAGCTGTATACCTGCTTTTCTTCATGTGTGTGTGTGTGTGTGTGTGTGTGTGTGTGTGTGTATGTGTGTGTGTGTGTGTAACCGTACTTCCTGTCATAGCTAAGTGAAAAAGAAAACCCAACTATGTGCTCCTAAAGATTCTAACAGTGCTTGCTGGAGGTTGGACCTCATGACTGTGACCCCTGGTCAGGGTCAGGGCAGCTTCACAAACACTTGGACACTCAAACACAGCCTTCCCTCCCACCTTAACGGGAGATGAGACCTGAGGCCCCGTATCGCCCAGCCAGGTCACAGGAAAGATGAGATCGAGGACAATTCGCTCAACACCCCATGGGCTGATACCAGGAAGGAAGATGTCAATCAGAGGGAGCAAAGAACCCTGCACCCTTGGCTTCTAGGAGCTGCTTTGAAGCTGCTGGGCCCACTCTGTTCCAGGCATGAGAAACGAGGCTCCTGCGCTTCCCTCTGGGGGAGGCTTCCCCACCAGCCTCCCAGCGCACCCCCAGGCATGTTAATGACTGCATGAGGCCTAAGGCCTGGGTTTCTCTCATGCCAGTGCCCATCCCTAGCTGGCTTCCTGCAGGTAAAGTCCCTGAGGGATGAGGACGGGAAGGGAGGCAGAGCCTATGTGGTGCTGAGCAGAACAGTGTCCTGTAATGTCACTCACTTTATCAACGCTGTGTGGGGCCAGAGCATAGTGGTCTTGCTCATGGCTGTTATGACTATGGCAATGGCTGGGCCACTGGGTCATTTTAGGGTCACTCTAGAGGCTGAGGGCGGCAACTTAATCCCTCCCTCCCCAGCCAGAGGGCACAGCTGGCTGATTGCAGCTGAGTGCTCATAGCTCAGTGCTATTCCCTGCCTACCAGTCTGAGAAACAGCACTGTCAAGAATGCAGCCACCTGTCATGACATCGCTGCCATGCCAGCCTGCCAGAGCCCTAAGCAATAACGCAGGGGGGGTTTCGGCTCTCCACACTGTTGGGAGACAGGCAGACGTTAAGCCCAGCACTCACCTTGTCTAGTAAGAAGACGTGCTTGGTTACTAGCTGACTCAGCTCCGGAATCTGGCTCTCAGTCTCCAAGAGAATGTGCTCCACAAAGAGTGCAACGGAGAAAATGCGATTCCACAGGGCCCTGTCAAGAGAAGTGTCCCCAGCAAGTTCTGACCGAGTGTCCCCAGTGAGTTCTGAGGGGATCCTGAGCGTCCCCAGTGAGTTCTCACGGGATCCTGAGCTATGGGGGGAGAGCGCAGGAGCTGAGCAAAGGGTAAGATGCAGGCCCACTGTCCGGCGCTGTCCCTGAACAGCACTGTGTTGCAGGCGCACTCCCTGCTCCTCCGCACATCAGGCTTAGGTAAAGCCTGCCTCCAGTTCAGTGCCTCACCCAGTGGTCCTGCAAGCTGAGCACAGGGACTGTTTGCTGACCTTGACAGCCTGCCCCTTCTCTGCTTGCCCTGCCTGCCCCTATTGTCCACACTGGAACACACCCAGGAACATTTTCTTCCTGGGTCTTTACAACCAGGTGGAAGGAGCTGCCCAGCACTTGAGGGCGGGTCCAGAGTTAACCAGGTGAGTGAGGTGAGTGTCCACCCTCTCCCAGGAACGCTGCAGGGTTTGGTAGGTTCCAGTACACAGGGGCTCCTGCCGCTCACCTGACCTCCTGGATGACAGATCTGGTCATGTGCCCGCTGTCTCGCAAATACACTTCTGAGCAGACAAGCTCCAGTGGCACGGCCAGACTCTTCACCAGCTGTAACCAAGCCTGGGGGTTGGGCTTCAGGATGTCTCCCTTCAGCATCTCAACACAGGCCATCGCGGCAAACGCATCCAGTGTCTGGAACGAGGAGAGCTGGCATGTGACCCGGCTGGGTGCTCTTCACCACTGCCACCCTTCAGTACCACCCCCCCCCCCCATCCTCAGTTAGTGTCTCTTGGTCCAGGCTCCTGGCCTCCTACTCCATCACCCTGCAGATGTGCCCATAAAGAATCTAGTGAGGACATGGCTGGCTAAGCCCTCGGCTCCCAGGATGCAATCTGAAGCCCTCATTGAGGCGCAGCTGGCCTTCCCCCAGGGAACCCGTACCATTTCACACCCAGCCAATCTGTGCCTCTCTGCTGCTTCGCTGAGGCTGCGCAGAACCTGGGGGTGGATCGTCAAAATCCTGGAGAAGTTCTGCAGTCGGATCCTGAACCGCTGATAGGCAAGGTGCACCCAGGGCAAGGACAGCCTGTCCTTGGGCACTCCTGAAGCCACCTGGAGCTCTCTGAGGCAGGACCACAGGGCCATCTCCAGAAACTGTGAGACAAAAGAACTTCAGTGCATAGTTGTACATGAAGAAGATATGCTTTCCTATGGAAAACCGTAAATATTCAAAAGCCATGAGAGAGACACTCGAGGCGTCAGGCCAAGCACCAACTCACTGCTTCCCTCACTGGCTAGTCTTATATTAACTTGACACTCGCTAGAGTATTTGAAAGGAGGGACCCTCAAATGAGAAAGTGCCTCTGTAAGATCCAGCTGTAAGGCATTTTCTTTATGACTGACTGACTGACTGGGGAGGGCCCAGCACATTGTGGTCACCCCTGGGCCAGCGGTCCTGCGTTCTATGCTTTCCATGGCCTCTACATCAGTTCCTGCCTCCAGGAACCTGTCCTGTTTGAGTTGCTGCCTTGATTTCCTTCAATTATAAATAATTGGAAATAATAATAAATAGTTGGAAATCTAAGCCAAATAATTCTTTTCCTCCCCTACTTGCTTCCTGGTCATGGAGGTTTTTAGTTTGGGGTTTGGTTTTCGAGAGACAGAGTTTTGTTGGTTTTATTTTTATGCAATTGTTTTTATTTCTCTTATTTCTTAACCCGACTATCACACAAATAATTGAGACTCTTTTATAATACAAGGCTTCACAACACAATCTGAGCAGTTGAAGTCTGTTCTTAGCTTCTATGCTGTTTTGTCTTGCTCCCAGCCCACATCCCCGTGATACTTCCACTTTTTTTTTTGGGTAGCTCCACCTCCTTCCTCCTCAACTTCCTTTGCCCTCTCTATGTGGCTCCTTCGCTAACTCCTCCTCCTCCTCCCCTGGCTGCCAGGAAATCCAGCCCTATTTTCTGGCTATAAACTGTTTTATTGACATAACAGAGGGACAATTGTGGAGCAGAGTTTACAAAACATTTAGACAGAAAATCAAATTTTAAACTACACAATGACTTTATGCCTAAAGAGTCTCTCTCTGAGTCCTCTTGGACTCACTTTGTAGACCAGCCTGGCCTGGAACTCACAGACATCCATGTGCCTCTGCCCCCAGAGTACTGGGATTACAGACGTACACCACCACACCCGGCTTTGGTCATGATGTTTTGTTGTAGCAACATAAAGTTTAATTAAGACATCTGGGGTCATTTTGTTCCACCTCTCCAACACTAGTAAACTTAAAGACCATTGTTTTAATGGATGGCAAGCACTCATATTAAAATCACCACACTTAGGCTGATGCAGTGCTGAACTCCTTTAATCCCCAGCACTCAGGAGGCAAAGGCAGGTGGATCTTTATGAGTTCCAGGCCAGCCTGGTCTACAGAGAAAGTTCTAGAACAAAACAAAAAACCAACAAATAATCACTACTCTTTAATCTGTCCCTCCTTTATTCTCATTGAGATTTTTCTTTTTTTAAAAGCGGGGATTTTTCTATGTAGCTCCATCCTGGAACTCACTATGTAGACCAGGCTCACAGAGTTCCTCTGCCTCCCCAGCGCTGGAACTGAAGTCTCCACATTCAGCACAGGGGTTTCCTGGGGACCCCATGCTGGTCTTGAACTGACAGTCCTTCTTCCTCAGTCTCTCAGACCCTAGGATTACAGGGGTGTGCTATGCTCAGCTCTCTCTCTCTCTCATTGTTTCCAGTTCCTTATATTAGAAACAAAGCTGACAGGAGCACTCCAGCATTTGCGTCTAGCACAAACAGTCCGTGCAGTGCAGATGCTGTTGACATGTTTTCTGGTCTCAGTGTTCGAGCGACTGTCCTTGGGTATCTGTCTTTGCCTCTGCCTTCTCAGCATGGACTCTTATCTCTTTTAAAAGTCAGTTTTTTTTATTACTTTTCAAAACCTTTATTTTTATTTATTTTACGCGTGTGTGCGCACATGCACACATATACATGTCGCAAAGGGACATGGCCAGAAGAGGGTTTAGGATCCACCTGGAGCTGGAGATGCAGGCAGGTGTGAGCCGCCTGATCTGAGTGGTGGGAACTTAGATCCCCCAAGGGCCAGTGTGCACGCTGAACCTTTGGAGTCATCTCGCCAGACCTTGCGATGTCTCCGCTCAGTCCCTAGTGTCCCACACAGCCACTGCCGCACTCAGATCGATTCTGCTAAGGAAATATGTAAACATGGCACTAAGAAATATTTACAATGTACTAACTTACTGGCAAGATTGAAGAGGTATGCAGAGTCTCTATGATAGTGTATGATGTTTTATCAGCTGGTGGCTTACAAGTTCCACAAATCAAACAAGGCTATACTTTGCTTATTTGTTTTTTTTTTTTTAATATTTATTTTATATATGAGTGCTCTGTCATCACACACACAGGAAGAGGGGATCACTTCCCATTACAGGTAGTTGTGAGTCACTGTGTGGTTACTGGGAACTGAACTTAAGACTTCTGTAAAAGCAGTCAGTGCTCTTAACCACTGAGCCCCAAGGCTAAAGTCTTAATTCCTAAGTAGACTACATTAACCTTTAATTGTAGTATGTTGTCAAATTTGTACCAATGCAGCGAAGTGTGAAGGTTTTAGGGAATCATTTCATTTATTGTTCTTGTTGTTATTATTATTGATATTATTGTTATTATTGTTGTTATTATTATTATATTGATATTAATTATTATTATTGCTCTCATGTAGCCCGGACTGGTCCTGAACTTACTATGGCCTTGCACTTCTGCTCCGCCTGCATCCACCTCCCAAGTGCTAGGGTCATAGATGTATGCCCCGATGCTGGCAGCTGTGAGGCGATCTTAGAGCTCCTTCAGATGACTCGGGTTTGGTTCTAAAAGGGCCTGACCCTGAGCCCTCCATGCAGCTCCAAGGGGTTCTAATTTGGCAGCACTGTGTCTGAGGGGAGGATGTGTCCCTCTCCACATTCTATAAGCTCCACTCTTGACCCTGACTCCATACCCACCTCTAACTCCTCCTGAGAAGACACTTTCATGGTCAGGAGCAGGAAGTCCCTCGTGTAGCTCTGCAGGAGTTGCTGGTGCTGTGCCACAGGGAGCTGGGCAAGAAACCTGCCCAAGGGAGTTTTCTGGAAGATTTCCACAAACTTCTTTGATAATCCTACAGAGAGGAAGAGAGTTGTGTGAGCAGAAGAAGTCAGTGCCCCAAGGAGCCTTTATCCGCAGGGTGGAGGGCTGGCCCTGCTGCACTGGGGCCAGGGAGCGCTCAGAGAGCAACGTGGGGCAGTCGGTTCTCTCCTTCCATAGCGACAGCAGGCTCCGTGGCAGGGGCCCCACTCACTGAGCCATCTTGTCAGCCCCTCAACAGAAATGTTAAGATGAAGGAATGACATGCTGGAGCCTGTCCCACATCCAGAGTGTTAAACCTGAAGCCCGCAAAGTTGTCCTGCCCTGGCCAGAGTAAGTCATCAGTGCTGGCTTGAGCCCTCACCCTCCGTGTCCGTGATATACTGAGCCTGCACCCAGAGCTCCTCACCCTCTGTGTCCGTGATATACTGAGCCTGCACCCAGAGCTCCTCACCCTCCGTGTCCGTGATATACTGAGCCTGCACCCAGAGCTCCTCCAGGTAGTCCCTGATCCTCCAGCTGAAGGGGACGGCATTGCAGGCATCCTTGAGCAGGTTCATGTGGCTCTGCACCAGGATGGAGGACATCTCGGTTTTGGACCTGCAACGAGGCAAATGAGAATAAGGCTCATGTGAGGTGGAGCCTGAGACGCCGGGTAGTGTGCACAGCTGACACCAGCCCTTCGGCCCTGAGAGCGGCGCGGCTCTGTGATGGAGCTCTTGCCTGCACGTACTAGGGAGCGTTTCAGTACATCAAGGAAACAAGGAGAGAGAGACCTGGTGGGGGGCGGGAGATGACAATCGAGTCATGCTGTGCAAGCCTGAGGACCCGAGCCAGGTGCAGTGGCACACGCCTGGAACCTCCAGCACACAGAGAGGCAGAGGCAGGAGGATCTCTGTGACTTCAAGGCCAGCCTGGTCTACAAAGCAAATCCAGGACAGCCAAGGCCACACAGAAACCGTCTCTTGGGGGGTGGGGGAAGGCAGGTGCAGTTGTGTGCACGTAGGTAGGGAATAGCCCCTGGTGTTGGCTGTCTAGCTGAGCCAGCCAATCGGGCAAGCTTCAGATGGGAGGACAGGGCTCAGAAATGAAGGTGGAGGGTGGGAGAGACGGCTCGGCAGTTAAGCGCACATACTGCTCTTCCAGAGGACCTGAGTTCAGTTCCCCGCACCCACATCAGATGGCTTACAGGTACCTGTAGCTCCAGCTCCCAAGGCTCTTCTGGTCCCTGTGGACAACCATGTCAACAGCATGTGCACATGTGCGTGCATACACCCACCCCCCACCTCCCCACATGCACATACACACACACACCTTTAATGAAAGGCAGAGAGTGATGGAGGAAGACACCCAATGCTGACCTCTGCCCTCCACGTGCATGTGTATTTATATGCACACACTCATATAATTCTTAAAATTTAAAAATAATTAAAAGGCTCAGTTTTGTAGGTCTCGTCAGGAATTCTGTTGTAAAGGAACTCAAGAAAAACCCTCATTTTCAGACAAAAGCAAACTGGTATCAGGAGGCCAAAAGTTCTGCGGCAGAACCAGGTCCCCTGTGCCCTTCCTGCCCCTGTGCTCAGGAGTCTGACTGTAAGCAGAGGTCGTCTCTCATGAACATCAGCAGCACCCTATTCTGAAATAAGTGCTTCCACCAGCAATTTGCAATCCCATTCCCAGGGCTGGAGAGATGCTCAGTGGTTAAAAGTGCTTGCTGTTCTTCCAGAGGACCTGAGTTCTATTCCAGGTACCCCACTGCGTGGCTCACAGCTGCCTGTAACTCCAGCTTAAACACCGTCTTCTGGGCTCTATGGGCACACGTACTTGTGGCACCATCTGTGTATGTATGTATGTATGTATGTATGTATGTATGTATGTATGTATGTATGTTTTTCGAGACAGGGCTTCTCTGTGTAGCTTTGGCTGTCCTGACTCACTTTGTAGACCAGGCTGACCTTGAACTAACTCACAGCAATCCACCTGCCTCTGCCTCCCAAGTGCTGGGATTACAGGCCGCGCCCGGCTTTCCCTCTTTGTATTTCTTAGTAGCCTACATCCTGGAGCTCCACAAGGTCAGGCCCAGGGATGCAGAGCAGGGAAGGCAAAGCCTAAGCTCCACCAAGCGCAGCATCTGAGTTACATAATAGACCCTGGTGGCCTGAGCAGACGGGACAGAGACCAGTGACCAGGGGGTTGATGAGCACTGGGCAGGTGCACCTGGCACCCTAAGCACAGCACCTGCACATCAGTAGCTTGGGGGGTGGGGTGGGGAAAGGAGCTGGTTTGTGATGACCTTCCCTCCATAAAGCAAGGCGCCCACTCACCTTGTGTTACTCAGCACAAGAGGGATGTTCAGGAACTTAATGTCACTGTAAATAAACATCCAGAGGTCTTGGGTCCAGGGCGGTGAGTCTGGCCGGGCCAGCAGCTCCAGGTTACCATCTCTGTCGATGTGAGAGATCATGCTTGCCAGGAATGGGGTGACCACATCCTGGACCCGCCTCCAAAGGGTGTGCCTGCAACAGGGCAGAGGGAACCCACTGTGGTTAGGGCAACCAGGACATGCACTGCCGCCTCCACGACGCCATCCCGAGGTTCCGACACAGAAGCCAGAGCGACATCTTTCCGGCGTTACCCGGAAAGCAGCTGGAGAGATGGCGCAGTGGTTAGGTGCATGTGCCAGTTTTCCAGACGACCGTAGCCCCAAGCCATGGCAGCACACACAGCTCACAACCATCTCCACTTCTAGGGGATCTGACACACTTCTCTGGACTCTGGAAGTGGTGCACTTCCAGACATGTGCAAAATACTCATAAACATATTTTTAAAACAAAACAAAAAAAGGGGTGAGGCCAGGAATCCAGGCAGAGCTGCATGGAGCTCTACAACTGTGGCTGAAACGCCCAGCAGAAAGGCGAAGGCCCTGTCCTGTTTTTTTTTTTTAAGATTTATTTATTTATCGTATATACACAATGCTTTGTCTGCATGCACACCAGAAGAGGGCACCATATATCATTATAGATGGTTGAGAGCCATCATGTGATTGCTGGGAATTGAACTCAGGACCTCTGGAAGAGCAGGCTGCGCTCTTAACCTCTAAGCCATCTCTCCAGCCCTATACAGCTATTTCTAAAAGCCAGTCCAATTAAAACAATGACCAAATTCAACTTTATGCAGCTACTGATGACACAAAGATCTCAAAGTCACTTTCTTAGGTCAGGTCAGTTAAGAAAGCACGCTTCCTGGGATGCAGTTTAATGTTTCCGAGCTCTGCACCATGTACTTGAGATTGCCAGGTTTAGGTTCATTTGGGAAGGCAAGCTATATATCAAACTTGCTCGGGGGTGTAGGAAGAGTCACAGAAAGTACATCATTAAGAGTCACAGCAGGAGGAAGAGTCACACCAGAGAGGGTACAGCGCTAAGAGTCACACCAGCAGGAATACAGCGCTAAGAGTCACACCAGTAGGAGTACAGCGCTAAGAGTCACACCAGAAAGGGTACAGCACTAAGAGTCACACCAGCAGGAATACAGTGCTAAGAGTCACACCAGCAGGAGTTCAGCACTAAGAGTCACACCAGCAGGAGTTCAGCACTAAGAGTCACACCAGCAGGAGTACAGCACTAAGAGTCACAGCAGCAGGAATATAGCAGTAAGAGTCACAGCAGCAGGAGTACAGCGCTAAGAGTCACAGCAGCAGGAGTACAGCACTAAGAGTCACACCAGCAGTAAGAGTCACACCAGCAGTAAGAGTCACACCAGCAGTAAGAGTCACACCAGCAGTAAGAGTCACACCAGCAGGAGCACAGCACTGGTTTTATGCAAAGGCCTCCAAGCTTCTCTTCGTCTACCCTTGTACCTGAAGGTGCCTGCCTCCTGGAGGGCATCCTGGTTTGCAGCCTCCCTGCTGACCCACTCCTTTAGACTTCGGACCTGGTTCTCTTCTTGCTTGTTTAGAAGAACGTGGAGGCGCATCTTAGATTCCCGCAAAAAAGTGGCTGTGAAGACAAGGGGACCTAATTTGTCCTACGTGTGCACACCAGGCTGTAGGATCGTCATAGTTTGGACCCACCTTACCCAAGAGGAAAGCTGCTCATTCTTTGGGCACGGATGCCAGTGATACCTGCTGCGTCTATCAAGTCCACGAAGCCTGGAAGTACACCCTCACAGTAGGGGGTGCCCAGCACTTGAAGCACAGTGCTTACCATTGAGTATGCTGTCCTCATTTAAGAGGCCAAGAAGAATGGTGACTCTCCTCATGCTGCGTGCACCGCTCTGCTTCTCATCTCTCAGCATCCCCACAGCACCCTGTACGCAACTGCGCAGCAGTCTGGTGGTGTCCAGGAGCTCTGAACACTGAGGAAGATAACAAAATTCTAGTGGGACAGTTCCAGTCTGGACACAAGGGCCAGGCCACCCCTGTGAGATGGGTTTGTGTTAGTGATCATGCTGTTAGAGACAGTGAAATTTAGCCAGGTGTGGCGCACACCTCTAATCCCAGCACTTGGGAGGCAGAGGCAGGTGGATTGCTCTGAGTTCAAGGCCAGCCTGGTCTACAAAATGAGCCCTGGGACAGCCAAGGCTACACAGAGAAACCCTGTCTCAAAAAACCAAACCAACAACAACAAAACCTTAAAGATAGCAAAAGTTTCACTAAAGCCTCTTGGCTGTATCTCCGGATGACTGACGTTTGCAAGTGAACCAGGGATGTGGACGGAGAGGGCACAGCTTAGCCCCACTCTCCCCTACCTCAAATCGTAATCCCCCCATCCAGGAGAGAGGCACAAAACGCAGCTCAGGAGTCTCCCTTAGCTTAGACTCACATCAAAGCCTCCCTGGTCAGAGGCCTTCTCCATCTCCTCTGGACGTCCCACTTCCATTTCTTCCTCCGCCATTTCCCCTGACTTGCTGGTCTCTGTCTCCATCTCCTCCACTGGGTCATCTTGTGCTGGGCAGAAGATAAAACAGACATGTCCCAGTTTGCAGGAAGAACCAGGATGGGGTGTGACAGACTGGTTCATGACGAGGCTGGCACTTGCCAGGCTTCCAGGTCTCTGACTGCAGTGGTGGCCCTAGTATCAAGGGAACGCATGCATTGTATATCAGTCCCACTCCTGGCTCAGGCACTCCATAGCCCGGCCTGTAAGGGCTGTCAAAGGGGTCCTACAGTAGCCCCGCATGCTGTGGCGGATTCAGGCGGCCTTCCCCCTGCCTCTGCCCACTGTTGATTGTGAACTCCGCTGAGAGAGAGGCTGGTGAGTCCAGCACCACAGCTGGCATTTCTCTCTTGTCACCTATCTCATGTACCAAGGTGACTGTCTTGTGACTCACGATCAGGTTTTTCCGCTGGCTTGAACAGCTGGCTGATGGTGACATTCTGCAGCTTGGTGACATCTGAGGCCATGATTACAGATCTGCGCAGGTCATCGATATGTACAGACCGCCACAGCCCTGTGAAGGACAAAGTCACTTGGGTCTTGTATAACTTGGGTGTGTTCATTTATAAGTGTGTGTGTGTGTGTGTGTGTGTGTGTGTATTCAGAAGATAACTTGTAGTCCTCGGTTCTCTCCTTCCACCATATAGAGCCTAGGGATCAAACTCAGACGTCTGTCAGTTTCCACAGCAAGCGCCTTTACCTGCTGAACTGAGCCAGCTAGTTGTTTTTAAGATTGATTGGTTTTTATGTATCTGAGTATTTGCCTACACGTATATATGTGTGCCATGTGTGTTCCTGGAGGGCATCAGATTGTCTGGAACTGCAGGTTTAGGTGATAATGATTCACCACACGGGTCCTCTAGACCAGCAGCCAGTGCTCTTAGTCACTGAGCCATCACTTCAGCCCCCTAACCTGGATCTTTACTTATACCACTGCTGAAAGAGTGATCAGTATCCCCCAAAGTCTAGGCCCTTGGACATAAGACAAACCACAAGATCTACCAAAGTACTGTTTAAGGCCTAACGTAACTTCTGTAAAAAGGGTCCGTGGGTGACTCTAGGGGCCTTGTTCACACCTGCTGCAGACACCACTGCATAATTAGGAAGGCAAGTGTCTTATAGCAGGAGACACGGAGTGGAAGAGTGATGTGAAAATAACATTTCTCCCACAAGGAAAAGAAAGGAAAGCTGGCGGCCTGGTGCTAATGGTGTATGACACTTAGACTTCCCTACGCCATAGAAGTGGGGTCCGAGACGACAGTGCTCACCTAGAGGAAATGAAGCCACTGCTGTGTCCCAAAGGGTCTTTGTTTGCTTTTGAGGCCAACTCGTCCTGTGCAATCAAGGCTGGCCTTCAACCTGCAACCCTCCTGTCTCAGCCTCCGGAAAGCTGGGGTTGCAAGTGTGTGTAACCACCATAACCCAGCTAAAATTAATGGCTTCAGACAGTGACTGGTAAGAAATCTAATTGCAGCTCAATAGAATTGTTGGCATTTAAGTTCTATTCCAGACACAGGCTCACATGAGAAACACCTCCAACAGCCTCGGGGAACCCTGCAGTGTTGTGGTCCTACCTCCATGGAACCCCACGTACGATGTACCACTTCCCACTCGGGACAGTTTGGTGATAAAGTAAACGAAGACGAGGTCCCTTGTTCCCTGGGTCTTGTTGATTTCATTGATGGCAGAATACCTGTTTTGAAAAAACAGACAGAAATCAGTGCCAGGCAAACAGCCTGTGGTTTGGGAGCCAGCGGATGCATGCCCTGTGAGCTGACAGGGGTTGGGGAAGGGGAGACACCTCTGCCCCCACTTCAGCCTCACAGGCCTAGGAATACAGTGACCAAAAAGAGACTGCAATCAATGATATTTTTAGATATCATATTAGTGACCTACTTGTGCTTATAATTTCACATTCCCTATCTCTGTCTGTGTGTGTCTCTCTGTGCATGCGCACATGTGTGCGTGCGTGTGTGCGTGCGTGCGTGCGCGCGCGCGCGTGCAACTCAGAGATGAACCTGGGGTGTCATTCCTCAGGAATGCTCTGTCTTGATTTCCAGGGCGATTTACTAGGAGGACCTGGCCTCTCTAATTAGGAGCTTGATGGTCACTGGGTCCAAGGACCCTCTGGCTCTGCCTCCCCAACACTGACATCTCAAGTGTGCATCACTGCACCTAGCTTTTCCATGGGTGCTGGGGTTAGACTTGGTCCTTTGGCTACGTGATTGAGCTATTCCCCATAACTCCTCATCTGGTGAGGGTTTCCTGAGGTTGGGAGTGAGGGCTGGTTCCCCAGGTTGTTTCTGGAAAGACCCTGACAACATACTTGGCAGAGGCTACAAGCTGGGCGCTATGGACACCATCGTCAAAGTCCGTCTGGATGACTAGGATTTTCCGCCTGGCTGGGTTCATTAAGCAGGACCTGGAGGGGAAAGTGAATTGATAAGAGTCCCATGCCCTGGAAGATGATAAAGGATGCTCCTGTGGCATTGGTGGGGCCAGGGTCATGCAGAAAAGGCATGAGAGAGTCCCTGCATCAGGTGAGCAGACGTGGCCAGCAGTGCTTCCTGAGGAGGCGGAAGACCAGGCGGGACGTTTTAGCATAGGAATAGAGTGGTGGGGACAGAGTGGCAGAGCAGAAGGCCTAGGCACAACCCACCACAGAGCGAAGTCTTTCCCGTTCATTAACCAGGGCTAGTCACAGCTCTGCCGATGCACCGGACAGGGCTGAGGCTCACCGGATGTCCTTAAGGAAGGAGTATTCAGTATCATACTGCTGCAGGGACAGGATCATCGGCTTTGGGGCCAGTCCCATCAGCTCAGATTCCAAGGCATCACAGTCATGGTTGGTCAGCAGCCGGGAGAAAGTGGTAATCTGCAAAGAGGGAGATAAAAGTTGGCCAGAAACCAATGAGGAGAACCGAGCATAGGAGGCTGAGCACTGCCCAGGTTTGTACACATGGCTGAGTGTGTCTACAGAGAGAAAACGCAGGCCCAGAGCATCTCCAGAGACAAGGCAGGCGAGGTAAGGCGACCTACGGGGTTAACGGCATCAGAGGAGATACACCCTGACAGATGACTTAGTCTCCTTCCTGCTTTGGACCCCTCTTCAGTCTTAGGATACAAATGTCACTTATTATAAATCAGTGGTTTGCAACCCTCTTAACTCTGTGACCCCTATAAGCACTTCCTCGTGCTGTGCTGGCCCTAGCCCTACGTTTTGTTTTTTGGTTTTTTGAGACAGGGTTTCTCTGTGTAGCCTTGGCTGTCCTTGACTCACTTTGTAGACCAGGCTGGCCTTGAACTCACAGAGATCTGCCTGCCTCTGCCTCCCGATTGCTGGCATTAAAGGTGTGCGCCACCATGCCTGGTCCCTCCTAAGCTTATTTTTGTTGCTCCTTCATAACTGTAAATTTGCTGCTGTCATAAAATGGAACATAAATATCTGATATGTGATCCCTGTATAAGGGTCTTTGGCCTCTGTACCTAACTAAAGTGGTTGTGACCTACAGGCCGAGAACCTGTTAGACCAATTCCATGCTGCCACTCGGTTAGCCATTGCTCTCTCTCTCTCTCTCTCTCTCTCTCTCTCTCTCTCTCTCTCTCTCTCTCTCTCTCTCTCTCTCAGTAGTTCACGGCGGGACACACCCTGAACTTTGAACTCAGATATCCTTTAGGATTTGCTGGCTCCAGTTCTCACCTCCTAGACTAATGTCTGAGCCTCAGATTCCCTCATCTCCAAATCTCCTGTGTTGCTAAGCAAAGCTGCCAGGCAGTTGGCGGGGCTGGGGGTGGGGGGTGGGGGGGGGTGGGGGGGAGGTCCACAGCTTGGCCTGTCCCCAATACCTCTGTGGCCAACTGCCCTCACTGAAGCCAGCAATTAGCCTGTGCATCTGCACCCAACCATCCCCTCCTTCCTTCCTTTTCATTCTTGTGTGTGAGTGCTTTGTCTGCGTGTTCGTCTGTGTACCATGTGTGTGCCTGGTGGCCACAGGTCAGAAGAAGGAAGTGGATCCCTCGGAACTAGAGCTGGAGCTGGTTCTGAGCTGCCATGTGGGGTCTGGGAGGTGAAGCCAGGTCCTAACCACTGAGCCCAATAACTGTTTTTTGGGGAGCTGGAGAGATGACTCAGTGGTTAAAGAGCACTGTCTACTCTCCCAAAGGATCGGAGTTCAATTCCCAGCACCCACATGGCAGCTCACAACTGTCTATAACTCCAGTTCCAGAGGATCTGGCACCCTCACACATACACATGCAGGCAGAACACCAATGCACATAAAAAAGATTCATTTGTTATGTAAACAGTGCTCTGCCTGCATGAACCCCTGCATACTAGAAGAGATCTCATTATAGATGGTTGTGAGCCACCATGTGGGTGCTGAGAATTGAACTCAGGACCTTTGGAAGAGCACCCAGTGCTCTTAACCTCTGAGCCATCTCTCCTGCCTTTGTTTTGTTTTTCAAAACAAAGACTTCTCTGTGTAGCCCTGGCTGCCCTGAAATTCACTCTGTAGACCAGGGTGGCCTGGAACTCAGAGATCTGCCTGCCTCTGTCTCCTGAGTACTGGGACTAAAGGTGTGTGCGACCACTCCTGGGTTGCCAGCCATTTCTGGATCCCATGTGCCTCTCTGCTGCTCTGAAATGGTGTGACGGGTCTGTTTCCATGAGGGTCTTCTGTCTCACTGCTGCTGTCCCATTGCCAGTGCCCTTACACGCCTTCCCCTCTGCTTCTCCTTTAAGCAAGGAAGCCACAGAGGATCATCTCAAACTCAGAACACAGAACTCATAACTTTGAACTTCAAGCTCCACCAACAAATCCTTCCAGAATCTTCACATCCCAATCCCTTCACCCTCGCGGGTGCCCAGCCAGCTGTTGGGGGCGCCTCTTAAAGAAAAATCATATCTCCCGGGAGGTGGTGGCGCATGCCGGTAGTCCCAGCACTCAGGGAGGCTGAAGCAGACGGAGTTCTGTGAGTTTGAGGCCAGCTTGGTCTACAGAGTGAGTCCAGGACAGCCAAGGCTACACAGAGAAACCCTGTCTGGGGTCTAGGGGAGTGAAGAAGAAGAAAGTCATCTCTCCTGTCCACCCCATGTCTCCTACATAGCAGACGCCCTGTGTCCCTGACCTTTCTAAGCTCCACACACACGGACAAACATGCAGAGCTGGGAACACTGACCTTATCCCCCAGCTCAGAATGTAATGAGCAGCCTAGTCTCAGCAAAACCGTACACCCTATGCTTCATCCCTGCTCAAGTTCCCGACCCAAGGACTCGCGGGTGACAGAGCAGAGGGTGAGGATATGAGAAGGCGGTCACCTCAGTGAAGACAGCCTGGCATTCTGGATGGGCCATGCGCAGGTGGACCCGGAGGAAGTCTAAGAAGGAGTTGTGCTGCTGGCTGTAGTAATATTCCTGCGACAGTTGCTTTGCAGCGAACGAGCCCAGTGAGGACCCACTCAGCCGCACCAAAGCGTCCGGTGTCGCGCAGTCCAGCAGGATGAGCTTGGCCTCTTCGGACACCTTTCGGTAGAGTTCTTCTCTCAGATCCCTGCAGCCCTGCCTCTCCACAGCCTGCAGCACCACAGAGGCGCAGGCGTCATCGTGGTAGCCGATGAAAACGTCTGCAGGACCGTACTTGTGCCTGGCGGTGAACTGGTCCGCTTTCGCGTCTGCGAAGTCGCACGCCCACTGTTGCAGCTCGCACACAATGCGCTTCTGCCACCCCCGCAGCACGGTGTTCATGTCCAGGTAGTGCTTCTCCAGCCGATTGATGAGAGGCACGGGGAACTGCGTGTACACCACGTCCTTCTCCTCGATGACGATGAGGCGGAAGTCGGCGTGGACGCGGCACTTGACTCGGTGGGTGCCAAGCCCCAGGTCCACGTACTTCTGGCCCCCGAGGTGGACGTAGTACTGGTTGAGCGCGTCGTACAGGCTCTCGTACAGGTTCTGCAGGTTCAGCAGCACCACCATCTTCCCTGTCTCCATGCAGATCTTCACCCGGTTGATGTTCCTGCAGATCTGGGTGTATTCCTGGTCCTGGGGAAAGCTGGAGCCGAAAATGATCTCGGGTTGCTGGCCCTCAAAGAATGACTGCTGTAGGATCTGCAGGGCCACATAGTTCCTGGTCAGCACAAGCAAGTAACGGGCCTCGGCACTGTCCAGCCCCCTGCTGGATGCCTGCAGCCCGCCGTAAATGTTCTCCTTGATCAGGTCCACGGTGCTGACCTCTCCCTTGTACCTGGCCTCCGGGAGACTGGCTGTAAAGATGCTCAGTGGCTGGATGTCGTCTTTACCGCTGAAGTTCCGAAGGACGGAGTGCGCGATGTCTCGTGGGGAAAGCCCCCCTGTGGAAGCCTTGGCTTTGCCAAAGACCATCTTGATGAGGCTATAATAGTCACGAAGCCCAAAGAACTCCTTGTCCTGGCTCTGACACACAGTTTCATAGGCCTTGGCAAAGGGAGCGAAATACCCTCGGATTCTGTCCTGAACCAGCCTGTCCGAAGAACAGATCCCCTCGGCGCTCTCTATGAGCTCTTTCTCGTTGGGACTGCCGCGCGACACAAAAATGCCCCGGTTCATCTTGGCAGGATCTAGGGCCCAGTTGGAAATGCCTACAAAGCCTACTTTTTTGTATGGGGCAGGATCGTCTTCAATGCAGCCATCTTCCAGCAGGGGGTGGAGGGTCTTGAGGGGCATCTTGGGTGAGTCCTCAGCCAGCCCCACCTCGTCCAGCACCACCACAGAGACGTACTGCTGCAGGTCCTTGCCCTGCTGGAAGCGAGCACACTGCTTGAAGGTGCTGATGATGCCTTGCGGGGTGGAGTGAGGGCTGCACTGGAAGGACACCAGGTGGACCTGCTTCAGCCTGCGGAAGAGATCCGAGAAGGCAGCCTGCCCTTGCATGGCATCTGCCACAATGATCTTGGCGAGGGATTTAGAGCTGCCAGGCTTCCCCACCAGGAAAAGGGGGATCTTAAGCTCAATGCAGATCACCATCATGAAGACGTTCTCCTTCAAAGCCAGGTTCCTGGCTATGTTGCTCCTTATGGGTGCCCCCCTCAGAAACAGATCCTGCGCCTGAGTGATCTCATCAAGGATGACCTTGCTGTCATTGTAGGGCTCTGGAAAGCACCTGCTGATGGCTTTCCGGTAGGGTGCTTTCTCTTCTAGAGAGGCATGGTAGCATACCCCAATGGCCATTACCAGCGACCAGAGAACAGGGTCTCTCTCAAAAGTATGTTTGGGGTCACTGGATTCCCGGAGGAAGTCATCCAGCTCCCTTAAGAGCATCTCACTGTGGTCATGAAACCACCTGAAAACCTTCACACAGCGCTCCACGTCCCTGAGGCTGACGAAGCCACATTCGTTCTCCCTCTTCCTCATGAACCCCTGAGAGACAGAGAGCACAGCTGCGATCACCCTGGTGTCCCGCTCCTCCACTGTGGTGGAGTCCACCAGTCTCTGCACGATCTGCCGGATGTAGAGCTGCTCGGCAGAGTTGTCCAGCTGTCCAAAGTCCCACACCAAAGGAATGAGGCTTGGAGGCAGAGCATGGACGCGATACACCAGCTGCCGCAGCGGGATGGAGCCCAGCCTCTCTGCCGTCTCCTCTGCGCTCACTCTGTATCCCAAACCTGCTGACTCCAGGCGGAGGATCATCTCCTGGGAGTGCTTCCGGTAAGGGTTGCAGGCAGCAATGATGTGCAGGCCAGAGCCCTTCAGGCGCTCGCCTTCCACTGTCCGGTCACACAAGACCTCTTTGATGCAGCTTATGGCTTCTGTTGTGTTGGCTTCGTCAAAGAACAAGATGGTGTCCAGATTGTGTTGGGCATCATTGTACAGGGCTGTGTTCTGAGCATCCTTGACCTTGGCGTAGATCATGGCCGGGGTGGTCCCACCGTGGACCTTCACCAACTTCATAGTTTCTGCCTGAACACAACCACGTTTGAGGTCACTCAGGTATCTGATGAGCCTGGTTTTCCCACAGCCTGTCTCTCCCATGATGATGACCGGGATGCCGCAGCGGAACCGCATTTCGATGGCCAGGATCTTCAGCATATTGTCTGTGGTAAGCTCGTACGTGTCATCGGGGTCGCTGGGCCACTCGATGCCCAGGGCCATGCAGAGTCTCTCCAGCTTCTCGTGTCTGGGCAGGCTGTCAAAGTCGATGTTGAAGGGCACTCCCTGAAGCCGCAGCCCATCAAACAGTTCTTTGGTCATGACATCCTTTTTGATGACCTTCCCGTCCGAGGGATTGATTGCATCCACATAGCCGCTGTTGTTGGACCGCAGGTGAAAACCTATGAATGTCATGGTCAGGCGGTCACCGTTGAAGAAGACGTATGGGTGGGGCTCCGACTCCCACCTCTTTCGAAGGGAGAAGGGAGCGAGGTCTTCTTCAGCAACTCCGTCCATGGTGAGCAAGTGCTTGCCTGGGCTTTGGTCTGACGTGTGCAGAGTGGGTGTGGCGAAGTCCCTTGCCATTAAGATCATGAAGGTCACCACAAAGTTCTTGAAGCCCCTGAGCGTGTCTCCAGTAAAATCTGAGTCGCAGAAGACAGAAGCCTCACAGTCCCTGAGCTGACAGTTCAGAAACCAAGCAAAGTTCCGCAGCTCAGACCAGGATGGGTCTATCAGGCCACAGTAGATGAGGAAGAGCTGCAGGCACTCCTCGGGAGAGCCTTCCACGGAGCCTTCCTGGTACCGGAAGGTGTCAAGGTTCTGGTTTTGGCGGAACCGTTTTAGATACTGGTAGGGCCTTTGGAAAGCTGTGCTGCAGAACTCGCTCAGGCACATCCCAGGGTCTCTGTGGCTCCTCTTGGGAGTCAGCTCCATGTCTATCACTTCCTTAGGAGGGCGGCAGGTGACTTTGGGGAAGATATCAAGGAACTTGAATTGGGGTGCATGTGCATTCTGAAAAGAAAGAAATGCAAATAAAACCGGTTGTCACCGAATACCCCAACTGCCTTTGTGTCTCAGCTCTCCAGGCGGTCTGCACTGGATTTAACTTGTCTCTTGCCTTCTAGGGTTGTGAGGCAGAGGACAGGCACATCCTTAACAAGGAAGAATTTTCTAACACGTTCTAGGACTTGTTTCTTCACTCTGCACATGGGTGTCCCTGTGCGTATGTGTAAGCACCAAACCTCTTTCAGTCCTCAGGCACAAGAGGAACCCCTTCTCTCTGATGTGGGGGTTATAGAGCTACTGTGCTCCCCAGTGGGAAATTGCTCCCCACACTTGGACATTACCAAAGGCAAAGGCTCCCTAATGTAGATGTGTGCCTGGCTGTGGCAAATGCTCAGAGGAGCCGGCCTAATGGAAGGCATGGCTAACTCACACACCCCTTAGGCTTACCCAGATGGCACTCTGAGCAATTTGAACAGGGATGGGAGACCTCTCTGTCTGACTTGGGCACATGGGCTTCTGTCAGCATTGTTTCTTACATAGGCCAGTGTTGTTCTTTTTGAATAGTAGTTACTGGGGGCCTCTTGCCCACCACAGGGGACTTAATGGTTGTGACCCTGAGCTACCTGGTTTGTTTGTTTGTTTGTTTTGGTTTTTTTTTTTTTTTTTTTTTTTTTTTGGTAAGAAGATGGTCCAAAGGGGCAGCTGTGAGTCAGGGTCTCCTTTTGTTGTGGGAATGGAGCTTAACTGGAGGTCAGTCTTTGTGAAGAAGCTTCCCCACCAACCTCCATGCCTTAATTAGGGCATAGAAACTGCAGGAAAGCCTGCTCAGTACCCCAGCTTCCAGGCATATTGGAGGCGGCGGTCCTTTAGCTAAATTCTACTTGTGTAACTTGTGTTTCCTAAGCAAGTTTACGAAGAAATCCTTCATGATACTAATCTTACTTCAAGTTTATCCTGAATTGCCAAGAGATGCCAACTCTCAACAGAATCAACTTCAGCCGCAAGCCTGAGGTACTGCCTTGGCACCCTCCGGACCACAGCACCTGTGTGCTGACCCTGAGGAGACACTTCTGGAAGATTTCACCTCAGCGATGCTGGACTCAGTAGGAGGTTAATTTCTCAGCCCCAGCTGACCAGCATAAAAAAGCAGCCAGAGCCGGGCGTGGCACGCCTTTAATCCCAGCACTCGGGAGGCAGAGGCAGGCGGATCGCTGTGAGTCCGAGGCCAGTCTGGTCTACAAAGCGAGTCCAGGACAGCCAGGGCTACACAGAGAAACCCTGTCTCGAAAAACCAAAATAAGAAAAAAAAAAAAGGCCATACAGATTTGCCTGCAGATCTTACATTTTTGATTGGGAGCCTGGCCATCTCTCCCGCTCTGATGGAGGGATTTTTCTCAGATAACTCAAGCTTGTATCAGGTTGGCCAAAACAAAACAAAAACAGGATAAGGAGCGCTCCACCACAACCAAGCCCTTGTGTTTTGCTGTTTCTCTTGATACGCACCAGCTTGGAGGACCTCTTTGGCTGTACCGAGAGCCCTTGTGTGATTTCAACAACATACAAATGGCGTAGGTTCCGAAGCCACATTTTCCCATTTATATCCATTAGGTACTGCAGAATGAGGAGTTTGAAAAGAAAGATGGGAATTCCGGTCTGTACCTAGAGAAGGAAGCGCGTGGGCTTGTGAGAAGGCAGGCTGCCAGAGGGATGAAGTGTTGCGCGGGGGAGGGGGGGGGAGGGGGGCAGGGGGAGAGGAGGCAGTCACCATAGGGGAACCACGTCCCCTGGTGTGCCCCCGGTGATGCTGGGTACTTACCGAGGTGCTCACATCAATGTGGAATATAACGGGTGTCTTCTGATAGTACTCATTCAAGAAGGGCAGGAGCGAGCTCAGGACCTGGTTCTCGTCTATGTGAGGGGCTGTCAACCGAATAACTTTTAAAGGCGCCTTTCCATCGTTTCGCTGTGATTTCAGCGTTTCATGCAACATGTTCACGTAGAGAGACTTTCCTACAATGTGAGCATATAAAAAGTTAGACCCCCAAATCCGCAGAGGAGGAGGAAGAGAAAACAGAGGTGTTTTAACCAGATACAGTGCATGGCCACTGCTTACTGGCTCCGTTTCCCTTGAATCTTCAGGTCCCCTGCCTACCACCATGGCCAACCTTGCCTTTTCCTGGCCACTGATGGTGCATCTAAGTCAGGGAAGGCAAAAGCAGGAGTGGGAGGGACCAACCTCTCCCCTAACAGAGCAGCGCGGTTCAGGGAAGAGTGGACAGGATGGAAGGCACAGAAGGCACAATCGCAACCACACCCAGTGCGGTTCACCAAGGACGCAAACTGCGGGAAGTCAGCTCTGCGGAGGCGGATGAGGCTCTCAGGAACTGCCCCATCTGGGCAAGAAAGGGCAGAGTCCTAGAAGGTTACTGGCTTACAGCGAGGGAAGAGCCAGAAAACCCCTGAAGAAGGCCTTGACTAAGCCACCCCCCGATGGAGAGGGAAGTGTCTGGAGGAAGGGACCTCGGTCATTACCAACACCAGCTCTTTCAGAGGTGATGATCCCAACACACATCCGGTCTCCGAATACATCTGCGGCTGACGGGATCTGCTTGGGGACCTGGTAGTGGTCCTCCAGGTAGGCTTGGATGTCCGGCATTGTGGCCTGGGGAACCAGGGGGACTTTGTACTGGCTGAAGGAGGAGGGAATGTAGCAGTGCTCCCGGGCAGCATCACAGACGATCACCAGCTGGTAGTCTTCACGGTGGCACTGTGTGCACAGCTCCTGGAAGAGCTTCTCCGCCTGGCAGCCCACTTCATAGCTCAGCTGGTCGGCGAAGAGCAAGCTGTAGACCTTGTGGCCCTGGGAGCCCACTGTGAGGCAGCGGCGCAGGAGGAGTTCAACCTCCTCCATTGTGGTCCCCGGGGTGCAGAGCAACACCTCGTCAAAGGTGGGCAGGGGCTGCCTGGGGGCCTCCATGTAGATGGCCAGTGCGGCCGGCAACACCTCAGAATGGCCACACAAGACCAGGTTAGGCTGGCCAACCTGCAGGCCTTTGGGGAGTGGCCGCTCCACAGGAGACTCTCCCAGCATGGCCAGTTGAGCCAGGCATCTCCCCAGGGCATCCAGGTCCAGGCAGCCCGGCAGCAAGGTGCTCATGCACACTAGGGATTGCCCCATGATAAGCCGAAGCTTGCCTGTTAGGCTGGACTCGGAGAGGAGCTGTCCAAGCAGCTTTTTCAAAGCCTCCCTCAGGCTGTGTCTGGCAGCCTTGCTCTCACTGGAGCTGAGGGCGTGGATGAGGTCCTGGACGGTGCACTTGCTTTTGACAAAGCACAGCATCATGAGGGCAGCTTCGCTGGGTCTGCATTTCCTGAGCTCCCTGCTCAGGTAGACCAGCTGCTCAGCTGTGTAGAAGTTGAGGTAAAAGTGTTGGGACCTCTTCTGGATGACTACTGTTTTCCAGTCCTCTAGGAAGTCCTCCATCTGCCTGCAGAGGGCGCCCAGGAGCTCAAGGATGTCCCCACTCTCCTTCAGCTGGCTCAGCAGTGGCAACTCAAAGTCCATGGTGATGCCCCCGCTCGGGCAACAGTGGACCTCAGCAGTCCAGTTCCTGAACAGCATGTTGCCTGCGCAGTGCAGGTTTATGAAGGCATGTACGAGCCGCTGCATGCTGCTGAAGACCTAGGGGAAAGGGAGACAAAAGGCATAGCACAGGCCTGCAGGAAGATGCACTAACCCCCCCTGCCCCACCCACATGCACGCCCCCACCCCTCACCCCCGAGCCCCACCGTTTACAGCTCTGAGGCCTTAGACCATGTCACTGGCTCACTGGAACACACTTCCCACAAAGAGCTGCCTAATGTCCACCCCACAACAGCTCGTCCCTTCCCTAGTTACACAATCGGCTTAAGGAGGAATTCTTTTCTTTCTCGTTTATTTTTTTTCTCCTTTGGGTTTTTGAGACTAGGCTAGGGTTTTTTTTTTCTTTCCATGAACTTAGCTATGATCAGAACTAGTCTTCAAACTACAAGTGTCAGGATGCTTCTAGAAATGGGACTAAGCAGCCAGCGCTGCTGAGGCTCATAGGGGCCCCTGAGGGCTCTGCCCTTCCACCTCCAGGGTCTCACATGTAGCGATGGCTGTCCTGGAATTCACTATGGAAGCAGCCTGGCCTCAAACTCACAGCGATCTCCCTGCCTCTACCTCCTGAGCGCTAGGACTAAAGGCATGCGCCACCATGTCCAGGGAAAGACAAAGAATGTCAGTGTAAAGACCATGAGGGGGCTCGCGCGCATGCGTGCATGCGTGAGTGTGTGTACATGCGCGCGTGCGTGTGTGTCCAGGGTCTCATGTTCCCAGGCTAGACTCAAATTCGATATCGTCTGGCTTCAACAGGATCATAACACATGTTGCCAGCTGATGGAGTGAAGTGATTGTTTCTAAGAGTATCTGGCTGTTATCTCCACAGCTGGTGACAGCTCCTCCCGAGGCTCTTGAGGAGGACCCGCTGCTCATGGTGCATGCCCCACCCCAGATACTTCTCTGGGGTCTGATTTGGGGTGCCATGCCTCCTTAGCAAAGCTGTGTCAAAAGCCAACTCAGAGCCTCTCCAAAGGTGTCTGGCCTAGCCAGAGGCCAGAGCAGCCCCTGTGGGCAGCAGCCCAAACCCAACCACTCACCTCTGAAAACTTCTCCACCTCTGCATTGCTGTTGCGGTCTTTCTTGCCAGACATGAGCATCAGCTTATTTAAGAGCTCCCTCAGCTCCTCCATGGAGTAGCTGCGCAGCTGCGCCTGGGCACCGCGGTCCTCAGGGAGGAGGAGGCGGAGAACGGTGTCTGGGGAGACCTGGGAGGCGGCACGCATTTGAAAGTTAGCTCTGGCACAGAGTCCCATGACTTTATAGCAAGACTGCGGGGCCATTGAAAACTGTACCAGGAGGCTCACCTTCTCGCCACCTTGGGGTGCCTTAATAACATAAATGCCTTTGTTGTTGATTGCTGTGGCCAGGGACAGAGACGAGAGCTCCACCGACCCGTGGCTTTCCTTCACTGTCTTCAGCCACTCCAAGTTCCTGGCAGAATCTTTCTGTTGGGACAGAAGCAGAAAACACTTCTGGAGCGAGTAGCCATGCCCTTGCTGGGACTTGGTTGCCCCACACCACACCCCACCCCAGCACACAAGCTGTGTCTGGGTCTTCTGACGTCATTCAGCTCTGGGCTTCCACTGCTTCCCGAAGCCCTAGCTGGCAGGTGCTGAGCTCACCACAGAGGACAGCCAGATACCCACTGCAGGGCCCACCACAGCCGGACACCCACTGCAGGGCTCACCACAGCCGGACACCCACTGCAGGGCCCACCACAGCCGGACACCCACTGCAGGGCTCACCACAGCCGGACACCCACTGCAGGGCTCACCACAGCCGGACACCCACTGCAGGGCTCACCACAGCCGGACACCCACTGCAGGGCTCACCACAGCCGCACACCCACTGCAGGGCTCACCACAGCCGGACACCCACTGCAGGGCTCACCACAGCCGGACACCCACTGCAGGGCTCACCACAGCCGCACACCCACTGCAGGGCTCACCACAGCCGGACACCCACTGCAGGGCCCACCACAGCCGCACACCCACTGCAGGGCTCACCACAGCCGGACACCCACTGCAGGGCCCACCACAGCCGCACACCCACTGCAGGGCTCACCACAGCCGGACACCCACTGCAGGGCTCACCACAGCCGGACACCCACTGCAGGGCTCACCACAGCCGGACACCCACTGTAGGGCCCCCCACAGCCGGACACCCACTGCAGGGCTCACCACAGCCGGACACCCACTGCAGGGCTCACCACAGCCGCACACCCACTGCAGGGCCCCCCACAGCTGGACACCCACTGCAGGGCTCCCCACAGAGAAAGCTCTATGCAGCCCCACACTGTTTATTTGCTTGTTAATGAAATGTCTTATTTTGAGCCAGGCATGGTGGTGCACACCCTTAATCCCAGCATCTGGGAGGCGGAGGCAGGCGGGTCTCTGTGAGTTCGAGGCCAGCCTGGTTTCAAACAGAGATTGTCCTGCTTCTGCCACCTGAGTTCGGAGATTAAAGGTGTGCACTCAACTTCTTTCATTTTAAAAAATGTACTTTATTTTGTGTGCATGAGTATTTGTGTCATATGTATGTGCACCATGTGTGTGTCTGGGGCCATGAGAGGCCAGAAGAGGGTGTTGTGCCCCCTGGGGCCTGGAGTAAAGGGAAGGTTGTGAGCCAGCATGTAGGTCCTAGGAACCAAACCTGGGTCCTCTGTAAGGGCAGCAGAGGCTGAGCCATTCTTGTTTTATGTTTGTTTGTTTGTTTGTTTTCCAGAAAGGTTTTTGTCTATGTTATCTTGGCTGTCCTAGACTTGCTTTGTAGACCAGGCTGGATTCGAACTCACAGGAATCCTCCTGCCTCTGCCTCCCAAGTGCTGGGATTAAATGCGTGCACCACCACGCCCAGCTGAGGCTGAGCCATTCTTAAACCTGAGTCCTGAGTTGTTTTTTTTTTCCTTTCCCTTTTGTTTTTTGTTTCTTGAGACAGAGTTTCTCTCTGGCTGTCCTGGACTCTCTTTGTAGACCACAGAGATCCGCCTGCCTCTGCCTCCCAAGTGCTGGGATTAATGGTGTGCGCCACCACGCCCGGCTGAGTCCCAGGTTCTTAATGTCCATTTACGGTTTCTGAGAACGACCAGATGTGAGCTTTTAGCAGCAAGTTTGCAAACTTCCCTCTCTGCACCCTATTGCCCCTTCTTTAGGCCTGAGGCCATTGATGCTGGACAGTATCTCAATCCCATGGAAAGCTGGAAAGTAAGTGCACACCCCAGTACAGAAAGGTTGTGTCCGTGTGTGAGCATGTGTGTGCTAGCACACTCTTGTATGCACATGCAGGAACATGCTTGTGCACATGCATGTGAAGGCCCAAGGACAATCTCAGCTGTTGCTCCTCAAGTGCCAATCACGGAAAATACTCATAATAGAAGGAAAATGAGAGTGGCCATTCAGAGAAACCCCCAGGCAAGATTCCCACATCATTCTTGCCCGCTTTGTGTGGCGGAGACCCAGTTCCAACATGCCTCTCCATATACGCCCTCCTGACTCAAGACAGAGAACACATTCCCGAACACAAAGTGGGTCTGTCACCAAAGCAGCTACATCTATAGCAGCCTTGCCACAGCAGGTGAGGGTGGGGCGTTTACTGTCGCTTGTGGAAGCCTTGCACAGCCCGTGGGTTACTGTCATCACAGCAGCCGTTTACAGCCCGTGGGTTACCGCCATCACGGCAGCCTTGCACAGCCCCTGGGGTCATGAACTGTCAGCTGCCGCACCGAGTCAGCTACACGCGCGTGCATCCTGAGGTCACTTACCAGCTTCTTGGGCAGGTGCTGGTCATTGTCCAGGGCCCTCCAGAGCTCATGCAGGTGGTCCATGAACTTAGAGAAACCAGCACTTGTGTCCATCTTGTACAGCAGAGAGGCGTAGCCCTGCACGGCATCGTGGAAACAGGCCACCCGGTCCACGTCGATGTCATTTTCCCCCGCAGAGATGGAGGCCAGGTCCACAAACACCTTGAGTTCGTTGATGTCTTGAGAGAAGAGGGGAAGATCAGCACCAGCCAGGCTGAGTGACGGCAACCCTGAGTGCTGAGTGACAGCAACCCTGAGTGCAGCCATAACTGGACACCAGGCTGATGTCCTGCTTTGACCTAGCTGCTCTGCTAAGACTGTGGAACACAAACCTAACGTACTGACTGACATCTAACCTTCCTCAGACACCAGGTCCCAGGTGTTATGTTTGCTTTGAAGCTACACAACGTCACTTTAAACATAGAGAGCAAGAGACGGGCACCGTGCCACACACCTGTGATCCCAGCACTCAGGAGGCAGAGGCAGGTGGATCTCTGTGAGTTCGAGGCCAGCCTGGTCTACAAAGTGGGTCCAGGACAGCCGGGGCTACACAGAGAAAGCTTGTCTCGAAAACAAACAAGCAAACAAAAAACCCAACAAGCAAAAACAACCCATAGAGACTCATACCCATAGAGGCTCAGCTGGTAACGAATATGCTGACAACTGAGAAAAACTCCCCAGGCTTCGGATCCATGTAACAGACATGCCTCAAAGTGGAGCCAAAGCTGACAGGGAAGCAACACTGAGAGAGACACAGCAGCCCCCATGGCAGCAGGAGGCAGGCCTTCCACTTACTGGTCCTGCCTCTCACTTCCCCAACACCCGCCTCTGCTCCATCTAAGCTACAGAACTCTCTGATGGAAAAAACCTCCATGAGGGTGTCACAAAAACCTGTCTGGGCAAGAGCTCTCCTGTCTTCTGGAAGAAAAAGTTAAAGAAAAAGAAAATGTCCCCTCCCAGAGGACCCAGGTTCAGTTCTCAGCACCAATGGCCGCTCACAGCCATCTGTCATTCTAGCTCTAGGGGATCTGACACCCTTCTTCTGGATTCCAGGCACGTGAGGGTGCACAGACACACATGCACGAAAACCACCCATACGCATAAAATATAAAATTATTTACTTGAAAAAATAATGTGCCTGGCGTCAAGGCCAGCCTGGTCTACAAAGTGAGTCCAGGACAGCCAAAGTTACACAGAGAGACTCTGTCTCGAAAAACCAAAAATAAATAAATAAATAAAATAAAATAAAATGAAGGCTGGATGTCAGGCAGTGCTGGCACATCCTGATGCAGCTCTGCGAGTTCGAGGCCAGCCTGGTCTACATAGCAAGTCCAGAACAGCCAAGGCTACACAGAGAAATCCTGTCTCAAAGACACCCCCCCCCAAAAAAAGAGGCTGAGAGATGGTCAGTGGTTACGAGCACTTGTTGGTCTTGGAGGCAGCCCAAGTTCAGCTGTCAACCAACTGTAACTCTTTTGAACTCCACAGGCACCAGGCACATGTGTACATATATACATATGAAGACACAACACTGTTACACACAAAATAATAAAACAAAATTAAGAAGCATAAAGGAGGGCTGGAGAGATGGCTCAGAGGTTAAAAGCACTGACTGTTCTTCCAAAGGTCCTGAGTTCAATTCTCAGCAACCACATGGTGGCTCACAACCATCTAAAATGAGATCTGACGCCCTCTTCTGGCCTGCAGGCATACTTGCAGCCAGAGCCCTGTATACATAATAATAAATAAATATTTTTTTAAAAAGCATAAAGGAGGCTGCATTTTTTTTAAAGACCCTCGGCTATTCACAGGAAACAGGGAATGACAAAGGAACTTCAGAGACACTATCTAGGCAAAATACGCCCCAGCCCACAAGACAGAAACTGCCCCTCTACCTAAAGAAGGCAATGAGCAACTTTCCTGGCCTTTGTACACATCGTGTGGCCATATGATGCAGGCTAGCCTGCATGGCCGGCCTTACCCTTCAGGGCCTCGCGTAGCCAGTTCACCAACTCCATCTGCCGGGCGAGCTCCTCCAGGCAGCGGTGGCGAGGCTCGCTCATGTCCTGGAGCAGCCTCTTGGCCCGGATGAACTGGACGCTCATCTGGTTGAGCTTCTGATGACGAAAGTCATCAGAGGAATCCGCCTAGAAGATGAAGTTTAGCTTGTAGGCAGGAACAGTCACCACCCACAGCAAGGGCGTGGGACACGTACATCACCACCTCCTGCTCCCCACCTCAAGACACCCCTCACTCCACACAACAGCTCCCATGGACTTTTTGAGCTCTGTTCCTCACAGTAGCACTACCAGGCATCTCTGTATACCTGTTTCTCTCCCTCTCTCTCTCTCTCTCTCTCTCTCTCTCTTTTACTGGTTGAAAAACGGGACCAAAGGCAGCCATAATGGCACTTGGAGGCAGAAGCAAGTGGATATCTGTGAGGTCAAGGCCTGGTCTATAAAGCACCCACCAGGACGGCCAGACTGTGTAGTGAGTCCCTGTCTCAAAATAGAAACAAAACACCTCCCACCTCAGCACTGCCAGGTGATGTGCCACTTGCTTCTGCTCCCTAGAGCTGAGGCAATTGCATCTGGGACATATCACCTCAGTGGTTGGGCTCTTTATTAAAGGCCATGGCAACAGAGACCGTGAATTTAAAGGAGAGCAAGGAAAGGCATGTAGGAGAGAGTTCGGAAAGGGAGGCATGAGAAATTATAATCTCAAATGTAATAATAAAAAAGATCATGGTAAACCAGACATGGTGGTGCAGGCCTTTAATCCCAGCACTTGGGAGGCAGAGGCAAGCAGATCTCTGTGAGTTCGAGGCCAGCCTGGTCTACAATGGGAGTCCAGAACAGTCAAGGCTACACAGAGAAACCCTGTCTTGAAAGATGGGCGGGTAGGGTGGTGAGAAAGGAGCCTGGTATCTTAAGTTGCTGAGCCCGACAGTCAGCCTGAAGCTCATTGGCCACAAAGCTCACATAACTCATTAAGAAAGGAGTTGTTTCAGCGGTTAAGATGTTTTTAGATCTAGATAGAAGTTTTTAGGTTGATAGAGATGAAATACGATATAAATTGGTTTACATTCAGAGTTGTGGACTCACCAAGAAAGGAAAGGTGTTTTCTCCAAGGTTGCCAAATGCAAATAGCCAAAACACTATGAATGTAACATTTATGTAATTCCTGATTGTTTTGTGGTCCTTCTTGCTGTATGTAGCTTAATACACACACACACACACACACATACACACACACACACACACACACACACACACACACACACACACGCACACAAACATACATATATAGTGTATATAAGTGGCTGAGCATAGTTAGAGCTTTTTTGTCCCTAGCTGCTCCACCCCACCAGCCAGAAGCCCCCACCTCCACCCTACCCCCAACCCCCAGCCAAAAGCTCTCAGAAGAGCCAGCAAACAACTTACAAAGTTTAACAATGGGTTAAGAACGCTGAAGTCACCAGTCAGGCCCAATGCCCTTTGGACCTGCAGGATGACCTTGGCAGAGCTGACAGCCTGGTTCAGGGTGTGGTACTCTTTGATCTGCCCTACACACACTGGGATCCAATCTTTTTGGGCCTGAGGGTCCATAGTGCACATGAGCTGAAGGTCAGCGGCCAGTTTATCGTATTTGTCTACAAAGTCTCCGAAGATGACATCGACCTCGGCAAAGGTGATCTTTCCTGACTTGAGATTCTCATAAAGCGTGTGGAATTTCCCGTAGCAAGGGGCATACAGGTACTCGTGGGCCTCTGGGAGCATAAGCTTCAGCTCCCTGAGGTTCGGATTCAGCACCTCTGCCATCTCTTTCCAAAACACTTGGAAGATGTAGCTGTCTTTCAGGGAGTCTAGCGTGCATGCCATTTCTCGGATCTCAGGGCACAGGCAGTAATGTGTCTTCCTGTTGGAGGGCGAGGCCCCCTCTGCTCCCGTCACGGCTTCACTGAGTTTCTTACCGCTGAGCTCCTCGGAGTGTGTGGCTTCTAGAGTCCCAAACTCCACTATGGAAACCAAAGGGAAAGGTTGGAAGTTGAGCCTCTGATCAAAGGAGCATTTGATCTCAGCATTAGGGTTTGTTTGTTTTAAGACGGTTTCTCAGCCGGGTGGTGGTGGCGCACGCCTTAAGTCCCCCCCAGCACTTGGGAGGCAGAAGCAGGCGGATTGCTATGAGTTTGAGCCCAGCCTGGTCTACAAAGCGAGTCCAGGACAGTCAAGGCTACACAGAGAAACCCTGTCTCAAAAAAAAACAAAAAACAAAAACAAAACAAAAAACAAAAAACGACAGGGTTTCTCTGTGTATCCCTGGATGTCCTGGAACTTTACCGACCAGGCTGGCCTCAACCTCACAGAGACTCCCCACCCCCGCCTCTGCCTCCCCATGGCTACAGGTAAAGGTGTGCGCTGCCACCACCAACAACAACAACTATCACTTCTCTTTTATTGGTTAGGGAAAGGAGAAGGTCTGAGTATGTAGACTGGCTGTCCTTCAACTGATCATCCTCCTGCCTCAACCTCTTAATTGCTGGGAATGTGTGGCCATACAGCAGGGTGGGCAAACTGCTGACTTGCTACACTAGACTAATGCTGTGCTCCCGACCCCTGCTCCAGCTCCTGACCCCCTGCTCCAGCTCCCGACCCCCTGCTCCAGCTCCTGACCCCCTGCTCCAGCTCCTGACCCCCTGCTCCAGCTCCCGACCCCCTGCTCCAGCTCCCGACCCCCTGCTCCAGCTCCTGACCCCCTGCTCCAGCTCCCGACCCCCTGCTCCAGCTCCCGACCCCCTGCTCCAGCTCCTGACCCCCGCTCCAGCTCCCGACCCCCGCTCCAGCTCCCGACCCCCTGCTCCAGCTCCTGAGCCCTGTTCCAGCCCTTCCTCTAGTCATTCTCCATGAAAACTCAAATGCAGCCAGGCGCACACACACACACGCACACGCGCACACACACACACACACACGACACCCCCATCTCTGACTCTGTGTGGGTACCATCCTCACTCTGCCCTCCCTGCCCTTCACCCTGACACTCACCTTGTACAATGTGTTTCACTCTCCTGAACTGACTCAGCAGACTTTCCACGTATTTACTCTCTTGCCTGAGGAACTGCAAATCACCCTTTCTCCTGTGCAGCAAGTGCTTCACGTCGCAGGCCTTCTCTTGGGCTGGCAGCCTCATCTTATCTGGAAAGTAAGTTGACTGCTCACACAGTTCTGTGTGTGTCTTCCGTGTGGCTGCTCTCTGCTGCCTCTCTCTGCACATGCTCCATGGTCAGGGCAGTGAGGGGCCACCAAGAAGACTCTGCTGAGCCAGTCTACGAAAACGGTGGCACCATGCACTTGGCAGCACGGGACAGAGGAAGCTCTTACGGCCGCCATCCTGCTGCTTTCTCATGACATTCCTCAACTTTCTGGGTGGAGGTGCCGGCTGTGACAAAGCCCAGAAACACAGTCTGCCCACAAAGTGGCTGTTGGACCCTGCCTCTGAGGTTGCAGGCCTCCATGACCAGGCAGCCCAGAGCTCCACAAGATGTAGGAACCCTTTGTCAGCCAGGCTGCCTCTTCTCTGCCTGATCTGGGGAGACCAGATCCCCACACCCTCTGCCTGAGGGAAATTTGCAACTGGTAGAAACCCCCGTTCTCCCAATAAGACCCCATTCCGCAAGCACCCGGGATTCCTGGAACGTCCCTCCCGGTTAATGAGGCATCTCAATGCCTGCGCCCTTTGGCCAATGACGTTGGCCCACCCTGGATATCCCCACCTCCTCCCCAAAGTTCTATATAACCTTCCCGGTCCCTGAATAATGCTGATTTCTCCCCGCAGCTGGTCCTGGAAGGTTATTTCCGTTAGTGCTCTCGGGCCACCGAACCCCCAGTTAGTTGCTTCTGCCCCGAGTGACCCCAGGAAGAAGGGTAAAGCTCAGTGGCACACCCAAGCTGTCTCCCTCTTGCTGTTGCTCAGCAGCCTGAGGTGATGTCTCCACCTGATACTTACTTAAGTCCCAGATGTCAATGAACTGTCTCCTGTGCTCAAGGATCAGCTCCAGCTGTCCAACCAAAATGGTGCCGTTTTCGAGTTCCTTTGCCACCTTTTGGAACATAGACTCAGCAACGGCCATCAGCTGCCTGCCTTCCTCGGTGATGCTGTCTATGATTTTCTCGTTGGTTCCTGATGGGAGGGAGAGCACACGGTTCAGAACCTGGGTCTCCTGGGCCCGTCACTTCTCACCATGCAGGCCTGATGACCCCACGCGGCACAGCGGCGGCCAGGCAGTTTCCGCTGCGCCAATACTTGAATGGTGCCCGGCTGCTGGCTCTGCATGTCCCGTGCATGGCCGCAGATCCTGGCCACCATGTGGGCCACCAACGGCCCATGTACACATATATTTACTTTTTAAACCCCTAGAAAATTTCTCTGTTATCATTAGATTTGAATTAAAAGATGATGGTGGGGACAGGCTGTGGTGGGGCACGCCTTTAATCCTAGCACTCGGGAGGCAGAGGCAGGTGGATCTGTTAATTCCAAACCAGCCAGGCCTACACAGATCAGCCAAGACTACATGGCCAGACTCAGAAAAATGAAACAAACAAAACAACAACACATGAAACTAGTGGGAGCTCCGTTCAGCAGAATATTATCCCAGGATAAAAATAGAACTCAGCGTCAAGCAATAAGAAGATGGGGGATGCTTCAAACACAGATTGACCCCAGCCCAACTTTGTCTCCTAATGCTGCTACCTGCAGACCAAAACCAGGCAGTCAACTGGTTCCAACAGTGGGATCTTCTAGAAAATAACTCCAGCAGACAGTAAGGGAGGAGGCGTCACAGATCCTGGGGCCGTTGACACTGCAGTGCCCCAAACATGCCATCAGACATCTACTAAAACCTAGGGCGGCCTAAGAACCCACAGCCTTGACAACAGTGTGCCAACACTGACCAGCTCATCCATCACAAAGGGCACGCCCACACATTGCAGATGTGAATGGCAGCCCGTGGCTGCTGGGGAAACTGTGTGGGAACTATCTTTTCTAGTGAAAATTTCTAGAAAAGCTTTTAATTGAAAATACACACATGTGATTCACTCAAGCTATCAGCAAATGCATACATATGGCACCTGCCCCAGCAGTCACGCTTTTTGCCTTACACCTTACACGCCGTGAGGGGCTGTTTTTGGACTGTCCAATGATCTAGTCAACTTGAGACTTACAGCCTGCCATGGGCTTTTAGTGCCTAACCCAGCACACTCCTGCTACAAGATCTAAACATAGCAGCTTATTTAAGACACACGAGAGAGTTCAGGGGAAGGCATAACACCTGGGGTCTGTGTATCCTGGGAGGACCCTCAGGTGGGACTTTCTGTTTTGTTCCTCAGAGCATACGGGAATGCATGTGTAAGCAGTCCATAAACAGTAACCCAGGACTCTCACCTCAGGGGGTCCTTCTGTCTTCACCCCTACAGCACTGGGGTTACCTTAGGTGTGTGGGTGCCATAGCTAGCCTGTGGTGCTGCCACGGTGCCAGCACCTCACCTGCTGAGCCACCTCCCCAGCTCCTAAGACCAAGAGCCAGGCCGTCACCTGTGCCCTTCCAATACCCCTTCATCCGGAAGCTGAGGCCCTGGAGGGACTGTCAGGAGGCAGCCTCGAGGACAGCGTGGCCGTAGGACAAGCCTGTCCAGGTCCCTCCGTCCACGCTGCTTCCTGTATCAGCCCGTGCCAGCTGAATGTCAGGTTGGGTTTTGAGTCCTGTTCCGCTCGCTCCCAGAGCCCCCAGAGCCGAGAACACCACCCTCCCCAAGCTCCCCGCGACGCCTGCACATACCACACAGTTTGAAGAGCTGCCGCACATCCGGGCACGTGAGCAGGTATCTGACGACCTCATCCACGTCAAACACGGCCTCCCCGTTGTGCGTAGGCCACGATTTGGTTATCACTGCAGACAAGAGGGTCCCAAATTTCTGCAAATCTTGCCAGGTGAGCCCTTCGAGGACACTGGTCTGAGACTACAAAGAAAAGGAGTAAAGAGGGGGACATGTAGCAATGTTTTATTAGTTTGTTTTAAAATAGAAACATGAGCCTCACATGGTGGCCCATGCCTTTAATCCCAGCAGTTGGGAGGCAGAGTTCAAAGGTGTCAGGCCTGTCAGTCAGGGCAGAACAGTCTTCTCCACACAGTCTGGGAAGCCAGATCTCCACATACAGAAACCGGAGTTTACCTCAGGGAACTCAGGGAGACGATGAAAACGGGAGCTTACCTCACACCCAGCTAGATGATGAAGGGCCTCAGTAGACAGAGCTAAGCTACAGAAGCTGGCTAGTGAGTGTGCCTCCCATAAACGCGGCCCTTGCCTCAGTCCTGCATAGGCAGAGTTGACAGAAAATGACAACCCTGCAGTGACGCTCACGGGGGTGTGTCTGAGGCGCAGCATGTAAGGTGGCTGGGACAAGGCCTGTGCAAACAGCTCTGAGGCTTCTCTTTTTGTTTTTGAGATACAAAGCCTCTTTTGTTTTTTGTTTTGTTTTGTTTTTCGAGACAGCATCTCTCCGTGTTAGCCTTGGCTGTCCTGGACTCACTCTGTAGACCAGGCTGGCCTTGAACTCACAGTGATCCACCTGCCTCTGCCTCCTGAGTGCTGGGATTAAAGGCGTGTGCCACCGTGAAGCCCTGGCTGGCCTGACACTGGTTACATAGACAAAGTAGGTCTTGAACTCGGAGACCCAGCTGCTTCTATCTCCCAAATACTCGCAGGGGCCACCCCACCTGGCCCAGAGCTGTGGTTTTGCATGGCACCTAACAGCTCAGGGAACAGGAAACAATGGGGTTTTTAAAAAATCAATTTATGTATATGAGTACTCTATCTACATGTACACCTGGCAGGTCAGAAGAGGGCATCATATCACATTACAGATGGTTGTAAGCCCCTTGTGGTTCCTGGGAATTGAACTTAGGGCCTCTGAAAGAGCAGGTGGCACTCTTAACCACTGAGCCATCTCTCCAGCCCCTGGTGCTGTTCCTTTTTCTTTTTCTTTTCTTTTCTTTCTTCCTTTTTCTTTTCTTTCTTTCTTGAGACAGGATTTCTCTGTGTAGCCTTGGCTGTCCTGGACTCACTATGTAGACCAGGCTGGCCTCGAACTCACAGCAGCCCACCTGCCTCTGCCTCCCAAGTGCTGGGATTAAAGGCATGTGCCACCACGCCCTGCTCCAATGCTGTTTCTTAAGGAGTTGGGTGATAATGCTGGATCTCAGCCTATGGCTCTGGACACAAATAGGGATGACACAACCCTGTAGGGTCACAGAACAAGCAGGCTTTGGCAGGTCGTATCAGAAAACCCCTGTGAACCCATGCAGGAACGGCTAGTGACCTGGCAGGCCGAGTTCACGGCTTCGATGACACACTTCTCAAAGCTCCTGGACACGCTGTCATGGACTCCGCCATCTTGCCACTGACTGCTGCAGAAGAAGGAGATCTGCAAACGAGGGCGCTCCTGCAGACAAGGGGGGGCAGCATGGTCAGTGGGGTGCCTCAGGGGGGAGGCACGGTCAGTGGGGTGCCTCAGGGGGGAGGCACGGTCAGTGGGTGCCTCGGGGGAGGCACGGTCAGTGGGTGCCTCAGGGGGGAGGCATGGTCAGTGGGGTGCCTCAGGGGGCAGGCATGGTCAGTGGGTGCCTCAGGGGGGAGGCATGGTCAGTGGGGTGCCTCAGGGGGGAGGCACGGTCAGTGGGTGCCTCGGGGGGGGGAGGCGTGGTCAGTGGGTGCCTCGGGGGGGAGGCATGGTCAGTGGGGTGCCTCAGGGGGGGGCATGGTCAGTGGGTGCCTCAGGGGGGCATGGTCAGTGGGTGCCTCAGGGGGGGCATGGTCGGTGGGTGCCTCAGGGGGAGGCATGGTCTGTGGATGCCTCAGGGGGAGGCGTGGTCTGTGGGTGCCTCAGGGGGAGGTGTGGTCAGTGGGCGCCTCGGGGGGAGGCATGGTCAGTGGGCGCCTCAGGGGGGGGCATGGTCAGTGGGCACCTCAGGGGGGAGGCATGGTCAGTGGGGTGCCTCAGGAGGGAGGCATGGTCAGTGGGGTGCCTCGGGGGGGGGGAGGCATGGTCAGTGGGTGCCTCAGGGGGGCAGCATAGTCAGTGGGGTGCCTCAGGGGGGAGGCACGGTCAGTGGGTGTCTCGGGGGGGGGGGGAGGCATGGTCAGTGGGGTGCCTCAGGGGGCAGGCATGGTCAGTGGGGTGCCTCAGGGGGGAGGCATGGTCAGTGGGGTGCCTCAGGGGGGAGGCATGGTCAGTGGGGTGCCTCAGGGGGGAGGCATGGTCAGTGGGGTGCCTCAGGGGGGAGGCATGGTCAGTGGGTGCCTCAGGGGGAGGCATGGTCAGTGGGTGCCTCAGGGGGGAGGCATGGTCAGTGGGTGCCTCAGGGGGGAGGCATGGTCAGTGGGTGCCTCAGGGGGGAGGCATGGTCAGTGGGTGCCTCAGGGGGGAGGCATGGTCAGTGGGTGCCTCAGGGGGGAGGCATGGTCAGTGGGTGCCTGGGGGGCAGGCATGGTCAGTGGGTGCCTCAGGGAGAGGCATGGTCAGTGGGTGCCTCAGGGGGGAGGCATGGTCAGTGGGTGCCTGGGGGGGCAGGCATGGTCAGTGGGTGCCTCAGGGGGAGGCATGGTCAGTGGGTGCCTCAGGGGGGAGGCATGGTCAGTGGGTGCCTCAGGGGGGAGGCATGGTCAGTGGGGTGCCTCAGGGGGGAGGCATGGTCAGTGGGTGCCTCAGGGGGAGGCATGGTCAGTGGGTGCCTCAGGGGGGAGGCATGGTCAGTGGGTGCCTCAGGGGGGAGGCATGGTCAGTGGGTGCCTCAGGGGGGAGGCATGGTCAGTGGGTGCCTGGGGGGGGCAGGCATGGTCAGTGGGTGCCTCAGGGGGGGGCATGGTCAGTGGGTGCCTCAGGGGGGAGGCATGGTCAGTGGGTGCCTCAGGGGGAGGCATGGTCAGTGGGTGCCTCAGGGGGAGGTGTGGTCAGTGGGTGCCTCAGGGGGGAGGCATGGTCAGTGGGTGCCTCAGGGGGAGGCATGGTCAGTGGGTGCCTCAGGAGGGAGGCATGGTCAGTGGGTGCCTCAGGGGGGAGGCATGGTCAGTGGGTGCCTCAGGGGGGAGGCATGGTCAGTGGGTGCCTCAGGGGGGAGGCATGGTCTGTGGGTGCCTCAGGGGGAGGTGTGGTCAGTGGGTGCCTCAGGGGGGAGGCATGGTCAGTGGGTGCCTCAGGGGGAGGCATGGTCAGTGGGTGCCTCCGGGGGAGGCATGGTCAGTGGGCGCCTCAGGGGGAGGTGTGGTCAGTGGGTGCCTCAGGGGGAGGTGTGGTTAGTGGGTGCCTCACTAATGCACACCAGGGAAGCAGCAGGTGTCTTCCCCTGCCATGATTTGAGGTTCTCTGCACACACGCTAAGCATGTCCGCAATGACCCCACCATCTGTAGCTAGGCATGGTGGCTTCCTCCCTGTGTCCCAGGCTTGAGAGGCCATAGCAGGAGGAATTGCTGGGATAGAGAGAGGCCGTCTCAAAAATCTACAATTTAAAATGCCTTTTGTCCCGTCTGCACAAAAACAAACAAACAACAAAACTGCCAGCACTGGGGCTTGTGAAAACTGGTAGATTTTAAGAAATAAGCCGTTTTCCTCTATTTGTGTTTTCCTAAGGTCTACTTGACAGTTTTGGATGAAACACATCATGTAAAAACTACACTTGGATGCAGCAGGAGGGAGATCTCTGTGAGTTCGAGGCCAGCCCGGTCTACAAAGTGAGTCCGGGACGGCCAGGACTACACAGAGAAACCTTGTCTCGAAAAACCAAAAAATAAAAAAACCACTGATTTTGCATGCCTCCAGCCTTCAGTCACACTGAACAGCAAATGTGTGTGTGTATGTTTCCATTGTTGCTGCATGTAAGATTTCCCCATATATGACTAGGGTCCCCATCATGACAACTCTGTCCCTGGTCTTCACACAAAAGCTTTGACATTCTTCTGAGGTCAAAAGACAGTTGCCAAATCAGAAACACATGTCCAAAGTCACGGCTGACCCCCTGCCTTACCACCATCAGCTCTGACACTCACATGGGTGTGAGGCGGCTGGTCTCCTCTCTGTTCTTTCATCCCCCACAAAGCATGCCCCAGCCCCGGGTACCTGCTTGAGCCTCCCTTCCATGTCTCCCAGCAGTGTCGCCTTCCAGCTGTGTTTCTCTGGGAAATCGATTTCTACCAGCCGTCGCCATACCTGCAGAATCAGAAAGTGACAGGCACGGGGTGGAAAAGAAAGTCGGACTGACGGCCAGTGCAGGGTTGCTGGTCTGGGCTCCTAGGTATTTGGGAGACTAAGCAGGAAGATTGTTGAAGTCCAGGAGTTTGAGGCTGACCTGGACACCATAGGAAGACCCCATCACGAGGAGAGGAAGGCTCATACTAGCATGGCAGCACGAAGCGCCAGAGCACAGACTTGCAGAACCACAGGGCTTTCTGCTCTACACTGTCACTACGACACATGCAGTGCCACCAGCAGCCTCCCGGTGTGTGACGGGCTGCTCTCTGTTTGGAAAGGGTCTCCCCCTAATCCGTATCCTGAAAAGTTTCAAACAGGCATGATAGCGTGAAGGGCAGACTCACTTCCTGCCACTGAAGCCTGGGGTTTTGTTTTATTTTATTTTTAAAAATATTTATTTATTAATTACATATACAGTGCTTTGCCTGCAGGCCAGAAGAGGGCACCAGATCTCATTACAGATGGCTGTGAGGCGCCAGGTGGTTGCTGAGAATTGAACTCAGGACCTTTGGAAAACCGAACAGTGCTCTTAACCTCTGAGCCGTCTCTCCAGCCCAAGCCTGGGGTTTTATTTTGGCACATAGTGGTACTCTTTATGTCTACCACTTGGGGGTGAGGTGTGGACATTACAACACCTACTCCGGTGTGCCTGCTAGGCGGCCTCTCCTCCCTAACGTGCACTCATCTCACCGGAAGGGTAAGTAAGCATGGAGAGCCATTCTGAGCTGTGTGAGCTTTGTGAGCTCTGTGTGAGCTGTGTGAGCTGTGTATGCTGTGTGTGAACTGTGTGACCTGTGTGTGAGTTGTGTGTGTTCTGTGTGTGAACTATATGAGCTGCGAGTGTGAGCTGTGTGTGTGTTGTGTATGTTGAGCTGTATGTGTGTGCTGTGTGAGCTGTGTATGCTGTGTGTGACCTGTGTGAACTGTATGTTCTGTGTGTGAGTTGTGTGTGTTCTGTGTGTGAACTGTATGAGCTGTGTGGGTGAGCTGTGTGTGTGAGCTGTGTGGGTGAGCTGTGTGGGTGAGCTGTGTGTGTGAGCTGTGTGTGTGAGCTGTGTGGGTGAGCTGTGTGGGTGAGCTGTGTGTGTGAGCTGTGTGTGTGAGCTGTGTGGGTGAGCTGTGTGGGTGAGCGGCGTGAGTGAGCTGAGTGTGTGAGCTGTGTGTGTGAGCGGTGTGGGTGAACTGTGTGGGTGAGCTGTGTGGGTGAGCTGTGTGTGTGAGCTGTGTGTGTGAGCTGTGTGTGTGAGCTGTGTGTGTGAGCTGTGTGGGTGAACTGTGTGGGTGAACAGTGTGTGTGAGCTGTGTGGGTGAACTGTGTGGGTGAACAGTGTGTGTGAGCTGTGTGGGTGAACTGTGTGTGTGAGCTGTGTGTGTGAGCTGTGTGTGTGAGCTGTGTGTGTGAACTGTGTGGGTGAGCTGTGTGGGTGAACTGTGTGGGTGAACTGTGTGTGTGAGCTGTGTGTGTGAGCTGTGTGTGTGAGCTATGTGGGTGAGCTGTGTGGGTGAGCTGTGTGGGTGAGCTGTGTGGGTGTGTTGTGTGTGTGAGCTGTATGTGTGAGCTGTGTGTGTGAGCTGTGTGTGTGAGCTGTGTGTGTGAGCAGTGTGTGTGAGCAGTGTGTGTGAGCGGTGTGTGAGCGGTGTGTGTGAGCGGTGTGTGTGAGCGGTGTGTGTGAGCTGTGTGTGTGAGCTGTGTGGGTGAACTGTGTGTGTGAGCTGTGTGGGTGAACTGTGTGTGTGAGCTGTGTGGGTGTGTTGTGTGTGTGAGCTGTGTGTGTGAGCTGTATGTGTGAGCTGTGTGTGTGAGCTGTGTGGGTGAGCTGTGTGGGTGAGCTGTGTGGGTGAGCTGTGTGGGTGAGCTGTGTGGGTGAGCTGTGTGGGTGTGTTGTGTGTGTGAGCTGTATGTGTGAGCTGTGTGGGTGTGTTGTGTGTGTGAGCTGTGTGTGTGAGCTGTATGTGTGAGCTGTGTGTGTGAGCTGTGTGGGTGAGCTGTGTGGGTGTGTTGTGTGTGTGAGCTGTGTGTGTGAGCTGTATGTGTGAGCTGTGTGTGTGAGCTGTATGTGTGAGCTGTGTGTGTGAGCTGTATGTGTGAGCTGTATGTGTGAGCTGTGTGTGTGAGCTGTGTGGGTGAGCTGTGTGGGTGAGCTGTGTGGGTGAGCTGTGTGGGTGAACTGTGTATGTGATCTGTGTGTGTGTGCTGTGTGAGCTGAGCTGTCCTGTGTTGTGCTGTGCTGCTCCACAGCCCAGTCAGGACCTAACTAGCCATGCCTGTGGGTGGTCATGTCTTTTCTATCAAGTCCTTTCCTCCATTAATAATGTTGATGGTTGTGAGACACTTAGGCGATCATGTTAGCACCATCTCTTGATTCACCTTCCAGGATCCCATGATTAAAACTTCCTTGGAAAACGCGCACTACACTGAACCACATGAAATTGCACTGTAGGTCTCCTGTGCTTAACCACACACACCTTCGCACTTCCTGACCAAACATCTCAGGGTGCTGCTGCCCCTCAGCCTGCTGATGGTCAAGTCGACCTGTGCAGAGCTGTGTGCCGGGCGTGGTGGTGCGTGCCTTTAGGGAGGCAGAGGCAGGCTTCCCTGTGAGTTCGAGGCCAGCCTGGTCTACAAAGCAAGCCCAGGACAGCCAAGGCTACACAGAGAAACCCTGTCTCGAAGAAAAAGAAAAAGAAAAAAAAAAAAGATTGCGCATGTGAATGCCACAATCTGAGTCCCAGCACTCAGGAGGCAGAGGCAGGTGGACAACCAAGGCTACACAGAGAAAGCCTGTCTCAAAAAAACAAAAAACGAAACTACACTTCAAGTACACAACATTATCTCACTCCACTTACGCACTGGTACAGGATTAGAGCGCCTTCGGGGTCTTTTCAAAAGACGGACACCCATAGCCTCACAGAAATGCTGCAGAGATGGCCCGGAGGCCTACCCAGCTCTCCCTCACTTCTGTCCTTGGTCAAATCTTACACAATGAGGAACACAGGTGTCAGGACTGAAGACCAAACCAAAATCCAAACCCCAGGCTCTGTGCAGGGGTTTTTCTTTTCTTTTGCCACCTCAGGATGAGCCTCTCATCCTGGTGGCTGTCATGTTCGCTGTGGGCACAGCACGACAGAGCTTCCTTTCCCAGTACCCGTCCAGCTATCACTGCCCACGTCCCCAGCTTCAGGCAGCGTTCCTCACACCGCCGTTGCCCCATCACCTCACGGGCCCAGCCAAGGGTTGAGGGGCCCATGGTCACAGGTCTTGGGGCAGTAGTGAGGGTTCCCAGCCCCTTAGGTCCACACCCATGTGCCTTAGGCAGTTTCATAGCTCCCAGAAATGCTTACCGCCATCTCATCAGAGTAGGTAAGCCGGATAGTGTTCAGGCTGGTACAGAACATGCTGTTTTTAAACATGTTGCGCAGCCACATTCTTGTGGTGCTCAGGGTCTCCTGGAAGATGTTTGTCACCAAGTCTTCATTGGCTGGTGTAGCCGTCCCCTCTTCGGTACCCTGAGGACACATGAGAGAGGGATTACAGAATCTACAGTCCCATCCATCCTAATGACCTGCGTTTGCTCCCGAGACCCACATGGTGGAAGTGACCCTGTAAAAGCTGTCCTGGCTTCCACACCCATGCCATGGTGTGGTCTCTGTCTCTCTTACATACACATATCCACCATATACATAGTTGAAAAAAAAACTAGCTGGGTGTGGTGGCACACACCTATAATCCCAGCACTCTGGGAGGCAGAGGCAGGCAGATCACTTGTGAGTTTGAGGTCAGCGTGGTCTACTAAGCAAGCCCTGGACAGCCAAGGTTACACAGAAAAACCCTATCTCGAAGAACAATAAAAAGAGCTGGAAAGATGGCTCAGCGGTTAACAGCACTGGCTGCTCTTCCAAAGGTCCTGAGTTCAATTCCCAGCAACCGCATGGTGGCTCATAACTATCCATAATATGATCTGGTGCTCTCTTCTGGCATGCAGGCATACAAGCAAGCAGAATACTGCATAAATAATAAATCTTAAAAAGAAAAAATATACATTTATGTTGGGCACAGTGATGCACACCTTTAATCCCAGCACTGGGGAGGCAGACAGGTTGATGGCTCTGAGTTCAAGGTCAGCCTGGTCTACAAAGCAAGGTCAGGAAAGCCAGGGCTACACAGAAACCCTGTGTGTGTGGGCGGGGAGGGGGAACTATATATATATATATTCCCCCAAAATGAAGCTGTCAGAAGCCCCTCTCCTCCTACACTTACTCCTGGAGGTTTGATCTTAAGCATTTTGCAGACAAGCTCGGCAGACAGGGCAGGAATCTCATAGAGTTTTACGTTAGCTGTGATTTTGCACACAGTTTCATGGATGGTCAGACACTCAGTCAGGCAGGTCGGTAACAGGCTGTCCCCGAAGATCCTGCCAGGAGAGAGCAGAGAAATCAGTGAAATAGGGAGGCGAAAGTTAAAAGGAGCAGGTCCTATGTGTGGGGTGTCTCCTGGTCCTAAAAGCACAGGCTCCTGTTACTGTGTTTATGCATGGAGGGAGCAGGGACTTCACTGCCTGGAGATGGGCAGAGTCTGGAACGAGGGCTCAGCAGTCAATTGTACACGCTGCAGTGTCGAGGACCCAAAGTCTCCAGACCGAAGAAACAGCAGAGAAGAGCTGAGTGCCAGCACTCATCTCCCGTTCCCGATTTCAATGCAAGGCGAGCCCTGCTTCACGCCTCTGCTGACAGGACCTCCCCGCCAGAGTGGCCCGCACCCCTCTACCCGTGCGTGCGTGAGGACACACCTTTCCTGCCGCTGCTTTTGTCAACTCTCATCACAGCAGCGGGAGTTTTCTTTTTCTTTTTAAATTTATTTTTGTGTTATACACATTGGTGTTTTGACTGCATGCATGTCTGTGTGAGGGTGTCAGATGCCCTGTAACAGGAGTTACATACAGTTTTGAGCTGCCATGTGGGTGCTGGGAATTGAGCCAGGGTCCTCTGGAAGAGCAGGCAGTGCTCTTAACTGCTGAGCCATCTCTCCAGCCCCAAGTTTGACTTTTGTAACCTGACTTGCCCTCTAGTGAAAACAAGGACTCGGATATATTTAAGTACAGCGAAGGGGCGCGGAGCAAGGGCTGCAGGAGCTAAAATTTCAACAGCCAAAGCTGGAGCAACTAATAGCCGTGTGGAAGACAAGGCCGCCCTTGGCCTGCCTACTTACGTGTCCTGATAAATTTCCACAAGGTGCATCAGCATTTTAAAGACGCTTTCAACATCCTAAGACAGTGAAGAGAAGGGAAGGAGCGGTCATGACATGACTGTGTTTGCAGGGACTACGCCAGGAGAAGACCTCTGAACATGCCCGTGTGTGTGTGTGTGTGTGTGTGTGTGTGTGTGTGCGCGCGCGCGCGCGCGCGAGCGTGTGTGCGTGCGCGCACTCCCAGCCCTGTGCCACTGACCACTCTGAGTGCTCCCAGCCCTGTGCCACTGACCACTCTGAGTGCTCCCAGCCCTGTGCCACTGACCACTGAGTGCTCCCAGCCCTGTGCCACTGACCACTGAGTGCTCCCAGCCCTGTGCCACTGACCACTCTGAGTGCTCCCAGCCCTGTGCCACTGACCACTCTGAGTGCTCCCAGCCCTGTGCCACTGACCACTCTGAGTGCTCCCAGCCCTGTGCCACTGACCACTCTGAGTGCTCCCAGCCCTGTGCCACTGACCACTCTGAGTGCTCCCAGCCCTGTGCCACTGACCACTCTGAGTGCTCCCAGCCCTGTGCCACTGACCACTGACCGCTCCCAGCCCTGTGCCACTGACCATTGACCACTCCCAGCCCTGTGCCACTGACCACTCCCAGCCCTGTGCCACTGACCACTGACCGCTCCCAGCCCTATGCCACTGACCATTGACCACTCCCAGCCCTGTGCCACTGACCACTGACCGCTCCCAGCCCTGTGCCACTGACCATTGACCACTCCCAGCCCTGTGCCACTGACCACTGACCGCTCCCAGCCCTGTGCCACTGACCACTGACCGCTCCCAGCCCTATGCCACTGACCATTGACCACTCCCAGCCCTGTGCCACTGACCATTGACCACTCCCAGCCCTGTGCCACTGACCACTGACCGCTCCCAGCCCTGTGCCACTGACCATTGACCACTCCCAGCCCTGTGCCACTGACCACTCCCAGCCCTGTGCCACTGACCATTGACCGCTCCCAGCCCTGTGCCACTGACCATTGACCACTCCCAGCCCTGTGCCACTGACCACTGACCACTCCCAGCCCTGTGCCACTGACCACTGACCACTCCCAGCCCTGTGCCACTGACCATTGACCACTCCCAGCCCTGTGCCACTGACCACTGACAGCTCCCCGCCCTGTAGCAGCTAGCCTATTCTTGCCGAGCCAGCACTTGCCGGTCTGCTCCCACAACACACCTTTTTGTTTTGGTAGGAGATCTTGCCCAGCCCTTGCAGCCGATATGAAACTCCTTGGAAACAGTCCAGGACCCGAGTGGGTGCGTGACTCAGATACTCTGTGGAGTTTTCCAAGTAGGAAGTTAAGCTTTCTAGAGACACCAGGCTGAACCAGGAACGGAAGAGGTATTCATCCACGTGCATCAGATCCAAGCTGCGCTGCGTGAACTCGAGAGCCTGGCTCCTAAGGAAAGACAGCACGAGGCGCGGTGTGAGACTGCAGCAGTCAGGACTGACACAGAGTAAGACAAACCAGGAGGGTCTGATTATAAGTTTGCAATGCTTCGTGGAAAACACAATCAGGCAGGCATGTAACGAAAGCAAGGGCGCATGTGGAATTCCAAGGGGAGGCTGATGGCTGGCCCGTTCCCTCAGGACCGCCATGAAGGGCTCTCTCCTTCAGTGGCAGGCCTCGGTGGAGCACCAGCTTTGTATGGCTTCATTTGACAGAAGCTGAGATCTTGGTGCCCAGCATCTAGCCCACACCTGTTTCTGTGGCCAGGCTGCAGCAAGCTGCTTCAGAAGCTGTCTTGACTCTGAGCCCTGCCCAACGCCCACTGGACGGCCACTGTCACCGCACACTGTAAGGTGCTCATGGTCCCCACCCCTTTCCTCCTGTCTACCCAAGACTGCAAGACCTCCCTCCCCACCCACCCAGAGGCCAGGGCTCACCATCACATCCCACAGCACAACACTCTTATTCCTAAAGTAAGGGAAGGACAGCGGCCTCCACAGGCCTGCCCTTAGTTGCATCATGGCCGGGACACAGGACTTGCTCCCAGCCTGACCCTAAGGCTACTCCCCGCTGGCTACGTGTCACTCGTGAGCTACACCCAACCCTGCCCACGGGTCTCCCTAATGCTTGTCTAACACGGAGTGAGCACATCATAGCCTACTTAAGAGAAAGATGCTGCAAGGCTAAGTGGAGTTAACAGTCGGTTTTATTCAAGGTCACCTGAGGTCTTAACCTCTATTCTACCAAATAACCTGTACTCAGTAACTTCTAGAAATTGGAGGCTGAAAATATGCATGCTTGTATGTCAAATGCAAGACGGCTCTTTTACCAGCTGGCAACAATGAAGGTATTTTGTAAAAGATGGGGGGAGAGCCGGGCATGGTGGCACATACCTTTGATCCGAGCACTCCAGAGGCAGAGGCGGATGGATCACTGTGAGTTCAAGGCCAGTCTGGTCTAAAAAGTAAGTCTAGAACAGTCAGGGCTACACAGAGAAACCTGAGGGGGGCGGAGTATAGATTTGGGTTGATTTTGGGGGGGGGGGGTTTGTTTTGTTTTGTTTTTTGGTTTGGTTCGGTTTTTCGAGACAGGGTTTCTCTGTGTAGCCTGCCTCTGCCTCCCGAGTGCTGGGATTAAAGGTATGACAGCAGGGGACAGGCTGCAGCAAATCTGGGGCTTCCTTCAGGAGGCTGGCATCATCCTGACCTGATAGCTGAGTGGCAAAATACTAGTTGGTGGCAATAAAGGTTGTAAGCAATAAATAACCAATCACTTGTCACTAGTACTCTTTTTGTTTCATTTTGTTTTGTTTTCTGAGACAGGGTTTCTCTGTGTAGCCCTGGCTGTCTTGGACTCGCTGTGTAGACCAGGCTGGCCTTGAACTCACAGTGATCCGCCTGCCTCTGCCTCCAATGCTAGGCTAGCATCGGTACTCTTAAAGCTCACAAAACACACGTGCTGCTGTTGGCCTGGAGATGTACAGAGCCCTGGACCAACAAGTGGCTCTCTCTGGCCTGTTGACATTTAGATTTGTCTTCATAATGTTTTCCACATGAATGCTAGAGAGAGGATGTTGTCTCTCCTGGCCTCCGTCCGAGGCAGGAACAGGCTCAGTGCACAGCCATTCAACTCACTTAGTGGACATTTTCTCCCGAAACTGTAAGAAGGCGATTCCTTCAAGGCCTGCCCAGATGTCCTCACGCTGGCTCTTAGAGTCCTTCCTGGGTGGTGTGGACAGCTGCATGCAGTAGTGCAAGACAGGCAAGGTCTCCAGCCAACTGTCGACCCCCTCCTTTATGCACCTGTGGCACAGCTGTGTCAAGTACGCACGCCATCTAGAAGGGAACAGAAGAACCAGTGAGGGGAGGACGGCCCAGTGGTCGGTGATCACTGCATGGCTGGACAGGCTCCACGGCAGGGGATGGTTCTGTAGTAAGAAAGACGGGGTGCCCCAGCTCCACTCCTAGAGCACCCCTCAATTGATCCCCAGAGCAGATCCTGCTAAAGTCATCTCGGTTTCCACTACTCAGCTGGGGAAGCAACAAGCCCAGGAAGAGCTGCTCAGGGAAGGCTGCCTGACGTCCTAGTCAAACCAGACACAAAGGATGCTGTGAGAGCCCAAGGCAGGGCCACTGGGCTCAGGAGGCTGCCTTCAAACGTGCTGTGACCCAGCAGTGAAAACATGCTGTCTAAGCTAAGTGGCCCATGCAGAGCTGAGGAGCCGCATCCCGGAGGCTTCCACAGAAGCTGAGAGACACATGTGGAAGCACTCGAAGCTAGTCTGGTACTCCGCGTATTCCTTTCCGAGCAATGCCCTATCTGGCTTCAACTTCGCAGGTTCACGGGATTCTCCACCTCAGCCTGCCAAGCTCCTGGGGGGAGGGACATGCACTCTCCACAGCTCCACAGCTCCACAGCTCCACAGCACTCAGCAAGCTGAGGGCAGAAATCTCCTGAGTCTGTGCTGCCTGGCCACACGGTGAGGCAAAAACACAGTAGGGCTGGAGAGAAGGTGAATAAGAGCCTTGTCCCCAGCGGTGGTGGTGGTGGCGCACGCCTTTAATCCCAGCACTTGGGAGGCAGAGGCAGGTGGATCCCTGTGAGTTCACAGCCAGCCTGGTCTACAAAGTGAGTCCAGGACAGCCAAGGCTACACAGAGAAACCATGTCTCGAAAAACAAAAACAAAAACAAAAAAAGGAGCATTGTTGCAGCCAGGCATTGGTGGCGCATGCCTTTAATCCCAGCACTCAGGAGGCAGAGGCAGGCAGATCACTGAGTTCCAGGACAGCCAAGGCTATACAGAGAAACCTTGTCTCAAAAAACAAAAAAACAAACAAATAAAGCACTGTGGATCTTGATGAGGACTTGGCTTAGTTCCCACTTTCCACCTCCTTCTTATGGCAATCTTGGGCACCAGGTGCGCATGTGGTGCACAAACATACAGAGGTGAGACACCCCTACACATCAAATAAAAATAAGCAGGAATTACATCTGAGGCTTGCTGAGGACAGGGCTCAGGTCGTTATGAAGGGCTTCTGGCGAGCCAGCACTTGGGATAAGGAGGTAACACAGTGAGGGCAGATCCCCTTTAGGCACAGCAAAGTCAACTGTTTCCACCATGAAAAGGATGGTCAGGCCCAACTTCAGTTTACTCTTCACAGGGCAGTCGGCAGGCAGCAACGCCTCGCTCCGTCCGTCCAGGAGTGGGTTCATCTGCTTTTTCATGTGCTCCCACAGGTTCAACGCCACCTGGACCCAGGAGAGAAAGATGTGTGAGCCGAGCAGGAAACACTGAGAGGCTGCTAACAGAGCAGGGAGCACTCCAAGGAGGACCTCCCTCTTGCCTGCTTCACCGCTGAAGCACACAGATGCTCAGACCCCAGCCCTGCAGGTGGTAACCTACGACAGCCACGTGATGGTGTGGGTAAAGTGTGAGGAAGAGCCTGCCCTTTCTGGGAGAGCTCAGGACAAATGCTGGAGGTGGGCAGAGGACAGAGGAACCCCCTGAGGAGGGGATGGCATGAGGTTCTCCTGTCCCCCATCTTCCTTGGCCCACTCAGTCCAGGCGTCATCTAAGCCAAGGGACACCTATCCAGAGCTACTAGTCACACACAGTGGGGAGCGGGTACCTCTCTCTCCTCATATCGGAGACTGGACCATGGCCTTGCTTGGCCGTCGTGAATCATAGGCCTCCGGACCACAAAGTAAAACTGCTGGAACTGGGTCATGAAGCTCTGCAGGTTGATGGTGGTCCAGGGCTGGAGCACACTGAAGATGCGGTCCAGCATGACCGCAGCCGCGTGCTTCTTCCCTTTGACCAGGTCCTTTCTCATGCCATCCGTGATGGTGTTCTTAGCTTGCTGCCACTTTCCAGGCTTCATGCAGATGATGTCATCGTACTGATGCCAGTCTGAGGGGACAGAAGAGCCTCATATGGCTGAACTCCAAAGGCCTGAAGCCAGGCTTCCGTTGGAGGATACACATGTAAGAGAGCAGGCCGAGGCCTGAAGAAGGGAAAACCCAGGTGACCAGCTAACTAGCAGCTAGCCCCGGCTGTGCAGCCCTAAGTCAATCATGGGAAACCTGGGCTGGCGTGCAGTGCACTGGCACAGTGCTTGCTGAGCATGTACAGAGCCCTGGACTCCAGCACCGCACAAACATGCCCGCAGGAGCACACCCGCGAGCCGGGTAATTGGCAGGTGCAGGCAGAAGATGGGAAACTTTGGGTCATCCTTGACTCTGCAGCCAAGGCCAATCTGAGCTACATGAGACCCAGTCTTTAAAAAAAAAAAAAGCCAGGCAGTTGTGGCGCATGCCTTTAATCCCAGGATTTGGGAGGCAGAGGCAGGTTGTTCGCTGTGAGTTTGAGGCCAGTCTGGTCTACAAAACGAGTCCAGGACAGCCAAGGCTACACAGAGAAACCCTGTCTTGAAAAACCAAAAAAAAAAAAAAAAAAAAAGAAGCTGGACGTGGTGGCGCACGCCTTTAATCCCAGCACTCGGGAGGCAGAGGCAGGCGGATGGCTGTGAGTTCGAGGCCAGCCTGGTCTACAAAGTGAGTCCAGGACAGCCAAGGCTACACAGAGAAACTCTGTCTGGAAAAACCAAAACCAAACCAAACCAAAACAAACAAACAAACAAAAAGCCTGGAGTGATGACTCAATAGTTACAGTTAAGGACACTTGCTGGCTGCTCTTGTGAAAGGCTGTGTGGTGGCTCAAAGCAGCCAGTTCTAGGGGATCTGGTGCCCTCTTCTGGCTTCTAGGCACACATGTGTCACACATACACGTACATGTGGGGAGCCAGGCCAATCTAAGACTGTCTCAGGGGCCCTGATAAAAGAACAAAGGGAGAAGTGACCTTGGCAAAGCCAGTAGGACTGAGCCAGTGTCTGGGAAGAGCCAAGGAAGAGGGTTTTGGGACCCGAGTCTTCAGGCAGCCATGTCTGAGGAACACCGTGCTCTCTTGCCAACTTAGTCTCTGGCTGACTTAAGTTCGAGGCCAGCCTGGTCTACAAAGTGAGTCCAGGACAGCCAAGGCTACGTACACAGAGCAACTCTGTCTCAAAAAAAAGGGGGGGGGGAGAAAAAATTATGGGGCCTGTGGAGTTGAGGTACACGCGCACGCACACACACACGCACTCTCTCTCCTCTCTCTCTCTCTCTCTCTCTCTCTCTCTCTCTCTCTCTCTTTGTAATGTTGAGTCCCTGGGTTCCCTCCTCAGTACTGAGAAAAAGCAACTACACTGAGCAAAGCCAGAGGACTGTGACTCAGCATGGGCTCCACCTGTCTCTGTCCCCCATGGTCCTTCAACAACTCTGGCTCAAGGGACGAGAGCACACGCCCCGGCAGTTCCAACAGCTCTGCTGCCCGGCCCAGGCTGAGCAGGCCAGCTCTGCCCAAGAGCACAGGGGACCAGGATGCCTGCCTGCAAGCTCCAGCAAATGGAGGTGACATAAAGACGCATAGGACGCACGCGGACGACACACATGGAAAGGACGCTTGCCTCTTCTCCTACATGTCACTGTCAAAGCCAGCTTCTCACAGTCCTGGAAGAGCCAGGAGCTGCCCCTCCTGCCCCACCCTCAGGGACCCTCTGCACAGCTGCTCCTCTCCACCCACTTGATGAAACCCCCCCCCCACCTCCCCCCCCACCCTCCCCACCCCCCCCCTCCACCACCCCCCCCCCCCCCCCCCCGCTCTTCACACACAGGGTTAAGACAACCGGCTCCCAAAGGCAACTCTGCTCACCATCAAAGGCAGGGCCAGTGCCAAGCAGAGGGCCCAAACCCTGATGTCTGCTCCCCAGAGACCCAGGGAGTGAGCTGACCCACTCAGGGTCCCCGAGGGCTTACCTCCAGTGCTCCCCAAGAGGTTAGCGTCAACCCGCAGACAGCGGTTCACGTGCTCGCCTCTCTTCTGTGGCTGCTCGTAGATGAACTCGTACTCCCCCGGATCCTTCCTGCTGCCGTCGCTATCGCGGTAAATGACGTACTTGTAAGGGATGGGCTTGTTCAGGCTCTGCCTGGGAATCTCCATCCTGCCCTCAATGAGAGACCCGAGCTCATGCAGTTGTCTGTGGAGGAACATGATATGGTCATTTACCAGAGGGCACGCCGTGAAGCCCAGGGCCACGGCCAGAGCACCTTTATAGAACAGGGCATGATTTCCAGCCAGCAACCCAAAAAAAAAAAAAGCCACAGTGAGATGTGAAAAAGAAATGCATGCGGGCAGAGAGATGGCTCAGCAGTTAAGAGCAGTCCCTGTCTGCGGAGCTGGGCATGGGAGCACACACCTGTAATCCCAGCAACTCCAGAGGCAGAGGCAGGTGGGTCTCTGTGAGCTCGAGGCCAGGCTGGTCTACAATGTGAGTCCAGGACAGCCAGGGCTACACAGAGAAACCCTGTCTCGGGAAAGAAAAAAAAAAAAAAGAGAGAGCACTGTCTGCCTTTCCAAATGTTCTGAGTTCAATTCCCAGCAAGCACATGGCGGCCATCTATACTGGCATATGATGCCCTCTTCTGGCATCATGCAGATAGAACACTCCGACACATAAAAGGAAAAAAGAAAGAAAGAAACGCATGCTAGAGAATGTATGCGAAACACTTATTTTCAGACTGGCAGTGATGGAGTGATAGATAGATAGATAGATAGATAGATAGATAGATAGATATGGAGATATATAAAAACCATTTATTTCCCACCAGTCATGGTGATACATACTCATAATCTGAAACTCAGGAGGCTGATGAGGCAGGAAGATTACTGCCAGGGACAGCCAGGGCAAAAGAGTGAGACCCTAATTCAATTAAACAAACCAAAAAAGGAGAAGAAAAAAAAAAAAAAGGAAGCAGAGTCAGGGAACACAGAACATACACAACTTCTTTGGTTACAAGGCTGCTGACAGATGTCCCCTGAGTGACGGGGACAGCCCCACAGCCCTTGAGTACTCACTTGGTGTAGTGCATCTCGCAAGCGTCTTCCCAGCATTTCCTCCCGAGACCCTCTCCTCCTCTGACACACACTCTGTGGTTGTCGGGTTTGAATCCAAAGTCAGGGGAGACAATGGCGTGGAAGTAGACGGTGACTGCGTCCTCTGGGTTAAGTGTGCTGGGGAGAACAGACAGGAAACAGTAGCTGCCAGGTGCGTGCGTACAGGCAAGCACACGCACACATGCACGCACGTGTGCCCACAAGATCCTTATTTCTCTGCTGTGTGTCATCACCCCTAAGTGCAAGTGCCAGTCACCCAGGTTCAGACGCACGGCTCCCAGCAGACCACTCCTCCTCCCCAGCTAGCGAGGAGGCACCACCCAGCTCCCACGTGGGGATGGGGTAGGGTAGAAGTCTGGACCGATCGTTCCTTGGGATCACATTGACTTTAAGGCCCCAGGGACCAACAGGAAGGGATCCCAAGTGAGCACACCTAAAGCGTCCTCCCGAAGATGAACCTGCCAAAGACGCCGGCAGTCTCTGCATGGCTCCGGCAGTGCCATAACACGGGCACACTGCAAGGGCCCACGTCCTACCTCGCTGTAACCTCCGGTGTGATGGCAGCCTGGTTTTTCTGCTCCTTTTTGTTTTTCAAAGCAGCTGAATAATTTCTGTTCCCTTCTGACTTCTGGTCTTCCTGTTGGGCGTCCCCAGTTTCACCTGGTTTCCTCCCAGTGGCAGGCAGCTTGCCCTTGAGGTCAGCTTCCTGGGGCAAGCAATTAAATCCCAGTGCTTAGCACAAGGTGTTAAGCACACATCAGCCAGGGCCACAGCTGTCCTAGTAAGCTGTTTACCGTGGCCCATAGGCACCCTCTTCAACCTTGCTAGTCATGGCCTCCGTCTCCCTCACCAGCTTCTCTCTTCTCTGAGAACAGGTTCAGAACTTTCTACCTTAGGGCCTTGGCACCAGCCATTCCCTGGCAGGGCTTCCCACGGTCTGTGACTCAACCCTGGCGGGCTGAGGAAGGGACCACTATGGCTGACACTAAGGCGCCTTGCATACTGGACACCTCCTGGCAAGTCAAGCCTCTACCTGGTCCTTGGAGTCAGCAGGACACACAGGCAATGGCTTCTCTTTCTGAGCACTGTCTCTGCTTTCTTCTTTCCCAGCCTTCTTCACTGGAGTGGCCACCTTGGATGAGGTATCAGCTGCCTGGAAGAAACAGAGACCACCCGAACCCTGACTGACAAGAGGAAACACTTTGCCTTTGTGGCTTCAGTCAGCACCAGCTGTGAGGTAACTGAGAGTGGAACCCTGCCCTGCCCTGCCCTGTCCAGGGAGGCATGTGCCAGGAAGAACGAAGCCACTGGACCCACAATACATAGCCAAGGAGGCAGGTGTGGTGGCACATGCCTTTACCCACCCCTCGGGAGGCAGGAACAGGAGGATCTCTGAGTTCAAGGCCACCCTGGTCTACATAGCAAGTTCCAGGAAAGCCATGACTGTATAGAAAGAGCATGTTTCAAACAAACAAACAAATTAACCAAGGCTACACAGAGAAACCCTGTCTAGAAAAACCAAAAAACAAAACAAAACAAAACAAGCAAAGCTTTTATTTTAGCCAGGTGTGGTGGCACATGCCTGTAATCCCAGCACTCGGGAGGCAGAGTCAGGCCGATCACTGTGAATTCGAGGCCAGCCTGGTGTACAAAGCAAGTCCAGGACAGCCAAGACTACACAGAGAAACCATGTTTTGGAAAAAAAAAAAAAGATATATCCAAGGGTATAAGCAGTGGCCCACCTCCATTGCATTCCCCACTGCTCACCTCCGAGGCAGCCTGTGTTCCACTCACAGGTAGTGGCGCCTCCTGGGAAGCATCAGGGTGGCCTTCGCCGGCAGAAAGAGCTGGGCCGGATTCCTCTCCTTCAGGCAGGCCCTTGTCTACTGAGGGCTTAGTGGTATTGGGGTCACTGGGAACAGGGTTGTTCTGAGCCCCGACTTCTGTGGCGCTGCCTGTGCTATGGCTGCCCTCAGCATGCACAGAGCCATCCTCCAGCACCGGCATCCTCACTGTGTCCAGGGACCCTCCAGGCTGGCTGGCAGCACCTCCCAGCTGGGCTTGGTTCTGGGGTAAGACTGAGTCCTGAGATCCAGGGCTTGAAGGCATATCCAGACTCCAGAGGCCAGAAGGCGTGGAAACCAAGGAAGCTGCCTCCGAGGAAGGCGTGGCACTCCGTCTCCTCCTCCTCCTCTTCTCCTTTTTACTCTAAACAGAGATGTTTGTGAGTCTCCGCACCCAAGGCACTTCCCTCTAGACTCCCGTCCAGAACCTCAAGCTGGCTGCCAGGACCACGCCTTAGATCTACCACACCCACGGCTCCTTTTATTGGTTTGTGTCCACGTGTGACAATTCTGCCTGCCATGTATGTCTATGCACCGCATGTGTGCCTGGTGTCAGAAGGGGTGAGTCTCCACATCGACACTGGGAATTGAGCCCAGGTCCTTTGCAAGAACAAGCACACTTAGCCACTGCAGCCAACTTCTCTGGCTTGGGCAGACTGGAAGGTGGAGCTGAGGCGCAGGTGGCAGGCAGGGCCGCACTGCTCTGCCAGAGCCTGAGTCTCGCTGGGCTCGCCTGGGGCCCCTTTCGGACATTAGTGACATTCACAGTCTCCCCACACGTGACACCCCTGCATTACATGGCATAAAAAGATAGTGAATTAATAAACAAGGGTGAGCCAGGCGTGGTGGCACCCGCCTTTAATCCCAGAGGCAGACGCAGGCAGATGTCTGAGTTCGAGGCCAGCCTGGTCTACAAAGTGAGTCCAGGACAGCCATGGCTACACAGAGAAACCCTGCCTCAAAAAACAAACAAATAGACAGAAAAGCAGCTATTCCCTGGCTAGCTGAGCAGCTTGCCCAGACTGCCAGGCAAGGCTTCCCACCTTGGGAACTTGGCCAAAGCCTGAGGAGCAGATTCCCAGGACATGATGCTCTGGATGACCAATGGAGTCAATTGACTCAGGATGCCCTGAGCCCCAACCTCATGTGTGGAGGCCCTACCACCTACCACAGACCAACAGCAGTTGGATGGACACTGAGTTATGTCGGTCTGGGAGAAGGAAACAAGATTTGGGGTACATCTGCAGTGCGGGAAGGCTTCCCCAGAATCCCAAGTGAGCCCAGACAGGCATTGCAGGCACCTTATACAGTAAGTGTTTAAACTGAGAACCAGCAACCAGTACTGTGTGCTAGAAACTAGGAAGTGGGAGGCAGGCGTGGTGGCACATGCCTTTAATCCCAGCCCATGGGAGGTAGAGGCAGGTGGGTCGCTATGAGTTCAAGGGCAACCTGGTCTAAAGTCCAGAACAGCCAAAACTACACAGAGAGAACCTGTCTCAAAAAAAAGGGGGGGGGGGAGGCTAGAGAGATGGTTTAGTGGTTTAGAGCACTGTCTGCTCTTCCAAAGGTCCTGGGTTCAATTCTGAGCACCCACATGGCAGCTCACAACTGTCCGTAACTCCAAGATCTGACACCCTCACACCAAATGCACATAAATTAAAATTAAAACTATTTAAAACAAACAAACAAAAGAAAAGCCGGGTGTGGTGGCACACGCCTTTAATCCCAGCACTGGGGAGGCAGAGGCAGGCGGATCGCTGTGAGTTCGAGGCCAGCCTGGTCTCCCAAGTGAGTCCAGGACAGCCAGGACTACATAGAGAAACCCTGTCTCGAGAACCCCAAAACAAAACACAAGAAAACAGGAAGTGGATCTGAAGCTGGAGAGCACACAGCCCTGGCGTCAGTCCCTGATACCATACAACCTGGGTACAGCGGTGTGTGCCTATAGTCCCAGCCGTTCGGGCGTTGGAGACGGGAGGATTAGAAGTTCAAAGTCATTCTCAACCACATGTGCATTTTGAAAAGAAAAAAAAAAAGGAATTTAAGGGAGAAACTGGTGGGCGCTATTGTGCTGGCTGCCCATACTTTCCTCTCCCCTTGACCTTCTGTCATCCCCAGCGTTTGAAGCCTGGGCCAGGTTTCATCCTTGATGCCTGCCCTGAGTCTCTGCTCCTCATCACCCTCCATGTCTGAATCAGACTTTCTCTGTGAGGGTCCTGCTGGCCCTAAATACTATCAGAAACTTTTGTGGAGCCAGATCTTCCATCTCAGGGTTGGCTGCCGAGCCAGGTGGGGAGGGCCTTCGGGCCATGCTAGACTTGGACTTTGCTGCTGGGTGAACAGGTCATGAAGGTACGGCCCGGCAAGGTCGTGTTCCTATTTCTCCATCAGCCATGAACCCCTTTTCTCTGCTCTGGCATCATCCCCCCAGCCTTTCCTTTGAGCAAACTGGTGCCACCTGGGCCTTGTTTAGGGCTAGACTCCTGGCAGGGCCATGGGGTGCACAGCCTTTCAAAAATTGGTTTCCTGGTTTGTACAGAGGCCAGATCCTGTGGGGAGCCCTCGTACTGAAGAGGCTACTGAAAGAAAGAGTGGCTGCGCGTGGGATAACTGCCACTTAGCGCTATTCCTAAGACAAATGTCAGCCCTGAGGCACAGATGGGCCAGGTACCCGAGGGGCCAGAGAGAGCAGGGGATGGTCACAGAGCGGGCTGCTGACCTTCCTGCAGGCACCAGCCTCTGTGCTGAGAGCCTAGGAGAGGACCCCGTGCTGTCCCAGCCCTGCTCACACCTTAAGTTTGAGTTGAGGACACAGTAGCAGCTGGGCTGGATGTGGGGGACCTGAGTTCCCACCCAGCTCATCACGAGCTAGGCAGGTGACCCTAGACAGTTTACTTACTAACCCACCAGGTGCCCGATAAGTGGAGACAGAGGTCCCTATGCCATATGGTCATCATAAAGGTGACCAGATAGGACAAAGCAGGTCTAGACTTGTAGACGGCACCAGCAAGGTACCAGCATGAGGCATGACCGATTATCAACGAAGACGTGTTGGAGGCTCTCTGCGAGCACTACAACAAAGTGTGAGAGTCCACTGTCCCCTACCCCCCTCCCTGCTCTCAGCCACGTGGTGCAGGGGACACAGCTCGGCTCTCGATGTGGAATGAGTCCTTGTGCGTTATGTACGAGGTTACAAAACACGCATTCCTATCCCCTGGAATGGTGCTCTCCACTGAGGGCCAGGTTCCCAGCCCAATCACGGCTCGTGAGGTTTGAAGAAGCTTGTTTTTTTCCTTCTGCAGAGGCCGCCAGAAGAGGCGCCCTCTCATCCCTTTGATGGTGCACGGCAGGTAGGTTGCTGTGGGACTAGAGTTCCTAAGCACAGAGGATACTGTGAGGCTAAGGAACATCCAACACCAGGAAGTCAGAGCAGAGAGAGCTGTTCAGGGACCCTTGGTCTCAGCGCCTGGATCAAGCCTCACCTCAGAATGCACCAGTGATGTAAGCAACAAATTCCCCTCAGCCTGCTGCAGCTGGCTACTCAGCGATTTGCAACCAAAAAATTTCCAATGGCTCACACGCTCAAACCTCCCATTAGGTTGTCTCCTCTCCTATCTGTGTCACTTTCCTGCCTCAATGACACAAATGTCAGACACAGACAACCACACCGTACATGACTCTGTACAGGAGGCCCCTCAGGGCATCTGGTCCCTGACCTTCAAACACCTTAGATTAGAACCTGCCCCTCCCACATGCACTCCCAAGTTGGGATCCTGCGGGGTCAACCTCCTCAGTCACAGCAGTCACACCCAGCTGTGACTCAGCTCACGAGCCTTCCTCAGCTACCAACGCCAGGCACTTGGAATGTGGCGATGACTCAGTAAGCATGCAGGCTGGGGGGGGGGGGGAGGCGGATGACGTGCAAAACTGTTCTCAAGCTACCTGCTCAGTGTCCAGGACCTCACACCCGGCTGTTTCCTTCTTCTTCCTCTTGCTGGGAGGGCACTGAGCACCTTCTGGGCCACCAGCTGTGTCCTCTGAAGAATCTACAAAACCCTCTGGGTCCACTTCCTGTTGAGACATGACCCCCTTCACATAGGGTAGGGTTACTCCCTGTTCTGCACCTGCAAGTCCCTCGGGAAAGGGCCAGGCACGGCCATCTCCTCCCCAGCACCTTAGAGCGTCTACTATGGCCAAGGGCAGGAGCTATAGGGGCACTAAGAAGGCCTCTGCGGCTGTTCAGAGCACTGATGGGCAAGTACTCCAACGTCCACAGCAGCGGGCTTTCGGCCTGCTCTCAAGGGCTGTCATCCATTTCAGATGGACTACTTCAGGATGCTAGATGCATAGGTCACCAAAGAGGCAAGCCAGGCCTCCAGAGCCTGGCCTCGCAGCAGGACACGTGCACACCATACCCCCTGTGTCCCTCAGAGCCTGGCCTCTCAGTACATACACACATGCACACCATATCCCCTGTGTTCCTCAGAGCCTGGCCTCGCAGCACACACACACATGCACCCCATATCCCCTGTGTCCATCAGAGTCTGGCCTTGCAGCAAGACACATGCACCCCATACCCCCTGTGTCCCTCAGAGCCTGGCCTCTCAGCACACACACACATGCACACCATACAGTCTGTGTCCCTCAGAGCCTGGCCTCGCAGCACACACACACATGCACACCATACAGTCTGTGTCTCTCAGAGCCTGGCCTCTCAGCACACATGTGCACACCATACCCACTGTGTCCCTCAGAGCCTGGCCTCTCAGCACACACACACATGCACACCATACGGTCTGTGTCCCTCAGAGCCTGGCCTTTCAGCACACATGTGCATACCATACCCCCTGTGTCCCTCAGAGCCTGGCCTCTCAGCACACATGTGCACACCATACCCCCTGTGTCCCTCAGAGCCTGGCCTCTCGGCACACACACGTGCACCCTGTACTCCCTGTTTCCCAGCCAGCAGCTCCCAGGGGCTCACACCGAGCAGCCTGGAAGGAAGGGCTGTTTCACGCAGCGTTCAGCCACTCACTCCTTCCTTTCCTGCAAGACTGCAATACAAACCCACGAACAGAACAGGCAGCAAAGAGCTCCCTGTTGCTCAGCATGCAAAAGCTACCACAGGGAAGACAAATAGTGGAAGCAGAAGCAGGTCACCTCGTGCCACACCTGTCCCCACCCCCCACACACACTAGCCACCTCATGCCACACCTGTCCCCACCCCCACCACCCCACACACACTAGCCTCCACAGAAAGACCAACAGTGCTAAGGTCGGGCTGCCCAGAAAAGAGTGGAAGCAGGTCACCTCCTGCCAAGCAAGCACTGGCTCCACAAGCCAGCAAGACCCCAGACTGGCCTCCATGGAAAGACCAGCAGTGCTGAGGTCACCTCTCCCACTGCCCTCCTCAGTGTCCACTGCTGAAGCGTTGCCCTGCACTTCCAGCCACTCGCTGAAATGCACTTGCAGATGAAAGACCACAAGGTTGTCAGCGCACGTGCAAAGGCGTCACAGGCCAAACATCGGGTGACCCATTAGAAATCACGTGTGTGTGTCTGCTGCCCAATCCGGGCACATTCCGGCATTTTTGTTAGTATGAGCACTTTTTTAATTTGGGGGTTTTTGGGGTGGGAGGTTTCAAGACAGAGTTTCTCTGTGTAGCCTTGGCTGTCCTCGACTCACTTTGCAGACCCGGCTGGCCTCGAACTCACAGAGATCCACCTGCCTCTGCCTCCCAAGTGCTGGGATTAAAGGTGTGCGCCACCACCGCCTGGCCTAAAAATTCGTTTTTTGATTTTAACTATGTGTGTGTGTCTCTCTGTGTGTGGGATGGATGCAGGTGACTGCAGAGGCCAGAAGAGGGTCAGATCCCCTGGAGTAGAGTTACAGGTGGGCGTGAGCCGCCTGATGAAGACGATGGATCCTTGGAGGAGCGGCTAGGGCTCTTAAGTGCCAAGCAGTCCCCACCCCGCCCCCAGCCGTTGTAAAGCGACTAATTCCTGGCCATTCAGTACAGTCCTAGTGTCGTTGGTCCAGCAGGCTTCCATTCTCATTACCCCAAAGGGGCAACTCCTTCCAGACCACTCCCCTCCCCCCCCAGACACAGGCAACACTGTTTCCTCTCCCAGAGAATGGGCCCACTTCACATTAAATACACGTCGAACGCCATCAGCGTGCTGCTACACACACATGTATGGTGGTTTGAGTAAATGGCCCCCATAAACCCATGGGTGGGAATGCTTGGCTCACGGTAAGTGGCACCACTAGAAGGTGTGGCTTTGCTGGAGGAAATGTGTCACCGTGGGGGTGAGCTTTGAGGTCTCCTCCTATGCCCAACCTCCACCTAGTGTGGAATCCAGTCCCCTTCAGCTGCCTTCAGATAAAAACGTAGAACTCTCAGCTCCTGAGCTGGGCGTGGTGGAGCACACCTTTAATCCCAGCACTTGGGAGGCAGTCAGGTGGATTTCTGGGAGTTGGAGGCCAGCCTGGTCTACCATGTGAGTCCAGGACAGTCGAGGCTACACAGAGAAATTCTGTCTTGAAAAACCAAAAGAAAGCTGGGCGTGGTAGCACACACCTTTAATCCCAGCACTCAGGAATTAGAGGCAGGCAGATCACTGTGAGTTCCAGGCCAGCCTTGTCTACAAAGCACGTCCAGGACTACACAGAGAAACTCTGTCTCCAAAAACCAAAACCAAAACAACAACAACAAAACAAACAAAACAAGAAAACAGAAAAACCAAAAACCCAAGAGTTGCCCTTGGTTACGGTGTCTCTTCACAGCAATAAAACCCTAAGACAGACTGTATATATGTATGTATGTAGTATGTAGTATGTATGTATGTATGTAGTATGTATGTGCACTACATATATACCCTATATCCCTGGAGGCCAGAAGAGGGTGTCAAATTCCCAGGAACTGAAGTTACATACATTTGTAAGCCACGAGGTAGGTGCTGGTATTCGAACCTGGGTCCTCTAGAAGAGCAGCCACTGCACTTTCACTACAGAGCCACCAGGCTGATGTCTTCTGTTTGTTTTGTTTTGTGTTTTGAGGCAAGGTCTCACTGTGCACCTTGGCTGTCCTGGAATTCTATACACCAGGCTGGTTTCTTGTTTGTTTGTTTTTGTTTTTAGACAGGGTTTCCTGTGTAGCCCTGGCTGTCCTGGACTCACTTTGTAGACCAGGCTGGCCTTGAACTCACAGAGAGCCGCCTGCCTCTGCCTCCTGAGTGCTGGAATTAAAGGCGAGTGCCACCACGCCTGGCCTGACCATGCTGGTTTTGAACTTAGAGATCCACCTGCCTCTGCCTCTTGAGCCCTCGGATGAAAGGTATGCCACCATACACACCTAAGATTGTTTTTTTAGGGGCTGGAGAGATGGCTTAGTGGTTAAGAGCACTGGTTACTTTTGCAGAGGACCCAGGTTCAATTCCCAGCACCCATATGGCAGCTCACAACTGTCTGTAACTCCAGTTCCAGAGGATCCGACACTCTCACACAGACACATGCAGGGAAAACACCAATGCACATAAAGCAAAATAAACAAATTATTAAAAAAGAAAAGATTGATATTTTAAAATCAAATTTGGGGAGTTTTTGACAATTATTCCTTCAGCTGCTTTCTTTCGTCTAATTCTGAGATACAAATTGTGCTTTTGGTTTGATTGGGGTTTTTTGTTTTTTTGGGGGGGGTTGGCTTTTTGTTTGTTTGGTTGGTTTTCGTGTTTTTTTTAATATTTTCATTTAATTTATGTGCATTCATGTGAGGGTGTCAGATCTTGGAGTTACAGACAGTTGTGAGCTGCCATGTGGGTGCTGGGAATTGAACCGAGGTCCTTTGGAAGAGCAGGCAGTGCTCTTAACCACTGAACCATCTCTCCAGCCCCGTGGTTTTTGGTTTTTCAAGACAGGGTTTCTCTGTATAGCCTTGGCTGTCCTGGACTTGCTTTGTAGACCAGGCTGGCCTCGAACTCACAGAGATCCACCTGCCTCTTCCTGCTGGGATTGCAGGCATGCGCCACCACACCCGGCCTTGATTGTTTTTTATACAATGTCTTATTTTGTCACTGTGTACCTCAGGCTGACCTAGAACTCAGGATCCTGTCTCTTCCCAAATTCTGGCACGACGGCATGTCCCACCAGACTGGCTGTGATGAGCCTATGCTTGGGGGACTTTGGAGAAGAGGTGGAGAAAGTCTCACTGTAGCCCAGGCTGGCCTCAAACTTGCTACCATAGGCATGAGTGGCCTTGAACTCTGGATCTTGCCTGTGCCCCCAGCCCACAGTGCGATGATCCCAGGTAGGCACCACCGCCTCACCCCGACTGCCCTTCCCATGCTTCTCATAGCCTGAGGCTCAGACTTTTTCTGTCTGACGACAAATACACCAACCTCTGGTTTGCACTTTTTTCTATCTTTGCCAGAAGATCACATCTGTTTTTCCAGGTATATTCACGCCCTCTGGGCCTAGAGAGAGGCTAGGCTCCACCTCTGCCTCGACTCCTGCATCCTCTGATGAACTCAGAACTCGCTAGTTCTTTTGGCTTTGTGACAAGAACCGACCAACCCCGGACACCAGTGAGCTCCCACCAGGGGACCACTGGAGGCAGAGCAGAGGGTTGACAGGCAGAGCAGCAGGCAGATGAAGCAAGGGGCGGGAGGTGGCTCACTCACCATCTGAGTGGTCCAGGAGGCATCGGACTCAAGCTCCTCTGGGTTTGCCAGTTCCCAGCTGGAGCCTGAGGACCAATACAGGCTGTCCTCCTCTCGCAGCACTTGTCCATGCTCAGTCTTCGCCTCCGGGCTTGATGCCACCACCAAGGTGTTGCTCTTGGAATCTATGGGGCAGATGAAGGTAGACTCAGGCCAAGGAAGAGCATCAAGTTCCAGAAAGGGAAAGTGGGGGAGGGGGTGGGGGAGGGGAGGTGCTGCCCCCAACCAGTATCCCCCAAAGAGAGGCCAGATCCTCTGAGGCTCTGTGTGATCTCTGCTCCCAGCCTCACGGGTCAGAACCCGGGGCCACAGAACCAGGGGCATAAACCAGACAGGTGGGAAAAAAAAAACTGGAAGGCCAGCCTGGTCTACAAAGCAAGTCCAGGACAGCCGTGGCTACACAGAGAAACCCTGTCCAGAGAAACTGGAGGACCTGAACACCCACCCACTCCCACTCTCCCTCCACCAGGGGGCTTATCTCCCCAGGCACTCAGGATGCCCACAGCATCAGGTCCCCTTCCCCCACCAAAGCACTCAGACTTTCTGTAGGTCCGGAGTGGAACCTCCAGGCAACAGTGCCCAGTCACGTGTCTCAGCCTTGCTGACATGCACGTCTATCCAGAATTGCGGCCCACACACTCACTTCAAACCTCAAGCCTGGGTCTGAATTTTACCTGCTTTCAAGCTTGGCTGTCTCTCACACACTCCACACAGTGCCTGAGACTTTAGCCTGTTCTCCCAACTGCTCCCCCAGGGGCCCATGCTCCTGTGGACGCGCTTCCTCCCCTGAGCCCCCGCCGTTCCTCCCCTGTCAGTACTGCCTGCTCACTGCCATCATCTCCATGCAGGTTCTGGACAGTGGCACGGGCAGGGACACAACCCGTCACCCCGACCCCGTGCCTGGGCACAGGGCGCACTCGGGATCTACTGAGTAAGGATGCTGCCTAACAGGCTGATAAATCATCTAAATGGCCAGGAGATAGCCCACTTCTTTAATCTCAGGATGGAGCAGGAGGGTCTCTGTTCCAGGACAGCCAGGGCTATACGTGAGATCCTGTCTCAAAGCAAACAAACGCCTCTAACTGCACATAAGCACACAAACATGTGCATGCATATGTATGTACACACATATACACACGTGAATACATACACATGCAGACATATACCCATTCAGAGAGACACACATGCACCCACATACAGACGTGCGGATGAACACACATGTAAGTGGAAGGGAAGAGCTGAAGAGAGTACAGTGTAAACAGAGAAGGTCCCTGTTTTTCACAGCTGCCATTTCATTATAAATGGGATGGAGCGCTTTCTGGCTCCCACAGCTCCAGGTGGAGGTGGCCCAGGCTAGCCTTACCTAGCCAAAGCCTGGCATCTCTCTAATGAAGAGGAGATAAACCTATTTTTGTTTTGATCCCAAGTGTGGGAGGAGGAAGAAAGCAGGATGTTCACCCCTTAGATGTGAGAGATGTGAGAGAGCACGAAGTTTTTCCACTTATTAGTCGAACTACTGAGTGGGGGAGCTTGGTTGTTGCCAGCTGAAAAACATCCTTGAGCAGAATGAGAAGGTGTGTGTGTGTGTGTGTGCCCAAAACAGGAGGCAGGGCTTTTTGTTGGGACTTGGGTTTTGGCTGTTCATCACTCCACTTCTAGATGCTCCTAGAGAGAACGGCTCCAGGGAAGGCTTCAAAGCTTTGGGCTCCAGCAACAACTATGGTGGAATTGCTGGTCTGCTGAAATCCTGCTGACTACGCTGGGAGAATTTTTCTAGGAACTGATACCGAGGTTTCATTCTTGCTTTCCTTAATCTCCTTTTCCTCTTATTTAGGCTAGTCAGGTTATAAGGGAGGTACGCTCGTTTAATAAGTTCATAATAAAGTATGTGCCTGTCTGCCAGAAGAGGGCACCAGGTCCTAGTATAGATGGTTGTGAGGCACCATGTGGGTGCTGGGAATTGAACTCAGGACCTCTGGAAGAGCAGCCAGTACTCTTAACCAGACTGGGAGGAGGGGAGATGTGGGGAGTCTATACCCTAAATCTCACAGGATACCCACAGACACACAGCACGCAAAGCCCTTAACCCTCACAAAGCCATTAGGAACCCCGTCTGTGCCTTCACCCATGACCCCTACTAAGACTGCCGTTTGGGACCTCTGGGTAGAAAGGGTTGATGGGCGGGTGCCACAGACTCGTGGCTGCCCCAGCTCCACATCTAGCCAGCTAAGGCTCCCTCTCTGTGAGGTGCTAGTCTAGGCTGCCCCAGCCTGGAGCTTCAGGAGGAAAGGATTCCACACACCTAGTTTCTGTTTCCTTGCTTCTGCTCACACAGCGCTGGGCAGGATGCCGACTTCCTGCATGCTAGGCCAGTACTTAGCCCCCAACGGAACACAGCCCACTTTCAGTTTCCAATCTGGCCAAGTCACAACCCACTGTGGCCCAGCGGCCAGGCCAGCCTCGGCAGCACTTTCTACCTGTACACACGGCACTCCTTGCCTGTCCCTCCAACCACACTCCCCACCTGCCAGGACAGCCTAGAAGGAATCAAGCCTCATTAGAAGACTTTATAGCATGCAGTAAAAACACCACGCACCCTTCTTCTCAGACATCCTGGCTTCCCCTCTCCTAGCCCCTTTCTCAAGGCAAAGGCATTGGCCACCTGTGTACTCTGTCAGTTGCTCACCCAAAATAAAAGAACAAAAGGGGGTGACCATCAGACCGCAGAAGATAGATGTGAGCTTGTCCCACAACCTCATAACTAGTGATGTGCCCGCCTGTCTGCAAACCTGTGACCAGGGACTCATCCAAGGAGCCCCATCAGCACCCCAAGGCTTTCTCCACATGGAAGCCAGGAAAGCCCAACCCCCGGCACACAGGTTGCACAGGGCTCAAATTCTATGTAATGGGCAAGCTCCCTCTTTCCAATGTGTCCATGCCGCAAGGATCTCCTAGCAAATGTAAACATGTCTCTTTATTCTATTTTTAATTATATGAGTGTTTTGCCTGAATGTCTGTTTGTCACATGTGTGCCTGGTCCCTGTGGAGATCAAAGAGGCCATCAGACTCTCTGGAACAGGAGTCACCGGAGTCTGTAAGCCATCGTCGATCTGGGACCTCTGCAGGAGCAGCCAGTGCTCTTAACTGCTTGAGCCATCTCTCACGCCTCTGCTTTCCACTTGCAGTTTGGTCCTTTTAATTGGCTAATTGAGATTGGGTGGCAGGACCTGGCTTGGGGCACAGGTGGTGACTCCTGAACGCCTACCCTCCACCTCCCCAAAGGTCCACCTCCCCAAAGGGCTCGGCAAGGCTGCCATCCCCAGGGTCCCTCAGCTCACCAGAGGCTACTCCCTCCTGGGGGAAAACAGGCCAGTTATCACCAAGAACTGAAACCAAAACTATTTCTCTTTTAAAATGGCAGGCACCTGTAATAGGTACCTAAACAGTTTGCTCTGCCAAAAGTGCAAGGGCTCAGGGAAGCCCTCTGGCACGAATGCCCACTGGGGACTCCTCCAGCTGTGCTTTCCAATGCCTGGGAAGAGGAACCTCTCCAATCTGGAGTTCCAATGTGCCCCCCGCCCCCCACAACCCTAATCTCACCTGGCACCGAGGCTGCAGAAGACAGTTTCTGTCCACACTCACTACAAAACTTGGGCGCCTTCTCTGAGGAGATGTGATGGCACTGCGGACACTCCATGCTTGCCATCCGAAGCCCTGCAGAAGAGGGAGGGAGAGAGAGCCCCGGGGCAGCACGCTATAAAGGCCGGCCTCCTGTCACGTGACTGCTACCAACTTCAGTTTCATTTTCAAGGAAAATAAAATGATTGGGACCCAGAAGTTTCCGGGTAATCGAAACCCTACACCAGCACCAATTCAAATCCAGCTCCTCCCTCCAGCAGGAATTTGCAACCCCTTGCCGCCCCCTCCCCCGCGCCCCCTCCCCCGCGCCCCCTCCCCCGCGCCCCCTCCCCCGCGCCCCCTCCCCCGCGCCCCCTCCTCCGCGCCCCCTCCTTCGCGCCCCCTCCTCCGCGCCCCCTCTCCAGTCTAAGCCAAGGAAGGTCAAACCAGGTGGCACACACCTTTAATCCCAGCACTTGGGAGGCAGAGGCACGTGGAGCCGAGTTTGAGGACAGCCTGGTCTACAACGTGAGTTCCAGGACAGCCAAGGCTACACAGAGAAACCCTGCCTCAAAAAACAAAACGAAACGAAACAAAAGGGAAGGCAAGGGTACTGAAGGAAAGGATGCTTTGCAGAGCCCCAGCCAGCTGGGCACTGGGAGCTAAGACAAGGCGGGAGGCCACCTGCCTGCCCGTGGAGCCTCTGGGAATGCCTGCAGCAGCCAGGTGCTGCCGGGTGCCCTGGTGCTGTGTCTCTCACCTTGTCCCCCAGGCAACTAAAGGGGAGGGTTGGGGGAATCATGGGAGGCCAGTTTTCGGTGAGCCAGCCCAGATGGCCTGGCTAGGGCTCCTAGCAAAGGGAGTACACTGTTGTAGAGGGTCCCTTACCCTTCTCAGGGTTCAAAGAGTGGCACAAAACCAGGATCAAGGTCACAAGTAGCCCAGGCCAAGGGTAGGGTGGGAACCCTGGCTCCAGGCCACCTGAAGCTCACCAACCACTCTCACCCCTTAGGGCAATCTCCTGCAGGGGCAGAGGCCGAGCCACTGGATTCCACTCCGACATCTACTTCCACGCTTGCTGCTGGCCCCACCCCTCCTCCCTCCTGGTATTCTGGCTAGGTCACAGTTAGATGAGACTGGGTTGTGGAGGTGAGCTTTGTGGGAGCTCCCTGGCCCGACTTGCCACAGCCAATCCCTAGTCTTCACTATGCCTCCCTCTCTCCAAGCACCCCAGACCCACCATCATTCAGGTCTGTCTGTCTCCTGTCTGTCTGTCTGTCTGTCTCTCCTGTCTGTCTGTCTGTCTGTCTGTCTGTCTGTCTGTCTGTCTCTCTCTCTCTCTCTCTCTCTCTCTCACCCCTTTCGTGACTTCGTGACCATCACTTAGGCCCTTTCTTTCTCCTGGAAATGGGTTCCCTCCTAGTTACTCTGGTTAGGCTTGTAAACTAAATAGATGTTGCATTGAAGGGGGTATAAAAAAACTGGGCGGAGCCTCACGTGCTAGAGCCCGGGGGATTTGGAGTTCAAGGCCAGCCAGGGCTACAAAGAACTTCTTAAAACCAAAACAAACAAGTGAGGGAAGATGAGCAGCGGAGCAACTATGTAACAGTGCATTTATGCTTGTGGGACTCTCACAAACTAAGAGGGTGGAGAAGGGAGGCTGAGGTTTTTGTGGCAAAGGTGCTACAGGAAAGGACAGAGGATGCATTGTGGGGCCACAGGGTGTGAGGGCTCTGGAGCCACAAGAGGTGTTGATACTGTGCGAGTGTTTTCTCAGGTAGCCATGCAATCTGCTCCAGCCCTCTGTCTTTTCTTGACAGGTGTCAAAAAAAATTCTCCGGTTTTTGTTGTTGTTTTCTTTTTGGTTTTTTGAGACAAGGTTTCTCTGTGTAGGCCTGGCTGTCCTGGACTCCCTTTGTAGACCTCGAACCCACAGCGATCCACCTGCCTCTGCCTCCAGAGTGCTGGGATTAAAGGCCTGGGCCACTACGCCTGGCTGTTGTTGTTTTTTCCAGACAGGGTTTCTCTGTGTAGCCCTGGCTGTCCTGGAACTCACTTTGTACACCAGGCTGGCCTTGAATTTACAGAGATCCACCTGCCTCTTTTGGCTTCCCTGAGTGCAGGGATTAAAGTGTGCCACCACACCCAGCCAAGGTAAAATTCTTTTAAAGTTCTGCTTTTCACAGGTGGGGTAGGCAGAGGAAGGCATATCTTTGAGCTCAAGGCCAGCCTGGTCTACAAAGTGAGTTCCAGGACAGCCATACCTACATAGAAACCCGGTCTCGAAAGCAAAAAGAAAAGTTTTACTTCTCAAACCCTGACTTTCTCAGAACAAGCAGAAACAACGCCTAGGAAGTGTATCCTTGGGTGAGGGGCTTGTCCCCAACCACATTTTCGGGTGGTGTAGTCCGAGCCAACACCACATAAAGTCAGTTCTCCTGTGCTGCTTGAAACTGCGAAGCACCTTCGGGCTTCAGCTAAGACTACCGGCAGCCCTCTTTCTTCAGCCAGCTAATGCACCGCTCAGCCCAGCTCCTGGGACCCGGGAGGCTCCTGGCCTTGACGCATAAAGATCAGCCCCCGAGACACAGACACCTTGCTCTTAAAAGTTCTGGCTACAGTTAGGGCGGATTCCAGGGCGGAGCAGCAGGCCCGGGACCGCTTTAAGCTCGCACTAGGGGTTGGGCAGGTTGGGGGTCCCCGTCCTTCCTGGACGTTGCTGGGGAGCAAGGCTGACCTAGTGTGCCCCGCAACCGGAGAGTTGATGGGGTAGGAGCCTCAGGGCCCGGCTGGACCCGCTGCCTGCGGCGAAACCGAAACTGGGAAAGTGAAGGAAGTGGCGGCTGGGCGCCGGCGCATCAGGACGCAGGCAGCGTTCCGGGATTGTGACCACAGGGGCCATACACCACCGGACCCCTCTCCCTTAGCAGGACCGGCACACAGCGAAACACAGCATCCGGAGCTCCGCACGTCGCTCGGCGGCCGACTGGTGACACCCGCGCCCTGCCAAGCGGGGATCTTGCATCCCGGTCCCTGGAGGCCCTTCAAGTCCCTGAAACCCGCATCCCGCACCCTAGGCCTCTTGTCACCGCCCCCCGGGATCTGCATCCCGCTCCTGGCCCAGTACCGGCGCCTGGAACCCCGAAGCCTCCTGCTCGCACCTGCCGCGTCCAAGCGCCCGCGCTGGGAGTGGGGTCACGGGGCCCAGCGCCGCCCCTTCGCCTCCCTGGCGCGCAGCCCGGCCGGAATTCCCCACCCGGTGGCGCCAGCCTAGCTCGCCTGTCCCGAGGCGACTACACGGGCGGGCCGGGCCGGCATGCCCACTGCCCTAGGAATCTCTCTGGTACTCGCATCAGCGTTTCCCAGTCTCCCTCAACCACAGAGGACCGAGGAGGCTGGGAGAGCTCCGGACTCCTACCCAGCACCTTGGACAATATCCAGGACCTAGCCAAACTGAGGCCACCCACGGAAGAACCTGAAAGGGTCAGACTGCTCCTCTACAGGTCGCTTGCATACAGAGTGAAAATAAACAACCGGTCACTTCGAGGGGTCCACCAAAAGCCACCGGCAGTAATCACTGCTAGTGCATGGCCGCCCTCCGTGCTTGGGCTTTCTGTCTGTGAATCTCAGTCTGGTCCTCTGCCCCCAAAACTTTTACGTATTAACAAGTGCAGGGGAACCAAGAATTTAAACATACGAGCCTGTGGAGGCCGTTCTCATGTAAACTACTACAGTAGATGAGAGAGTCCTTGAGCTTTTTTTTTTTTTTTTTTTTTTTTGCTTTGTTTTGTTTTGGTTTTGTTTTTCGAGACAGGGTTTCTCTGTGTAGCCTTGGCTGTCCTGGACTCACTTTGTAGACCAGGCTGGCCTCGAACTCACAGCGATCCGCCTGCTTCTGCCTCCCGAGTGCTGGGATTAAAGGCGTGCGCCACCTCTATTTACGTTACTGGGCTTGAGCCACAGCATGCATGTGGAGGACCGCCTCGAGGCCGACTTTGTTCCTTAGACAGAATGAGTTAGTTCCCTTCCTCTCTGGGCGTTTGAAGGAGAAAGGCCTCAATAGGCTCATAGGTTTGAATAGTTGGCCCCCAGCGAATGGACCTGTTTGGGAAGGATCAGAGGGTGTGTCACTTGGGGGCAGCTTTGGGGTTTTAAAAGCCCCCTCTACTCCCAGTGCGTTCTCTCTGCCTCCTGCTTTAGGATCAGGGCGTGAGCTCTCGGCAGCTGCCTCTGTGCCCCGGCTCTGTCATCCACTCTAGCCCCCTGGAACCCATAAACCTAAGCCAACCATTTCTTTTATAGGTCGTCTTGGACATGGTGCTCCATCACAGCCATAGACACATAGCTAAGGTAGTCTCAAACTCACTCACCAGCACCTGGAGAGGAAGGTCTTAGGGGAGCGTCTGGCACGGGCACCTGTCCTTGTGAGGCTGGAAGACTCCACTGGGCCCTTCGCATCTCTCCCTTGTTGGAGACGGTGGACCTAAGAGCTTTGGTTAAGAACCTAGTACCACCCAGCACCCAGGAGGCAGAGGAACTGTGAGTTCGAGGCGAGCCTGGTCTATAAAGAGTCCAGACCAACCAAGGCTACACAGGGGAAACACTGTCTCAAAACACACACACACACACACACACACACACACACACACACACAACACCCTAGTACCTTGCTGGGGAAGCCACACATGAGTGTCTTATGAAACACAGAGCAGAGCCCTCCAGGAAGGCCCTAGTCCCATTCGGGGAGGCGGAGGATCCAGTGAGAAGAATGCAAAGGCGCTGTTGCTGGTGGCTACCCAGGGCAGCATTTACTCTGCCGGAATGAGCTCCCCCATGGCCCTCTTAGTGTCAGGGTTCCAGAGGTCACCAGCTGTTCCCAAACCCAGAGGCCGTGGCTCCAATCCTTGAGAACGAGAGGGCTGAGAGCCGTAGCTGTGATCTTGACGTTCAAGGCAGAGCCTTACTGGCCGCTCCTTCAACACTCTAAACGACAGCTCTGGGTGTCAGGGCTAGGTCTCCCCATCGGCAGGCCTCTAGCAACTGTGGCTTCTCCTCCTCAGTCTCTGTCCCGACCCTGCACGCCTCACAGCCCCTCTCTCATCTTCCAGCTTCTTCCTGTCATTTTGTGTCCTTAAAACTTCAGAGTCCTTCTGTGGTGTGCTCTGTGGGCTGCCTTGGCCACTCGGTGGAACTGTTTGGCTGCTCCTAGCACCCAGCTCAGAACAGCCAGCACGGGGGCCTCCTGGTCATAGTGACACTAGCAGTCTCCACAGAAGCCCCAGGATTCTGTCCCCTCTTGGCACAACCTGCACAATCAGCTTTCGGAGCACCCAAGACCCCGGGTAGTGGAGCCACCTTGAGGAAATTTCTGTCAGAGCCATGCTGCGGCATGCTGGGGAGAGCCTCCTAACTAACCCAGAAAAAGGCAAGTCAGGCAAAGCACTGACACACTAGAAAGGGACATGGAGTGCCTGTGAGGGACCAACAGGACTGGCAGTGTCCACCAACCACCCCACACCTTCCGGGCCGCAGTCACTGGCCTCCAATAAGAGCCAAGTCACAGACTGGTGGTCATTTCTTGTCCACTTGACATAAACTACAAATAAACCAGCCACCTGGGAACCGGGACTCTCGGTTGAGAGGCTGCCTCTGTCAGGCTGGCCCGTGGTCCCACCTTCCGGACATTTTCTAGATTAACGATGATGTGGAAGGAGCCAGTCCACTCTGGGCAGCGCCGCCGATGGCAGGCAGATCTAGGTGTTGAAAGAGCAGAAGGAGCTTTGGGAAGTAAGGCAGAACGCAACTTCCCTCCATGGCTTGTTTCAGTTCCTGTCTGCCCTCCTTGTGACCCCAGAGTGTAAGACAATTAAGCTCCTTTCTCCTTTAGGCTGTTTTTGGTCATGTTTTTTAAAATCTTATTTTATTTATTGGTTTGTTTCTTGTTTGTGTTTTGTTGTTGTTTGTTTGTTTTTGTTTTTGGAAACAGAGTTTCTCTGTGTAGCCTTGGCTGTCCGGGACTTGCTTTGTAGACAGTGATCTGCCTGCCTCTGCCTCCCAAGTGCTGGGATTAAAGGCGTATGCCACCATGCCCAGCTTGTTGTTGTTTTATTTTGTTTTGTTTTTGAGACAGGGTTTCTCTGTTGGCTGTCCTGGACTTCTTTGTAGACCAGGCTGGCCTTGAACTCACAGTGATCCACCTGCCTCTGCCTCCCAAGTGCTGGGATTAAAAACGTGTACCCCAGCTTGTTTTTGGTTTTGTTTGGGGTTTTTTGGGGGGGGGGGTTAGGGGTTTTTTGTTTTGTTTGTTTTGTTTTTTGAGATGGGGTTTCTTGTGTAACAGCCTTGGCTGTTCTGGAACTCTCTTTGTAGACCAGGCTGGCCTGGAACTCTCTTTGTAGACCAGGCTGGCCTAGAACTCAGAGATCCACCTGCCTCTGCCTCTCAAGTGCTGGTGTACAAAGAGAGTTCCAAGAGAGGTGATCAAATGAATGTTTTGTACAAAGAGACAGAAACTCTGAGTGGCCCTCATGGCTAAGATCAGATTCCCTTCCCTTGGGCCTCCGTTCGCTATTGTAACTCGCTTGCCTCTATTAACTAGACTAGTCTGTGAGGAGGATGTGGTCTTGCCTTGGTCTGGGCCCAGGGTGAAGGCAGTCTCGGATGCTACCCCACTAAGGCTTTGTCTCTACAGACTGATAAACACCTGTGATAGACTCAAAGGAGCCCTGTTGGCCCAGGATTGAAGCAAAGGCTACTGGGCTATTAGATTGCAAACCGACATCCCTAGGAGAGAGAGAGATGGGAGGGTTCTCGCCTGGAGTTAGGATTTTTGCAGCAGGCAGAAAGCTGTGTGGAGAGCTCAGTGAGCTGCCGCTGCTTCTGTCGGATAGATGATCTGCAAGAAGCCGGGTGTGGTGGCGTACACCTTTAATCCCAGCACTCGGGAGGCACAGGCAGGCGGATCGCTGTGAGTCTAAGGCCAGCCTGGTCTACAAAGTGAGTTCAGGACAGCCAGGGCTACACAGAGAAATCCTGTCTCGGAAAAAAAAAAAAACCAAAACAAACAAAACAAAAATTACACCAGGGGAATTGCCCCACAGAACTGATACCCAGAAGGCAGAAGGTTTCACTCTCTTTCTCCTTAATCTCTTTTTCCTCCTATTTAGGGTAGTCGGGTTATAAGGGAGGTACATGCCTTTAATAAATTCATAATAAAGTAGAATTGTTAAGGAATCAGAGCCAACATTAGCCAGAGAGGCAATGCATTCAACCATGCTACACCTGCCACTTTGCCATTAAAAAGCTTTAAAATGGAGCCGGGCGTGGTGGTGCACGCCTTTGCCTTTAATCCCAGCACTCGGGAAGCAGAGGCAGGCGGATCACTGTGAGTTCCAGGCCAGCCTGGTTTACAAACTGAGTCTAGGACAGCCAAGGCTACACAAAGAAACTGTGTCTCAAAAACAACAACAACAAAACAAACAACTTTAAAATGGGGAGATACAAAGGTCCAAACGTCCTGTGCACACAGATAAGCACTGGAGAAGTCGAGGAAGTCAACCGCACAGCTCACCTCTCGGATGGAATGAGGTGCTTACCTGCTCTCCCTGGAATGCCAGGATGGAGCTTTACAACCTGGTGGTCCTTTGCTGTCTGATGAGACAGGCTCTGCCCATATCTTCCAGAATTTTGGTTTTTATTTATCTCAGACCCTTTCCCCTTAAAACCTTGAGTGTGGCTTTTAGACCATAAACCCATCCTTATGAGTGATGTCACTTGAGCTTTACAAACAGCCTAAGTGACTTTTATGTTATCTTAGGGCCAGGACAATCCTGACACCCACAGGTGTTACGCTTACCTCAGGCAAGCTCCCTAGACCCTAAATCTTGGGCACCATCTCTGAGTCAACAGTGCCTATTCTTGTGAAAGAAGCCAGATGCCCTTTCTAAAGAATCTCAGTGTGAATATGCCTTGAATTGTTGTACACGTAGGACTGAGTTAATTATCATCTGAGGGCTGGAGAGATGGCTCAGCAGTTAAGAGCACTGACTACTCTTTCAGAGGACCCAAGTTCAATTCCCAGCACCCACATGGCAGCTCACAACTGTCTGTAACTTCAGTTCCAGGGGATCAGCACTGTTACATACATATGCATATACATACATGCAGGCAAAACATGAATGCACATAAAGTACTACATTATTTTTAAAAATTGTCATCTGAATTTTTTCCCCCAAAATTGTGCTGTGCTTAAATGTGGCTAAAGAAAAGTGATCCAGGCCAGACTCTAGAAGTCTTGGTCTAATGCCGTTATCATAAAATTAGGACGAGCTGAGTTTCATTCTTGCCTCCCCTGCCCGATTGTGTCCTCACCACCCCCCCAACCCCCTGTACCCCCTTTTACCATCCCCATCTCCCCACAGTGAGAGGTCTTGTCTGAAACAGCAAAGGGCAAAGGCAACTGAGCAGCACCACCCGAAGCTGAGCTACACCCTGCGCAGGGAAGTCTGGCTTTCTTTGACCTGACTATGAGGAAAGGTAGAAAGCTGAGGAACTGAGAGGGCTGCAGACACGGCGCTGTGCTTGAGGACTCTCCTGCTCTTGCAGAGGACCCAAGTTCACCTCCTGGAACTTACGTGGCAGCCCACGAAGGTCTGTGGCTTTAGTTTCATGGGATCTAGCACCTGTCTGGCCTCTGTGGGCCCTCCACTCACTCAGTGCACATACGTACATGCCAGAGAAACAGCCATACACATAAAATGAAAACAAACCTTAAAAACAAATAAACAAAAAAAGAAACATTGTGGCCCAGGCTTTTATTCTCCAGCGGCTTGGGAGGTAGAACCTGCCAGGTCTCTGTGAATTAGAAGCTAGCCTGGTTTTCATACTGAGTTCTAGGAGAACCGGGGCTAAATGCAGACTCTGTGTCAAAATAAATAACACTCAACATCCTTAGTCATCAAGGAAATGCAAATCAAAACAACTCTGGGATTCCATCTTACACCCTTCAGAAATGCTAAAATAAAAAAACCCTCAAGTGACAGCCAGGCGTGGTGGCGCACGCCTTTAATCCTGGCACTCAGAAGTCAGAGGCAGGTGAATCTCTGTGAGTTCAAGGCCAGCCTGGTCTACGAAGCAAGTCCAGGGATAGTCAAGGCTACACAGAGAAACCCTGTCTTGGAAAAAAGAAAAAGAAAAAGAAAGAAAGAAAAAGCAAAGCAAAGTAACAAAAAAGAAAGAACTATATATGAACAGTAGTAAAAAAAGGGTAGATCATTCAACCTACTCTTATGATCTTTGTATGTTGATACAAAATTAAGGTTATAATTGGTTACATTGGTATAGATCTTTTGTATATTGATACAATATTAAGATTATATTTTGGTTATACCATACTATGTATCAACTGGTTTTTGGAGGTTTTGTTATTGGGTCCCGTCCTCGTCCTCCCCCTCCCCCTGCCAGACAGGGTTTCTCTATGTAGCCCTGTCTGTGTTAGGCTCACTTTGTAGACCAAGCTGGCCTCGAACTCACAGTCATTCCCCTGCCTCTGCCTCCTGCCACCATGCCCAGCTGTATCAACTCTTTTTACCGGGTATTGTACCATCCTGGCTTGGTGGTGCCTGCCTTTAATCCCAGCACTCAGGAGACAGAGGCAGGTGGATCACTGTGAGTTCGAGGCCAGCCTGGTCTTCAAAATGAGCCTAAGACTGACAAGATAACACAGAGGAACCCTGTCTTGAAAAACTGAAAGAAAAAAAAGAAAGAAAGAAAAGAAAAAAGAAAAAAAGATGAAGCCAGGCATGGTGGCACATGCCTTTAATCCCAGCAGAGGCATGTGGATCCCTGTGAGTTTGAGGCCAGCCTGGTCTACAAAGCAAGTCCAGGATAGCCAAGGCTACACAGAGAAACCCTGTTTCGAAAAAGAAAAAAAGCTGTTTTACTAATTTGAGAATTTTTTGACAATGAGACATGTCAGCTCTGGGCAGCACCTCCTTTCAACTTCAAAGACGATGAGCATCAGCAAAATTCTCCTTTAGGTGATGGCCTCACTGTGGCACTGGGCAAGGATTGTCCTTGCTTCTACTGCAGACAGAATACTGAACACACTGGATGCAGGAAAGTCAACTGCCGAGCTCTGCAAGGACAAGGTAGGCAAGTCCTTCCTATTACCTGCTTTACAGTAAAGCCTGTCAGATATTCTGAGCCATAAGGCTGAAGTTGATGCTCCAACATTACACAGACATCTTGGGTGACTGTCCAGGTGGCCAACAGTCTCTGCCATTTCTACAGTTTTGGAAGCTGCTTGCTCTGCACTTCCTACTTATTTGACGGAGACCAGCTCCGCGAACGTCTTGAAACAGGCGGACTACTCCTCTGATGGCAAGTAGCCTTAAGAAACGGGCGGACTATTGCTCTGGTGGCAAATAGCAATGGTTTATTTCTTAAGCACAGTTTTTATAATATTCTAAAGTAGCATATTTCTGGCTTGGCACGTAACATTAGTTATTCATAACTATTACCAATAACAAACTTGGTTCCCATACCTATTAGACTAAACACGTTCTGGGAATCAGTCAAGGGAGAAAATTTCACGAACAAGAGAGAAGATAACTATAAGCCTTCCCTCACCTTGAACCAACAACTGTTTAACTATATCAAGAAGTTCACAAGGAGTTACTGCCAAGACTTCTGGGAGCAGAGCCAGAGCCACCCAACCCTTCCAGGAGGGGCAGCCCCTGAGCTCTTCCCCAAAATCCTTAGTTAACCCTTTCAGGCCAATACCAAGTAGCAGTTCTCCTCACTTATTCAGAAAATATTTATGTTTTTCAGGTCTCTGATAGGGTTGAAGACTAAATACTTATTTGTTTTTTGTTTGTTTTTGGTTTTGTTTGTTTGTTTGTTTTGTTTGTTTGTTTGTTTTTTGAGACACGGTCTCTCTGTGTTAGCCTTGGCTGTCCTGGACTCACTTTGTAAACAAGGCTGGCCTCGAACTCACAGTGATCCGCCTGCCTCTGCCTCCCGAGTGCTGAGATTACAGGCGTGTGCCACCACACCCGGTTGTTTGTTTTTCAAGACAGGGTTTCTCTGTGTAGCCTTGGCTGTCCTGCAGTCACTTTGTAGACCAGACTGGCCTGGAGGTCACAGTGATCTGCCTCTGCCTCCCAAGTGCTGGGATTAAAGGCGTGAGGCACCACGCCCGCCCAGCTTTTTTTTTAAACCAAACAGTACATAGTTTATTGATGTTAGAGAAAACATCCTTTATTTTGACAAAAAGGGGGAAATGTTTCAGAATATTTTATCTCATTGTGATCCCTAAGATTGTGAACTACAAAAAATCCGACCAGAGTCACTAGGCCCCTCCCTCTCTAAGCGTGTAGATTACAGGCTGCTGAGACAGGGGAACAAGGCAAGCTGCCTAGCCCACAGACCCACTGAGGCAGCAAGGGAACTTAGAAAGGGCAGATACACAGATGGAGGATGCACAGACACATCTCTTACCTCCACCAGGGAGTCTCAGGCTCACTGAGTTTATTATGTCTACCACAGGGGGCGGGGCAGCCAGGCAGGGGCTGCGGGTGAGCAGGCTCAGGCTGCAAACCATCAGCAAGGGGCAGCTGCAGTCGCCTGTTTCCGCATACACTAGGCTCCCAGGAAGGCTTTGCCACCCCTCTGCCCACTCCCATGGGCCCGAGGCACTGGAGTCCTTGGCCTGGCTGGGCCCATACACGTCACTCATCGGCTTCCTCTGCTCCCTACGGTACCCCCCATACTCTATAAGTGACCCCAATAAAGCTCACTGCCTCGCCTAATTGGACGGTGGTGTCTGTGCTTTGACCTTTGACCCACCCACAGTTCTCTATCCAAACTGAGTAGATGTTGCTCATGTCTCCCCAGGAACAATGTCACTAGGAACAACTGGCGATAGGGACACAGCTCCACACCATGGCACACGCCAGCAATAGGGACATGATTCCAGCGCATACTAGCACATCCCCAACACCCATATACAGTGTTGGATGTGGTTGTTAGTGAGCCTCTACCCCGGTGCAGGGGACAGGGCAGGCGCAGGACGGTCACTGCGGCACCAGCTTCCTCCAGTCAGTCAGTCAGGGGCTCTGTCTCAAGGAAGCAAGGCTGAGAGTGACTCAGTGGGACACTCAGGGCCCTCCCCTTGCTTCTGCAGGTACACACACACACACGCACACGCACACGCACACGCACACGCACACGCACACGCACACGCACACACACACAGACTCTCCTTGCTTGTGTAGGTATACACACCACACACACACACACCACACACACACACACACAGACACACACACACACATGCAGACTCCTCTTGCTTCTGCAGGTATACACACTGTACACACACACACACACAGAGTAAATTTAAAAAATCTTGTATTATAGTGCCATTGATCACCACAATAAATAATTCACAGTAAACAACAGCATGAAGACAGTTTACAAAGCACCTTGATGTAGTAGTGGCTTGGTTCTTCACCTGAGAGTCACCATGTGCACACACTGACAGGTCCACACGTGTCCTGGGCAGGGGACCTCAGATGAAGAGTTTAGTGAGTGCGGTAGAGGAGTTCTTCAATTTGTTTTTTTTAAAAGACAAGGATTAATATTTTTTGCTTTGTTTTTTACTAAATCCCCAAAGTGATGACTCCACTTTAAAACCCTGTACTTTCCTCTGCAGCTCAGCTCTGATGGCACACTGTGGTCAGACCCATCTCTGAGATGTTCTCTCTCTCTGACTCTTCTCTGGTACGCCTGATTCCCAAGAGGAATTCGGGAACTGGAAAGCGCCAGCTTGCCGGCCAGTGCAGGCAGGAGCCATGCATCCTCCTGTCTCACTTGTGCTCTCTCTCTCTCTCTCTCTCTCTCTCTCTCTCTCTCTCTCTCTCTCTGCAGGATGCTTTCTGGCCCCGCTCTCAAATACCCACAAGTAGGGGACAGCAGGACAGTGACTCCTGAGGATCACACATGGCTCCCACCTCTTCCCCAGAGCCACCTCTGTGGCCCATTTTCAGTCTCGCCAGCTTGGCGACAAGAGCATCAGGCCACAGTGACAGGCCCTTCAAGGCCCAACTAAGACAGCAGCGGAGAGACCTGGTGCTCTGGAACCGAGTCTTCGTGGACGTTGTAGGGCTCTGTGCCTGGCCCCTGCTGCAGGAACTTCTCTGCAAAACACACAGGATGTTATCAAGTACTGAAAATGTGACATAAGGCTGGGTCCTCCCACTGAGTGGGATTCAAGGAATGACAGTCCCCCAGGGTCTGGTGCACAGGGAGAAAGGGTGGGTACGCCTGAAGCCAGGCGCTTGCCCTGGTTCTGGGTGTCCCTGACTCATCACAGGTTGCCAAAGATTATTCCACACACTCACCGGCCTCATCCAGAGTGGAGAAGTACCGGAAGCCCTTGAGGTCAGCGGCCAGCAGTGTGCGGAGCACGGGCACCTGGGGGGCAGACAGGCTTTGTTACCGCGCAGGGTAGGCCTGCTCTGCGATGCAGGGTGGCTGGCCTAGCGGGATGCCTGGACTGTGCTCCAGGGAGACTCTGCTTCAGCTTGAATGGAGGGAGGAGAGCCGTCCTCCTGCCGGACGGAAGGAACCGTCCCCAGTGACCATAAAAGGTTAATGATCTAAAACAACAGACCTCAACCCCTGACCTGGCACAGTGATAGGAAAACTACCTGACCAGAAAGCCGACACAGAAACATCTGCTGGCATTGCTCACTCTTTGTCTGTTTTCAAGACACAGTTTTTCTGTGTAGCCCTGGCTGTCCTGGACTCACATTGTAGACCAGGCTGACCGCAAACTCACAGCGATTCGCCTGCCTCTGCCTCCAGAGTGCTGGGATTAAAGGCGTGCGCCACCACGCCTGGCCTTTCTGTTATTCCTACATTGCCTCCATTAATCCTGATCTAACAACCATGTGGAGCTCGGCATGCACACAGACAAGGCCATGAGCCCGGCTCTCCCTGGACCAGAGCCTGGCCTGAAGCTCCCAGTACTGAGCACATACCGCATGTCTGTCAGCACTGACCACAGGAGAATGGATTCAGGTGGTCAGTAACCTGCCAGGTTAGAACCACAGCAAGCAGAGAGCCCTGATATGGGTCCTAACGATGATGTCATGGGTCCTTACGATGACATCACAGGTCCATAGGATTTAAAAATTTTTTAGTTTTTTTTTTTTAATAGTTCTTTGGACAAGTTCTTACTCTAGCTCTGGCTTGCTTCACACTTGATGTGTGGCTCAGGCTGGCCTTGAACTCATGTAAACATTCGTGCCTCAGCCTCTTGTATGCTAGGGCTATAGGTCTCTGTCTGCAGGTGTCACATTAACTATGGACCCTCCTCCTCACAAGGTGGCGTGGTTCTCCTACCTGCAGGCCAACGAAGGCCAGGGAGACACCTCGCTGCTGGAAGTCCTCCAGGAGTTCGCCGAGCCCCGCAACCACAGTGTAGTCTATGCTGCTGACATGTGTGCACTCCAGGACCGCGTGGCGTGCTGGGGATGCTGGGGAGACAGGCCAAGAGTCTGCCACAGGGCAGGCAGAGCATGTGGCTCTGCGGCCATGGCAGTGGTGAAGAAAGGTCACCAGGAGACCGGTCCCCAGGCCTGTCACCTAGCAAAGGGGTCAGGGTGGAGGCAACAACTGTCTGGAGAGAGCTACTTCCTTTATAGGTTCCCTTGATGTCAATTCCCAGACAGGAACAGAAGCAAGCGTAGCCCTTACTAACAGGCTGTAAGGGAGTCACAGACTGCTGCCCAATGGGGACTGTCCCAACTGTGGCGGACACTACGGAAATGTGAAACCAGGTGGGGGGTCTCCCTGAGCCCTGAGGCTGGGTGACCCTGAGGGTGCTAAGGCTGTGGTGAGGGGGACTGCAGGGCTGAGTGCTCACCTTGGCTGGTCCACATACCTTCCAGTGCCCGGTTCAGTATGGCCTCTCGGAGGGCATCAATTGCAGGGAAGTGCAGGCCGCTGGCCGGCTGCAGAACAAGAATCTGTCCCTCTGACACCTGCACGGAGGAGGGCGCGAGTGAACGCTTAGAAGCAGGCAGGCCAGGATAGTGGTCCAGGCTTTGCTCATTGCACCAGGAAGCCCTGGCCCAAGCCCAGCATATGGGGGATGGGGGCACAGCAGGAGGCAGAGCTGGCAGGACAGCCCCCAACACTCCACTCTCAGGAGCACAGGAGCACTTAAGATAGCGAGCAAGGAGGTAGGAGCCGGAGATTCCCACGCACACTCTCCCCGCTCTGGGCCTACCTGGGTCTTGGGCCGAGCGACAGAGTACAGGAGAAGGAGCAGAGACACCAGGGTCCCGGCCAGGATGCCGTACTGGATCTCCCAGAAGGACAGAAGGAAAGTCACACAGAGCGGCAGCAGATCCAGCCCTAGAAGTGTTGGTTCAGGGGCATCCTCCACTCAGAGCCCAGTGGCCAGCCACTCAGCATCTCCCAGGGTTAGTTCAGGGGCATCCTCCACTCAGAGCCCAGTGGCCAGCCACTCAGCATCTCCCAGGGTTAGTTCAGGGGCATCCTCCACTCAGAGCCCAGTGGCCAGCCACTCAGCATCTCCCAGGGTTAGTTCAGGGGCATCCTCCACTCAGAGCCCAGTGGCCAGCCACTCAGCATCTCCCAGGGTTAGTTCAGGGGCATCCTCCACTCAGAGCCCAGTGGCCAGCCACTCAGCATCTCCCAGGGTTAGCTCAGGGGCATCCTCCACTCAGAGCCCAGTGGCCAGCCACTCAGCATCTCCCAGGGTTAGTTCAGGGGCATCCTCCACTGAGAGCCCAGTGGCCAGCCACTCAGCATCTCCCAGGGTTAGTTCAGGGGCATCCTCCACTGAGAGCCCAGTGGCCTGCCACTCAGCATCTCCCAGGGTTAGCAGTGGTGGTCAGATCCCTAAAGCACCCTAGAAGATCTGTTAACAGGAACAGAAGTTGTGGGGTGTAGCTGGTACCTTGAGTGACAACGGTACCATTTCCTAGCTTTTTGTGTGCCCTCTCCTGAGTTTCCCACTATGCCACAGCTGCAGCCCACAGTGGGGTTGCAGGCAGGGAGGGGGGAGGAAAGATGCCCTCGGCATTCACAGACACACAGTGCACCTACTCTTAACGCGCCAGAGCCTCCTGAAGATCGCGAGGTCGAAGAGCGGGGCCACGGCCGTTATGATGACGGCAGCCAGGGCAGACTTGGGGATATAGTAGAAGAGCGAGGTCAAGTAATCCAGAGACAGCAGCACGAGCACGCCTGTGGGGGTGGCAAGTCATCGAGGGGGGGCAGGTACCCACAATTTGACATTTGGAGGAACCTGGTACCCAGTGGGGGAGAGCTGTGGACCTACGCAGACCTACGCAGACTCCGTAGGAATGCCCTACACGGAGAAAGAGGGGTTCCGTCCCTCTTCCACCAATCCCAGGGCAGGGTCCCAAGGCAGAGAAAGCAGGGATGGGGGATGGGGGGCAGGGAGTTGAGGGGTGCTCACCAGTCACCAGGCCCCCTGCCGGGGTACACACCCCAGACTGAGCATTCACAGCTGTCCTGGAAGACAACAGGGCAGAAACCTGTCAGTCCCCAGCTGCTGAGAGGGGAGCTGTCTGGCCTTATATGGGGAGACCTGCCAGTGAGACCCGAGATGGAGGTGAAGGCAGGAGGCTGAGCCCCCTCAGCAGGGTGGACTGTGAACAGCTGCAGATCACTGGGCTCACCCCCTGGTGGCCTTTGACAGTCTTACAGATGTCTACCTTGCCACCTGTCCCCACTGCTCCCTCTCATGTCCCTCCCACTTCCTCTGGACTCCTTCTTCCTAACCACAGCCCCTACTCATGTCTGGGGTTTGTCTATTTGTTTTCTTTAGTTTTTCAAGACAGGGTTTCTCTGTGTAGCCCTGGCTACACTGTGTACACTTGTCTACTCTGTGTAGACAAGGCTGGCCTCGAAATCAAGAGTGCTGGGATTAAAGGTGTTGCCACCACCACGCATGGCTCCTGTGCGTGTAGTTTTTTAGGATGACTTATTTATTTTATGTACATGAGTGTTCTATCTCTGCATGTCTGCATGTACACCCGCAAGCCAAAAGAGGGCACCAGATCTCATTATAGATGGCTGTGAGCCACCATGTGGTTGCTGGGATTTGAACTCATGACCTCTGGAAGAGCAGTCAGTGCTCTTAACCGCTGAGCCATCTCTCCAGCCCACCCACTTTCTTTTGGGATTGCTCAGGTACCAGCGTGCCTGGAGGACTTGGGTAGGCCAGGAACTTTTACTACTAATTGCAGGGCAGGGACGCCAGGAGCTATCCTGAGGGATGGATGTCACCTGCCTTGCTGTGGACATGGTCACAACTTTCCCGAGGCCTTTAGAATGTCTGGTGGACAAGTGTGGAGGAGAAGGAAAATAGCAAATACGGCTAAGGGCATGGCAGGGGGAACCGGGTCTCTGGACCCTGCTGACCCTAAACGCAGAGAAGAGACCAGGAGCACTCACCGCCCAAAGCTGCCGGTGACGGGGTAAGATGAGACGAAGGAGCCCAGCACGTTGGTGAGGCCTGGGGAGAGAACAGAAGCGGACCAGGAGGGGCGGGGGAGCCAAATGCAGAACCACACCAGGGAAAGATGGAGGGGAGGACCTGGGATCCCTCACCCCGTGTTCTTCCAGGAAAAGGAGCCAAATCTTTATCACATTTACCTATATTGGAGTCTAGCCTTTTAACCCCCCATCTCTAATTTTAGGTTTTTGCTTTTTTGTTTTGTTTTGTTTTGTTTTTTTGAGACAGATTTTCTCTGTGCAGCCCTGGCTATCCTGGAACTTGCTCTGTAGACCAGGCTGGCCTCAAACCTCCCTGCTTCTGCCCCCAGCGTGCTGGGACTGAAGGCGTGTGCCACCACACCCAGTCCAGCTTTGGCTTTTTTAGACAAGGTGTCATGTAGCTGAGGCCACATGTGGCCGTTGGCCGAGGATGACTTTGAACCTGTGGCGCTGTCCATCCCTGAGTGCTGAGACCACAGGTGCGGGCCACCAGGCCCCACCTATTCTAGGTTTAAAGTAGATCTGGCTCAGGCCTTGCCGTGTGAGGCTCATGACACCTTAAAGGCAGCATCAGTGACCACGGCGACGACATCCACCTCCCAGAGAGGGCTGAGTACCTGAGATGTGGCTGCTGTGAGCGCCAAGTCAAGCTGAGGGACTGAAGGTCAAAGGCTTCCCCCAGGCGACACTACAGACCATATTATTTTTTTATTTTTTATTTTTTTATTTTTTTTTCGAGACAGGGTTTCTCTGTGTAGCCTTGGCTGTCCTGGACTCACTTTGTAGGCCAGACTGGCCTCGAACTCACAGCGATCCGCCTGCCTCTGCCTCCCGAGTGCTGGGATTAAAGGCGTGCGCCGCCACGCCCGGCTTACAGACCATATTATGTGAAAGCCAGGCCCACTGCCTTCCTGGGACCCAAGAACTAAGATCTTGACCAACACTTACCAGGCTCTACCTACTCAACATCCCTCCCCACACAGGAGCCTTTACAATGACCTCTGCTGGTGACTACGGGGTCAAGGCCCTGCTCTTGGAACTTTCCTAGCACCAAATGTAAGGAAGCCGGTTATCCGAAAGGGCAGGTGTAATGGCTTAGTCATGGAACACGGACAACTGGCCAGTAGCTATCCCACTGAAGAAAAATGACTCCCTGACCCCAGCAGCCATAGATGCCAACAGCTCCTCAGGCAGGGTAGGTGGGCTACCTTATGTTCTGTAGTATATACCGTTTATTTCAATATATACTGCTTATTCGTATGGAAATTCCTTTAAGATAGCCGGGCTGAGCTGAACAAGGGTCATACGAAGGCCTGGTAGACTCACAGAAGAATGAGGAAAAGCCTCAGAGGCTGGGGATTACCTAAGTGCCAACCCCTCTTGGGTCACAGAGCCAAAGCCAGGCCTTTGAGAGTAAGAGGCCTGGGCAGCTTGGTAGAGCCTGGGTAGTGACCATGGGCTACACAGTGACCCATGGCGATGTCCAGTTGGGGACAAGTCTGTGTTGGAGTCAGAGGGGATGCTCCACCAGCCTGCTGCCACCTAATTGCTGAAGCCTGTACGGTCCATTACAGAACCTTCAAAGTCATCCTTGGCCAATGGCCACATGTGGCCTCAGCTACATGACACCTTGTCTAAAAAAGCCAAACCTGGACTGGGTATGGTGGCACACGCCTTCAGTCCCAGCACGCTGGGGGCAGAAGCAGGGAGGATCGCTGTGAGAAGTCACAGCTGGACCGTCTCCTGGACATGTGTGGCGTGTCTGTCTGTTGAGGCAGGTGGCCTCACTCAACCGCTGCCCCATTCAGCAGTTCAGTGAGGAATAACATCAAGTCAAACACTGCCATTGGGCTGCGGGGACTGCCAGCCCTCTTAGAGAGGAGACCCAGCTGGGAGGCCATCTGGCCGCACCCCCCAGCTCTCTCTGGGGCACAGGACACGGCTACAGCATTCAGGCTGGGAGCGGCAGCAGGTGCTAGGCAGGTGGAGGAACAGACCAGGGGAGGGGAGGTTGCCTGGAGCGGCCGGAACACTGGAGAAGAAGTCTAACCTTTCCCTCCCAAGCATCACAGCTGATGCAGCTGGGCAGACACCAAGGGACCAGCAGGGCCTTACCGATGGCCAGCAGCTCTTGGTTGGCATCAATGCGGTAGTTATTCTGGGAAGCTAAAGAGAAAGGGCAACACAGACACGGTCACCGATGCATGAGAACAAGTTCATGTGGTGCCAACTTGTCTGGGTAAGTTTACACGTATAAAACATATACAAAGTGAGCATGCTTGATCTAAACTAAGAAACACACATGGTGGCTCACAACCATCTATGCTGGAATCTGATACGCTCTTCTGGTGGGCGGGTGTACATGCAGATACATAAAATAAATAAATAAATATTTAATAAATAAATAAATAAAAAACCAAGAAATGATTAAAAATCCAAAAGCAGGGCTGGGCATGGTGGCGCACGCCTTTAATCCCAGTACTCGAGAAGCAGAGGCAGGTAGATTGCTGTGATGTTCAGCACCACATGGCAGGAGCATCCACAGCCCAGAAGTCAGCAAGGGCTCCACAGCAGGCAGGGCCTCCCGTGCGTGCGTCCACCCGGCGCAGGCTGCCAGCACGCTAACAGCACATTCGGATGGGGTCCTCACTCCAGAGTCCTTACTCTGGGTGTGCTGCCTGGGCCCGGGAGCTAGGAGGGCTGCGCCCTTGCTCTTGCCCAGACTGCATTCTGCGAGCTGCTGGGCCGTGCTCGCCCCCTTCAGTCACGATGCCTTAGGTTACAGATGTCCATAACTCCCCTACCAACCCCAATTCATTTAAAAACACGAGCACGTATTACTTGTATTCAAATTCTATTCTTAAAAATTAGAGTAGGCGGGGCTGGAGAGATGGCTCAGAGGTTAAGAGCATCGTCTGCTCTTCCAGAGGTCCTGAGTTCAGTTCCCAGCAACCACATGGTGGCTCATAACCACCTATAATGGGATTAACTGCCTTCCTCTGGCCTGCAGGCACACAGACAGGCAGGACATTGTATACATAATAAATAAATAAATTTTTATAAAAAAATTAGAGTAGGCAAAGAAGCCAGGAAGCAGGAAGGAGTGAGCTGGTGCGGGGGGGGGGGGGGGGGGGGGGGGGGGGGGGGAGGGGGCAGGGGGGGAGGTAGAGGCAGCGGGCATCTCACCGAAGGATTTGGCCACGGCGATGCTCTCCAGGAGGCCCATCAGAGGCACCACGGCCAGTCCAGGCCCCATGTCCTGAGAGGAGAAGGACAGTGAGTGAGTGACCTTCCTGTGCTCAGGAAGGATCTTGTCAAGCAGGGACCCGCCCTGCAGTGTGGTCCTTCTTGGTGGCTGGTGGAAGCAAATGCTGCTCCAGTTACAGAAGTGTGAATGAATGAATGAATGAATTTTTGGTTTTCCGAGACAGGGTCTCTCTGTGTAGCCTTGACTGTCCTGGACTCAATTTGTAGACCAGGCTGGCCTCGACCTCACAGAGATCTGCCTGCCTCTGCCTCCACAGTGATCCACCTGCCTCTGCCTCCCGAGTGCTGGGATTAAAGGCGTGTGCCACCACCGCCAGGATAGAAGTGGGAATTTACACTGGAGAGGAAACCAGAAGAGAGAGGTGCTAAGAGGAAACTGGCAAAGCATCTTTTCCCGCTGTCCAAGGGAGAAAGACAAAGGGGACAACCCTGAGGTTGTGTCCCATTTGCTTTTTCCTCCACTTTCCTAAGACGCCCCCTTCTTAAGGACCAGACCAGGGGGCACCTCGGGCCTCAGTCAGGCTGCTGGCTTTGCCTCTTACTCACCTGCACCATCTGAGAGAATGAGACGGTCTTGTTGTCTGTGGCCACTGAAAAGGGTGGGGTCTGCACAGGAGGGAGCCCCTCAGCTATCTTTCCAGTCAGAACAAAAGGATGGTGTCCTGTCACCTCGAAGGAGTAAGCAATCAGGGCCGCAGAGGAGACCACCAGGGCATTGCGAGCTGGAGCAGACAGGGGGAAGAGACGTTGAGGAACAGTCTTTTTTTATTTTGAACATTTGTTTATTTAATTTTATGCATATGAGTGTTTTGCTTGCACGTATGTGTATGTGCCGTGTGTGTGCCCGGGGCCTGAGGAGGTCAGATGTCTGGCACTGTAGCTATAGGCATTTCTGAGCCACCGTGTGGATGCTGGGAATTCAACTCAGGCCTCTGGAAGAGCAATGGATGATCTTCACCACTGAGCCGTCAGGAGAAAAGGAAGGGAAGCGAGGCACATGCATGTCACAGACAGAGGACAACCCCCCACTGCAGCCTGGGAGACTCAGCACGAACCAGTGTGGCCATGAGCAGGCATGAGCACGTGGGAGGTGAGGGGGGGGGCGGAATGCTTGCCTGCAATCTTGGCAAATCTGGAGGAGGAGGCAGGGGGACTGCAAGTATGAGATTAGTTTAGGCTACACAGCAGATCAGCCTGTGTTATATAAGTGCTGCAGTTACACAGTGAGAGCATAGATAGATAGATAGATAGATAGATAGATAGATAGATAGATAGATAGACAGACAGACAGATGATAAATAGGTAAGATAGATAAATGGTGAGGGACTATTTTAAGGTACCAAGTGTGTGTGGGGAAACCTAGACTTCTATACCCATTTTATACCCAGCAAAACTGTCTTTGATACATGAAGACAAAATAAAAACCTATTCAGACATAAACACTGGGAGAACTGACCAGGAAGCCTGCACCACAGGACACGGTTAGCCGCCGTGCAGAGGGAAATGTCAGCACAGAATGCAAGACTCACAAGGACAAACAAAGAGGACCAGAAGCGGTGAGCACGTATGAACGGCTTTCTCCTTATGGCGTCGGCAGATGCAGTCCAAAGTAGAAATAATGAGAGCTGCTACCATGTTTCCACGGGACGTGTAATACACATGCGGAGAATGTAAGGTCACAGTGACATTGAAGCCAACAGGGGAAAGAGGCAAGTCGTTACTGTGTCACCACGAAGTTGCAAGAAAGAGGCATGCCGTAAACCCTAAAGAGCCGTGAAACATAACCTTGAGCAAACACACACTAGACAGAACTAATAAGCCAGTAAAGGTAATAAAATGGAACCATAAAGAGATGGGAGGAACAGGAAAGAACAAACACTAAGTGTGGAGATGCACAGCACAGCACACAGCACAGCACACAACACAGCACAGCACACAACACAGCACAGCACACAGAACACAGCACAGATAGTACAGCACAGCACACACAACACAGCACACATAGTACAGCACAATACACAGCACACACAGCACAGCACACACAGCACAGCACACACAGCACAGCACACACAGAACACACAGCACACAGCACACAGCACAGCACACACCACAGCACACACAGCACACACAGCACAGCACATAGCACACAGCACAGCAGAGGGCAAACATTCTCACCAGAACAAGGCAGACAATACTACAGGGCTTAAAAACAAACCCTATTTATCTGATGTCCACAAAAATCTCACCTTATAGAGACACAGAAGAGCAGGGTTTATATCAGGAAAGAAACAACAGGGCTGGAGAGAAGGCTCAGAGGTTAGGCTTTTCCAGAGGTCTTGAGTTCAATTCCCAGCAACTACACAGTGGCTCACAGCCATTGATCTGATGCCCCCTTCAGGCCTGCAGAGGCATACACGCAGGCAAAAGCAAAAACAAACAAACAAAAAAGAAAACCCACTGTATACATAATAATAAATAAATCTTTTTTAAAAAAGAAAGAATAACAACAAATCCACTTTACATGTTCATGCACCTAGGAACAGACTTTGTTTGTTTGTTTGTTTGTTTGTTTGTTTTTCAAGATAAGGTCTCTCTGTGTAACCCTGGCTGACCTGGACTCACTTTGTAGACCAGGCTGGCCTCAAACTCACAGAGATCCACCTGCCTCTGCCTCCTGAGTGCTGGGATTAAAGGCGTGAGCTACCACGCTGGGCTAGGAACAGATTTTTACAACATCTGAGACAACCTGCAGACAGGAACATGAGCCACAGCTGGAAGTCCACATTCCGCTCTATAATTAACAGGTAGAAAAGACTTTGACAAAAACATAGTGGTGGGGGCTGCAGAGGTGGCTCCGTGGGTAAAGGCACGTGGCACTAAGTCTGAAGACCGGAGGTTGGTGTCTGGGACACACAGGGTGGAAGGAGCGAACCAACTCCTCCACACGTGCTGCCATGCCCAGCTTTTTTTGCTATTGATGTTTTACTTTTGGGTTTTCGAGACAGGGTTGCTCTGTGTAGCCCTGGCTGTCCTGGAACTCCCTCTGTAGACCAGGCTGGCTTCGAACTCAGAGATCTGCCTGTCTCTGCCTCCTGAGTGCTGGGATTACAGGTGTGAGCCACTATTCCCAGTAGCTATTGATTTTTTTAATTTAATTCACTGTGATCAAAAGTTATGCCTTATTGGTTTAAAATTATTTACATTTAGCTGGGTGGCGGTGGTGCATGCCTGTAATCCCAGTAGTCAGGGAGGCAGAGGCAGGTGGATCTCTGTGAGTCTAGGACAGCCAAGGCTACACAGAAAAACCCTGTCTTGAAAAACCAAAACTGCCAGGTGCGGTGGTGCACACCTTTAATCCCAGCATTTCAGAGGCAGAGGTGGGCAGGTCACTGTGAGTTGGAGGTCAAAAACAAACAAACAAACAAGAAAGAAAAGAAGCCGGGCGGTGGTGGCACACGCCTTTAATCCCAGCACTTGGGAGGCAGAGGCAGGCGGATTGTTGTGAGTTCAAGGCCAAGGCCAACTTGGGTCTACAAAGCGAGTCCAGGACAGCCAAGGCTACACAGAGAAACCCTGTCTTGAAAAAAAAAAACCCACAATAAAAAACAAAAACCCTATTTACATTTAGCAAAACAGTGGGGCACGCCTTTAATCCCAGTACTCAGGAGGCAGAGGCCAGCCTGGTCTACAGCCACAGCTACACAGAGGAGCCCTGCATTGAAAACAACAACAGAACAAAAAACAAAACAAAACACAAAATGCAATAACAAAAACTACTTGCGCTGGGCATGGTAGCTCACACCTTTAATCCCAGCACTCTGGAGGCAGAAGCAGGTGTGATCTCGAGGCCAGCCTGGTCTACAAAGTGAGTCCAGGACAGCCAAGGCTACACAGAGAAACCCTGTCTCAAAAAAAAAAAAAGTGAAAGTGGGAGGGGCCGTGCTGGAGGTAATCCCGGGAGGGGGAGGGGAGAATAGAGTGACTATGGCTAAGACACAGGGTATAAATGTACAAAAATGTCAGCATGGAGATAGAGAGAGAAGCGCTGGCTGCTCTTCCAAAGGTCGTGAGTTCCATTCCCAGCAACCACATGGTAGCTCACAGTCATCTGAAAAGTGAGCTGATGCCCTCTTCTGGCATGCAGGTGTATGTGCAGATAGAGCACTCACACATACAAATAAATAAATATTTTAAATTTTAAATATATTTTTAAAAGTAATGATCATTCTGTAAATTTTTTTTTTTTTTGGTTTTTTGAGAGAGGGTTTCTCTGTGTAGCCTTGGCTGTCCTGAACTCACTTTGTAGACCAGGCTGGCCTCTGCCTGGGAGCGCTGGGATTAAATGTGTAAGCCACCACAGTAAACGCCTGCAGCCACGTGTCAGCTCAGCCGTGGGTGGGAGGCACCTACCGCCCCAGCCGGGCCTCTACCAGCAGGCCCCCTCACCTGTTGTGACAGTCCACACCAGCCCACGACTGAACTTCATGCCAAAGGGCATCTCAGGATGCGAGGGAGGCATGCGCCTCCGCATCACCTTTAGCACCAACAGCAGCACCACGCAGGCCAGCCCCAGGACGGCGTCGCCCACCCTGCAGACAGAGGACCAGTCAGCGTGGACCCAGCACTGTACCTTCTGCTCTTTCCTTTCGCTGAGATACGGTTTCTCTATACAGCTCAAGCAGTCCTTGAACTTGTAATCCTCCTGCCTCAGCATCCTGAACAACAGGACCACAGACCAGTGTACAGCTCTCAGTGGTGCCTTTTTTGTTAAATACTTTATTTAAATTTTAATTTATGTGCCTTGGTGTGAGGGTGTCAGTTCTTAGAGTTACAGACAGTTGTTAGTTGCCATATGGTTGCTGGGAATTGAACCCAGGTCCTTTGGAAGAGCAGGCAGTATTCTTAACCACTGAGCCATCTCTCCAGCCCCTCCCCGTCCCTCAGTGGTGCCTTTTGCTCCCAGTCTCTCTCTCCGCCCTGTCCACTTGTATCTCTGGTCTATTTCAGAGCTACGGTGGCCTCCCAAGAACACATCCCTGTGAGGACCGGGAGGCAAGAGGCCCTTCATCGTCATGGTAACTGGACTATTGGCCCTGTTTTCAGTCACATGTCCTCCAGCCTGTAGATGCTTAGACTGTTGTAAGAGGTTTGGAAGGCTTGGGCTTGCATGGTCAGTGACACTCTGCTCATGGCACTGTCTATGATTGGCCAGTCTCACTCTCTACCTCCCTCAGGGCAGACAGGAAGCATCCTGCCACTGGCTTCAGGCCCTGGGGGTGGGGTGGGGGTAGCAACAGCTTGGGTGTCTCCTCAAATAATTTCTGGTTTAAGGAGCAGGCCATTAATTCTGGCTTCCCTTGGGCTGCTGGGTGGGTACTTAACTCCCTGAAGGAAAGGTGCCCTATGGGTCCCCCAGCTCTCTCCATGGCTCGCCGGCCCTGCCCGCTGGCGCTGGACTCTGCATCAGCTTGGTGCTGGGTCTGTGTTCTCAGCCTCACTAAGAACATTGGAAGTGAGACACTGCTTGGCTTTCTGGACTAAGGGACACAGAAGGCTCCAGGGAGGCTGTCCACAACACCCAGGTCTGGCCTGGCCTGGGCATCTGCGCGTCTAACTTTCTGCAGGGGGATGGAACAACACTGCTCCCAAGGGCCCATGTGGGACAGAACGCAGGTCCCCTGGATGGGATGAAGGTGGGGGTGGGGAGGGGGTCTGGAAGGAAGGACAGAAGCCATCAGGTACCTGGTCTCTCCGATGTGGAGGAAGGTGTGATACACTTGCAGGAAGAACTGGCGGGGGACGTTCCGCAGGCCCAGGAGGTTCTGCTCAAACACAGGGGCCATTAGAAAAGCACTCACCACAGAGGCCAGCTCCTCACACACTTCTGCCGACTCTCCCTCTCTCCCCATCAGGAGAAACCCCTGGAGTCCCGTGCTGGACCCCCCCCCCAATCCCCACGGCTATGCTGCCTCAGGGCTCCCAGGAGACTAAGGCAAGAGAGTGGAGTTATCTTAGTCAAGACAAAAATCCAGTTTGGGACACCCCAAAGCAAGGAAACCGGCTCTACAACTGTGTGGTTTGGAGTCCTGGACCATATGTCCTGGTCGGCCTCTATCCACCTACAGACACTGGCCCAAAGTCACATCTGTTCACTCATAGCCCTGTCCCCACCAACCAGAAGGAGAAAACCACACCCACCACAAAACCAAGAAAGACAGGCAGGGCTCCAGGGGAGCTGGGTACTGACCACCCTCAGGCAGAGGGGTCCTCTGCTCTCTGCCATCACTGAGGTGTGAGGACTCTGGGCAAGTAAGCAGAGACGTGCTCTGGGTCTCAGGGGAGACCCAGCCATGTCAGATGGTTGCAGGTCATGATCTAATTGCATTTTTTTATAAATAAATTTTTTTAAAAAAAAAATATTTATTTATTATGTATACAGTGTTTTGCCTGCATATACAACTGCACTCCAGAAGAGGGCACCAGATCTTATTGTAGATGGTTGTGAGCCACCATGTGGTTGCTGGGAATTGAACTCAGGACCTCTGGAAGAGCAGTCGGTGCTCTTAACCTCTGAGCCATCTCTCCAGCCCTCTAATCGCATTTTTAAAAACCAGGTGGGCAGCTAGGATTACAAAACAGGCGTGCAGAGAAGGATCTCCACGCTGGCAGGATGATCACACAAGAGGCCACTCAGCTCTCGTGAGGGGAGGGAGGATTACGTTGTTCCCAAGTAAAGGCAGGGCCTCCCTGACACCCTGGCGTGAACATACCCCTCACCACACTCACCCACACCTTATTGTTTGTTTGTTTTAAAGTGGACACAATGACAAACCTACCATCTAGGGGCCTAGTGTGTGTTGGGAGTTACACACATGAAAGTATGACCTGGTGACTAGCCATCAGTGTGAAAAAATATATATAAGAAAAGAAAAAAAGAAAGGAAGGAAGGAAGGAAGGAAGGAAGGAAGAAAAGGAAAACGGAACTGCCTCACACACATACACATATCCCACCCTGGATTTCTCAGCCTGCACAGAGAGGCGCAGCATCCCCTGGCCCTGGGAAGCATGCCTTGCGGAGATGTGGGGGGTGGGGGGGGGTGGGGACGGACACAGGGCCAAGTGACACATGGTGACACATGACGAGCCAGTCATGTGGCCCTGAGTATGCCATGAGGGACCCAAGTTGCCAAGTGCAGGACAGAGTTCAGCCCCACTCTGCACACGCTTGCTGGGTGCATGGACACTTCACACCTCAGTCCATCCTCCAGGGCTGGCAGCAGAGACAGCAAATTCTACCCTTGGAGTCGGGCGTGGTGGCACATGCCTTTAATCCCAGTACTCAGGAGGCTAGACACAGAGAAACCCTATCCTTAAAAAACAAAAAACAAATAAACAACCACAACAACAAAAATGGCAAAGAGAACTCGGGAGGCAGAGGCAGGAGGATCCCTGTGAGTTCGAGGCCAGCTTGGTCTACAGAGAGAATTCCAGGACAGCCAGAGCTGTTACACAGAGAAACTCTGTCTCAAAAAACCAAAAATAAAAAAGGAGGAAAAAAAAGAAGGAGGAGGAGGAGGAAGAGGAGAAGAAGAAGAAGAAGAAGAAGAAGAAGAAGAAGAAGAAGAAGAAGAAGAAGAAGAAGAAGAAGAAGAAGAAGAAGAAAAAGAGAGACCACAGCAGCAAAGCCATGTGGAGCTGGGCAGTTGGCTGGCAACCACAAGTCTCCCAAGGAATTCCTCGTAAGGACAGAACAGAAAACCCAGGCACCAAGAAACAGACACAGTAAAGCCAGGGGTACAGCCACCAGCCCCAGATGTCACTCAACACCTCCCCTAGGAAGAGGAGACCCCGGAGAGCTCCACGGGGAACACACAGCTACAGGCCCCAGCTAGCAGACTGGCCTTGACATTACTCCCAGGCCAGACAGCAGCAGCCACAGGGGCAGAGTCCAGGCGGACAGTGTGCCCACCTTGATCTGTCCAAAGCCAATGGTGATGGTGGCAGCGGAAGTGAAGCCTTTAATGACGGGGCAGGAGATGAAGTCCAGCAGGAACCCTGTGGCCAACAGAGAACTGAGACACTTAACCCACTCAGCTTCAGGAGAAGGGGTGCACGTGGCCCAGAAGTGGTACAGTGGGGCTGAGGGCTGGGGGGGGGGGTAGACTGCAGCTAAGGATGGACGGCCGACATGCTGCTCTGGACATTTTTTCCAAAGATTTATTATTTTTTTAATTTATCTAATGTGTGTACTTGTGTGCATTCGTGTGCACCGTGTGTGTGCAGGTGTGAACAGAGGCCAGGAGAGGACGCCATGTCCCTGAAACTAGAGCTAGCATTTGTTCTAAGTTGCCCATGTGGCTACTGGGAACGGAACCCGGGTCCTCTGCAAGAGTAGTATAGGCTCTTAACTGTGGCCAACTTTCCACCCCGTATTCTAGACATTTCTGGAAGGTAGGAAAGGTCTCCGCTCTGGGGCCCCAACATTTCTGGCCCCTGTGCAGAAAACAGTCGAGTTGGAGGCTGTTCCCCCCCTCCCCCGGTATACAGCCATGCACAGAAAAGCACCCCAGGAGAAGCAGCCTGAAGACACATCCCACAGCAGGAAAGTGGAGTCTTACCCAACTGCAGGAGCCCCATAGCCAGCTGGACACACCCAGACAGGAAGGCAAGCAGCACGGCATAGGCGGGTTCACGGAAAGTGTACAAGGACACCAGGAGGGACATGACAGCCGTGGGGCCCAGAGTCACGTCCCGGGAGGTGCCCAGGAAGAGATACACGAAGCATCCCATGAAGGCAGAGTAGAGGCCGTACTGTTGGGGAAAGACTACAGTGAACCCCAGGAGGCCCGGGCTGGTCAGTATGCATCGATGTCTCTGCTGTTAAGCTGTCAATCCCGCACACACCAGGGTGTGCTCTTCTCTCCTTCTGTTAACTACCAAGGGTGGGGTGGGGGAGCGCTCGGAGAGCTGTTTATATCTCTGGGTCTGGGTCTGGGTCTGAGAAAGTGTTCTTTCTTTTAAATTTTATGTGCCTGAGTATTCTGCCTATGAGTGTGTGTGTGTGTGTGTGTGTGTGTGTGTGTGTGTGTGTGCCATGTGAGTGCAGGTGACCTCAGAGGCCAGTGCTGGATGCCCTGTATGAGCTGCCCCAGGTGGGTGCTGGGACCTGAATCCAGGTCCTCTGCAAGAACAGCAAACAAACAAACAAAAAAATCTGTTGTCTTAGTTGGGCCTGTGGTGGCTCACACCTGTAATCCCAGCACTCAAGGAGGCAGAGACAGGAGAATCTCTGTGAGTTCGAGGCCAGCCTGGTCTACAAAGCAAGTCCAGGACAGCCCAGGCTACATACACAGAGAAACCCTGTCTTGGGGGAAAAAAAAACCCAACAAAACAAAACCTGTTGTCTCGTGACTGAGTCTTGCTATGATAGGTTGGCCTTGTATTCTCAATCCTCTTGCCTCAACTTCCCAAGAGCTGGGATGTCTAGACACACGCCACCAGTACCTGGCTGTTCCTAAGGTCACCCTGAGGCATGATTTGGGTCCCAGCTGAAAAAACCCAGGACCAGCTTGGCACCAAAAGGCAGTCACATGCTAAAAGATTAGACGCAAAGGGGCCATCCGCATGGAAGTGTCGGACTCCACTGTTTCTGCCTCGAGACAGACACTGAGGGACAGGAAGGGGTCAGGCCGTGTAGAGAGAGGGGATGGCCACTTCACCTGGGGTGGGAGTCCAGCCACTTCTGCATAGGCCAGCGCCTGGGGGATGACTGTCAGTCCCACAGAGAGTCCAGCAATAAAGTCCATCCTCAGCCAGTGCAGAGAGTAGGCAGGCAGCCAGGCCAGGATGGGCAGCCTTCTCTGCAGTGCCACTCGAGAGCAACAGCGGGTGTCTGGTGCCATGTCCAGGCTGGGGGATCTGGCTTACCCAGACCTTCCAGGGAGCAGTGATCAGAGCTTGGGAGAAGGTGGCGATTTGACCTGTAGTGACCCTTTCCCAAGGGCCTCGGGACCAGTCTGTCTTTTGTGAAGGGAGGCTGAGCCAAGCGGCCAAGTTCCCCAAACTGTGAAGATCTGGAAAAAGAAGCCAGCAACCTGTGCACATGAGCCTGGACTAAGGATTCAGGAAGGCCTCTCTTTCCCCCTCTCACCCACTGTCCCTGAACCCCACTGTCCCCAAGCCTCAGTGTCTCTCCATTACCCACTCCCACAAACAAAACCTGGTAAACTAGTTCTTCATGGGATGCCTAAAGGCTGAATTTTCACTTCTGAAGAATCCCTTCCTTTCTTTTGCCCCCTCCCCAGGGAACTTGGCTGTACCAGCCCAGAGAGAAGCTGGTCCTGCAGGCTCAGGAAAGAGTGTGTGGGTGGGCAGCCTGGAGGCCCCAAGGGAACCAAGATTTACAAGTGTGCACCAAGTCACCGCGGAGGAAGGGCTCCACCCACCACTGAGGGCTGCAGTTGGAGGAATGGGGGCGGGGCGGGGTGGCTCACATGATTTACCCAGCTCCCACCTGTGACATGTACAGCCTGAGTTGGGCCCTGAAGATACTAGTTTGATTTCCAAAGACCAAGTAGAACTCCCGAATTAATTCTAGAATTAATTCTAGGCGCGTAGCATCCGCTAAAATCCTGGGACGTGGACACAAGAGCGCGCGCGGACACACACACACACACACACACACACACACACACACACGTCCCAGCACCATAGCTGCTTCCCCACTACTGGTTCACGCGCCCAGCCCTTGATGTGCCGCTCTGGACAAAACCCACTCCTCCCCACTCACACACAGCCGCTAGCGGGGGATCCCGGAGTCCAGTGAGGACCCTGAGGTGCCAGTAGGGACCACAAGCAAGTCGGAGAACTTGGAGTAAGGCTGAGGGCGCCGGGACTCCAACGGGACGCGGTGGGGAGGGGCCCGGGTGTTGGGTGCACCATGAGACGCAGCGCTGGCCCCGTGTCCACGGCCCCTGGTGACTGCAGCCCAGCAGGGCCACGCACTCCCTCTCTCCACTCCACGGACCCAGACTCACCCACCGGACGCTGAGGCTCGGAGTCTCCCGAGGTGGCCCTAGCTGAGTCTGCAGGAATCTCAGGGGCGAAGTGGGCAGGACCTGGGCGGGGCCTAACACGCACGTGACCGTGGGGTGGAGGGGCGAGCCGGAACCGCTTACTTTGACCGGCGCAGCCATGCACAGCCCGGGACTGGCCCGCTGCGCGGTGCTGTTGCTCTTGGGACTCTGCGGCGGCGCGCACTCCCGCAACGTGCTGCTGATTGTTGGTGAGTGCCGCCCGTCTCTTCCGTGGCCGTCCTCCGCTACCTGCTGTTGCCCCAGAAGCGGCCCCTCGGCTCTTCCCAGCCACTGGTCGGTGCTGACCCCTGCGGCCGGCTCCCTTGCAGCCCCACTGCCATCCCTCCTGTCTCTTGCGTCTGGTCCTCCCGCTTCTGCCCTCCCCGGTCTGGCCCAGCACTCCCACATCTGTAGTCAGAGCTGCCAGGGAGACCCCGTGGCATAGGGGGTTTACAGGCTCCTGAGAAGCTTCGAGGCTGGCCCCTGAGTCCCCGAGTCTTTGCAGCGTGTCCTGGGACAGCCCTTTTCCAACTCCCGGCCCAGAGGTACAGTACTCCATTGGCCATCCAAACTCCCTCAGCCCCTCTTAGAAACCACCAAGTTCCTCCTGCGTTCACGAGACTTCCTGTTTGGGTGATCAGTGCCTGGCTTGTGACAACCCAGGCCTTCTGAGGTCTGGCCCTGGGCCAGGACCACACTTTCTGATAAATTTTGTGGTGTCTGGGCAGGCCAGTTGGCTAATTGTAACATAAACAGTGCTTTGCTGTCTCGGGACCACGACCCCCCACATCTCTCTGGGGCACTAGTGAAGATTTGCGCAGAGTGCACATCCATGGATAGGGTCGATGCTGGAACCTTCGGAGCCTGGCCCAGCCTGCTTAGGCCCTGTCTCAGCTTAGACAGCCATAACTACAAAAACCCAAGAGGCTTGGGGCGTGGTGGCGCACGCCTTTAATCCCAGCACTCGGGAGGCAGAGGCGGGCGGATCGCTGTGAGTTCGAGGCCAGCCTGGTCTACAAAGTGAGTCCAGGACAGCCAAGGCTAACACAGAGAGACCCTGTCTCGAAAAACCAAAAAAAAAAAAAAAAAAAAAAGAGTACTTGCCACCTTTCCAGAGGTCACAGGTTCAATTCCCAGCACCTCCATGGCATCTGACAGCGATTCTTTTCCTTTTTCTTTCTTTCTTTTCTTTTTTTTTAAGATTTATTTATTTTTATGTGCATTTGGTGTCCTGCCTGCATATCTGTGTGACGGTGGAACTGGAGTTAGAGACAGTGGTGAGCCGCCATGTGGGTGCTGGGAATTGAACTCAGGTCCTCTGGAAGAGCAGCCAGCGCTCTTCACCACTGAGCCATCTCTCCAGCCCCTCACAGGATTTTTAACTCCACTTCTAAGGTATCTGATGATCCCTTTTTATCTTTGTGGGCATTCCAGGCAGGGTGCACACATGTATACATGCAGGCCAAATACTCACAAAGCACAAAATAAAAGTTAAAACACACACACACACACACACACACACACACACACACAGAGCCATGGTTTTGTTTTGTTTTGTTTGTTTGTTTTGGTTGGTTTTTTTGTTTGGTTTTGGTTTTCGAGACAGGGTTTCTCTGTGCAGCCTTGGCTGTCCTAGACTCACATTGTACACCAGGCTGGCCTCGAACTCACAGCAATGTGCCTGCCTCTGCCTCCTGAGTGCTGAGATCAAAGGTGTGTGCCACCACTGCCCAGTTTACAGGCCATCTTAACAAACAAATGTATTTCTTTTTTCTTTTCTTTTCTTTTTTTCTTTTTCTTGAGAGAGGGTGTGTGCGCCACCACACCTGGCCTAAACAAATGTATTTCTAGCAATTCCAGAATATGGAGACTGGGACCAGGCAGCCAGTGGCTCCTCCGTCTGGCTCTGGGGAGGCCTTCCTGGCTTGTTGATGGCAGCCTTCTCATTCCTGAGCATGACAGAAATGCCTCAGTCCCCTTGGATTGGACCCCACCACCACCCCCATTTAACCGTTAACGGACTGTGGATTCAGACAGGGACAGCATCAATTTTGGAAGGATGCAGTTCAGTCTGTATCAGTGACATAAGCGGGTGCTGGGACCTTTGTGTGCAGAAGCAGCTTGCTTCCTGGCCTCCAGCAGAAGGCACGCCTAACGCAGTGGTTCCACCTGTCCTCCCCCCTGTCCTCCCCCCTGTCCTCCCACCCGTCCTCCCCCTGTCCTCCCCCCATCCTTCCCTTTGTCCTCCCGCCGTCCTCCCCCTTTCCTCCCTCCTGTCCTCCCCCCTGTCCTCCCACCTGTCCTCCCCCTGTCCTCCCACCTGTCCTCCCCCCTTTCCTCCCACCTGTCATCCCCCTTTCTCCCATCTGTCCTCCCGCCTGTCCCTGCGCCCTGCCTGCTCAGCTGTCTTTGGTTCTTGCATGGTTGGTCCAGTGGGGTACCGGGTGACAGCTGGCCAGGAGGCTGGCCTTTGTTGAAGGATTGCATTGCCTCTGAGGCAGGTGAGTGACATGTTGCCACCGGGATTCTCCTCAGTTACTCCTGGAGTGCCCCTGCTGCCCTCTCCTGCAGAGCAGGATCTGGGTGGCCTTCCCCCATTTCAACTGCCCAGCAATGGCTGTGGAGCTTCACCGCTCCAGACTTCTGGTGCCTCCTGTAGGGTGGAAGGAAAAATACACAATCTGCAAGGTTGTAGCCTTCAGGGAAGAGGACTGTGTCTCAGCGACAGGCAGCGATGTGCTGTGCGCACACACGCACCTCAGCTGTGTCCTGGGCATGGTTCTCCCACCTGGCTGTCACCTTGTGAGGTGTCTGCAAAGCCCAGGGAGGCCCAGTAGCCTGCCATGACTGCATTCAGCTACCACCCGCTAACATGCCTGCAAAGACACCACGTTTTCTGGGGTGTTGTGCTCCGCACACTAGCCCACTGTTAACATTCCCACCTGAGTGCCCAGCATTGGGTCCCATGTCAGCACATCCACCCAGGGAATCTTCCTTGACTGTGTGGTCCCTGCTTGCTCACAGCTCCTGTCTCACTGTGCCTGGCATCATAGCTCTCAGGTAGGCATCCTGCCTTCTGGGAGTATCTTGTTCTGAGCATCACAGGGCCAGGCCTTCTCAACAGTACCACCCTGTCATGTCGTGTGCCCCCCCCCTCCCCACCCCCGCCGTGGCCTCCTCGACTGTCTCTTCTGAGCCCAGCCAACGTGCCCTCTGTTCTGACTTTCTCAGCGGATGATGGAGGCTTTGAGAGTGGCGCATATAACAATAGCGCCATCACCACCCCTCACCTGGACGCCCTGGCCTGCCGCAGCCTCATCTTCCGTAACGCCTTTACCTCAGTCAGCAGCTGTTCCCCCAGCCGTGCCAGCCTCCTCACTGGCCTGCCCCAGGTAAGAGTAGCTAGTGGGATGGAGCTGGGAGGGGTAGATAGGTGACTCTAGGGCCCAGGAGAACTGGCCTCTCTCCCTGGGTGCTGCCTGGTTTCCCTTAGGGGCAGATACAGCCCAGAGGTCTCAGGTGCAACCAGAGCTCTGCCTTACCACCTCTCAGCTCAGCTGGCTCTGCCGCTCCGTGGCTGTGAACAAACAGCATACCCCTCAGTGCCTTAGTGTCCTCATCTGTGACATGGGTACAGTGAGATGTCACTCACGGGTCATTGTGGGGTTGGCCAAGCATGGCTGTGTGGGGAAAGTGCCCTGCATGGTGGGTGGGCTCCCGTGTATGGTCAAGGCACTTCCTTTTTTTGTTGTTATGGTAAAGTACACAAAACATAAAGTTTGCCATCTCAACAGCACGGTCAGTGCTGTGAAACACGCTCACATGACTACAGGCACCCTACAAGTTGCTTTAGCTGAGATTCTCTCTCCTCATTAAATACCACCAACGCCATTGCTGCCAGAATGACCCCGCCCTCCACTCTGTCTAAATCTGATGACTTCAGGGCCCTCTTGCAGGTGGAACCACCTCCTGCTCGGCTATTATGACTGGTGGAGACACTGAGCTTAGAGTCTCTGTGGGATCTGCTCCTTGTAGCCCTTGTCAGAACTTACTAATCTTTTTCAAGATCTTTGTTGGGGTGGAAGATGGTTAGCTTGGCTTTAATCCCAGCACTGGGTCCCAGCACTTGGGAGGCAGAGGCAGCTCACAGCCAGCCTGTTCTACAGAGTGCGTTCCAGGGCAGCCGGGGCTACATGCAGAGACCCTGTGTCAGTGTTGCTTGTTTGTTTGGTTTTGGTTTTTTGAGATAGGATTTCTCTGTTACACAGAACCCTGGCTGTCCTGGACTTACCCTGTAGACCAGCCTGGCCTCGAACTCATAGTGATCCCCTGGCCTCTGCCTCCCAAGAGCTGGGATTGAAAAATGTGTGCCACCACACCTGGCTTGGGAATCGGTTCTTCCCTCACACCATGTGAATACATCAGGAGTGGTGCATCACAGGCTGAACGCTTTCCCAGATGAGCTATCTTGCACAAACCCCAACCTTTTTGGAGACAGGGTCTAGGCCCAGACTTGCCTCAGACTCACTGTAGCTTGGTGGGGAGTGGAACACATCCTCCCTGGATCCTTTCCTCCCTGCTGGTGTCCCCTGGCACAGGAGGGAGAGCAGGGCGGAGTCCCCTAGGGCCAGCATCCTGAAGGGGCCTGGGAGGAGCCATGGGGTGTCAGAGCCCAGCCTCACAGCATCGGGTGCCTTTGTCTGCAGCATCAGAATGGCATGTACGGGCTGCACCAGGATGTGCATCACTTCACCTCCTTCGACAAGGTGCGGAGCCTACCGCTGCTGCTCAGCCAGGCCGGAGTGCGCACAGGTGAGGCATGCCCCCCCCAGCCAAAGCTGCAGGTCTGAGTCAAGCCTGCAGGAGATGGTACCGGGATCCTATCCCTGCTGGTGCTATTAGAAAGTCCCTAACAGGGGCTGGAGAGATGGCTCAGGGGTTAAGAGTATTGACTGCTCTTCCAGAAGTCCTGAGTTCAATTCCCAGCAACCACATGGTGGCTCACAACCATCTATAATGTGATCTGATGCCCTCTTATGGCCTGCAGGTGTACATGCAGACAGAGCACTGTATACATAATAAATAAATAAATAAATCTTTTTAAAAAAGAAAAAGAAGGAAAAGAAAGTCCCTAACAGCGTTGTTTGTACCAACCTGTGTAACCTGCTGCTCAGCCAGGCCAGCGTGTACACAGGGGAGGTGAGGCCACTTTGTGATCCTTTCTAGTCTCTTAGAGAGGGAGGCTCCAAGCTGCCCATCCGTAGCAGCCACACGTTTGGGGTTTGGGCAGGATAAGGGGACAGAGTGGATCCCAGACAGACCTCTTGCCCACCCTCAGGCATCGTTGGGAAAAAGCACGTGGGTCCAGAGGCGGTGTACCCCTTCGACTTTGCATTCACAGAGGAGAACAGCTCTGTGCTGCAAGTGGGGAGGAACATCACTAGAATCAAGCAACTAGTCCAGAAATTCCTGCAGACTCGGGACGACAGGTACGAGGGTGGGAGGGTGGCAGGTAAGGGGAGGCTCTGCCCTGCTAACCCTCTGGGGGGGCCAGACCTCTCAGGTGGGCTTAGGCCGTCATCCCAGGGCTCACAGGTGGCTGTGGCAGGGGCAGAGGAAAACATTCTAGATGCCCAGGAGAAAAGGGAGCTGGGGTGACTTGCCAGTAAGAGTAAGCCAAGCCAAAGTGTGCCGACCCAAGAACGGGGGCTCATGGGGCCAGGACAGTGGCCTGGCCTTGGCACCCACACTGACCCATCCCTCCATGTTCAGGCCTTTCTTCCTCTACGTGGCTTTCCACGACCCCCACCGCTGCGGGCACTCCCAGCCCCAGTACGGAACCTTCTGTGAGAAGTTTGGCAGTGGGGAGAGCGGCATGGGGCGCATTCCAGACTGGACACCCCAGACCTACGACCCTCAGGACGTGACGGTAGGAGGGGGCCTTGCAACGTTTCCAAGGCCTATGACCCACCGTGCTCTAAATCCAGGGCCCTGGGCTCCTTAGAGCTGCAGACCTCACCCCCAGGATGAGGGGACTTGGCTCCAGGTCCTTGTGTGCGGGCTGCAGAGGGAGCCCTGGACCCTGGAGACGAAGCGATTGACTGTGTGCAGAGTAAAGCTGCACCGACCGGTCTGTTCATGGGAGAATGGGGGAAGGACGCGCACTGCCTCCTACCCAGTCGGAAATGGCCGGTGTTGACCGCGACCTGTCCGGTCCCTGGCCCCGCCCATTCTCAAGCGCTCTGCCCCTGCCTTCTCCCTCAGGTGCCTTACTTTGTCCCTGACACACCAGCAGCCCGAGCAGACCTAGCAGCTCAGTATACCACCATCGGCCGGATGGACCAAGGTGGGTCCCCGCGACCGAGGCTGTCTTTCTTATCACAGGCCAGGGACCTCTAGCCAGGCTGGACTCCACTCAAGTGGGTCCCAGTAGGAACATAGTGTGAGCCAGGGTTGGTGTCGAGGGCCCGAGTCGTTGCTTTTGCGGCCTCGGTATCCCTGGGTTCGCGGCCACGTTACGGCAAGCTCCAGCCCCAGCTTCACGTCGCCTGCTTAGCTGTGCGTCTTCTGCCCTTTTGTCTGTTGCTCTTCTTCTTCTTCTTTTTCAAAAAACACTTATTTTACTTGTATGGGTGTTTTGCCTACGTGTATGTAAGTACATCACATGCATGCAGTGCCCACCAAAAAAAAAAAGGGCAACAGATCTTCTGAATTGGAGTTACAGACGGTTGTGAGCCACCCGGTGGTTGCTGGGAATTGAACCCAGGTCCTCTGGAAGAGCAGCCAGTGCTCATAACCACTAAACTATCTCTCCAGCCACATTCTTTTCATTAATTAAACTACATTGTTTCTTTTATTTTTCATGCGTGCATGTGTTTGTGCATGCCCGTTTTTACACATATGTGGATGTACAAATGTGTGTGTGCGCATGGAGGCCCGAGGTTGGTGTTGGAATTCATCTACAGTCTCATTTCCACTTTACTTTCCGAGGCAGAGCCTGTCAGTCAAACCCAGAGCTGCTGCTGACAGAGCTGGTCCTCTGAGCCAGCGTGCTCTGGGCATCCTGTTTCTGCTGGGCACTGCTGGGGCTCCAGGAAAGCTCTCTCACCCACCTGGCAATTATGTGGGTTTCTGGGATCCAAACTGCTATCCTAACTCTTGCATGGCAAGCATGTCAGTGGCTAAGCTGTCTCTGGGTGCCCTCTCTTGTTTTTTGTTTTTGTTTTTCAAGACAGGGTTTCTCTGTGTAGCCCTGGCTGTCCTGGACTCACTTTTGTAGACTAGGCTGGCCTCAAACTCACAGCGATCCACCTGCCTCTGCCTCCCGAGTACTGGGATTAAGGGTATGCGCCACCACGCCTGGCCCCTTCTCCATGGATCCTTAACTTGCATCTATCTGCTAAGTCTGTCTTCTAAGGAAGAGGGCGCTGACAGGCTCCTGTAGACATGCCTAGGGGTGGGATCCAAGCCTGCAGGGGGTGGTACTGGGATCACATCCCTGCTGGTGTGCTAGTAAAAGGTCCCGCCAGGCCGTGGTGGTGCACACCTTTAATCCCAGCACTCGGGAGGCAGAGGCAGGCGGATCGCTATGAGTTCAAGGCCAGCCTGGTCTACAAAAGTGAGTCCAGGACAGCCAGGGCTACACAGAGAAACCCTGTCTAGGAAAAAAAAAAAGAAAGAAAAGAAAGAAAGAAAAGGGCTGGGCGTGGTGGCACACGCCTTTAATCCCAGCACTTGGGAGGCAGAGGCAGGTGGATCACTGTGAGTTCGAGGCCATCCTGGTCTACAAAGTGAGTCCAGGGTAGCCAAGACTACACAGAGAAACCCTGTATCGAAAAAACAAAACAAAACAAAAACAAAAACAAAAACCAAAAAGAAAAAAAAAAGAAAGAAAGAAAAGGTCCCTAACAGCAGTGTCTTGCCCAAGCTGTCACTCTCTGCTCCATGGGACAGACACAAGATTCTAAAACGCAGAAACTAGCTCGGCAATAGCAGCAGCAATGTGACAGCAGTTCTGAGGGATGAGGGGTCCCTGGAAGCCATGTGGCCTGCTCAAGTACAGGGGCTGTGAGCTGGAGGCAAGGGGCTTGGCCTGCAGGGAGGACCGGAGGGGTGTTTGAGGGCCAGGAGGTAACAGCCCAGGGATGAACGGACACACGTGCCCGAGCCTTCTCCCTCCTCCTCTCCTCAGGGGTAGGACTGGTGCTCCAGGAGCTGCGAGGCGCCGGGGTGCTCAACGACACCCTCATCATCTTCACGTCCGACAACGGGATCCCCTTCCCCAGTGGCAGGACCAATCTGTACTGGCCCGGCACAGCTGAGCCCTTGTTGGTGTCATCCCCAGAGCACCCACAACGTTGGGGCCAGGTCAGCGAGGCCTACGTGAGCCTTCTGGGTATGGCTGTCTGTCTGTCTGTCTCATGGGGGAGAAGTGCAGTCCAGTGGGACTGGCACGGGTCAGGTGCTGGAGTGCTCCCCGATGTAGGGAGTGCTCCCTGATGTAGGGAGTGCTCTTCCACCTGGGTAGGGACTGGGAGGCCTGCTCCTGTCGGGTCATGACCCCCTCAGAGCGTCTGGTGGGTTCCAGGTGGTACCAATGGGCTGTGGGTTACCCACTTGAGAACCATCTCCGTTTTTCTCGGGATCCAGAGCCTCTCGTGACTTAGCTCTAAGAGGCGCTGGCAATCCAGCTCCTCGCCATGAGGGACCAAGCCCGCAGGTATGGGGAACAGAGAGTTAGACAACCCAGGCAGACGCGTGCTGTGCCCCTCACTGCTTGGAGAGAGCCCCTGTGTTCTTCTTGGGGCTTACGAGATAGGCTCCCTCCAGCCCAGGAGCCACCTCTCCCCGTGGCCCTTGAACCATGAGTGAGGGAACCATGTGACCGACCCTGAGTGACTACTGAACCCTCCATACCCAGGGCTCTCTGGATGCATAGGATTTTGGAAGGCCCTGTTGTTAATTTAAAAGCATTTCCTAATCGCTGTGAGTTCGAGGCCAGCCTGGTCTACAAAGTGAGTCCAGGACAGCCAAGGCTACACAGAGAAACCCTGTCTCGAAAAACCAAAAAAAAAAGAAAGCATTTCCTAAATAATGTTTATTATCATGTTTATAATTATCTCAGCATTGTTATCCAACCCGCCTTCACAGTCGGTAAAGACACAGACACCTGATCAATTTAGAATAGCCTTACTTCACCTGGGGCGTGGCAGACATCACCTCCTAAGCAACCTTCCGTTACATCCCAAGCCCCCGTATCATGGCATCTGCTCTAATAAATCCCACCTGGGCTGCCTCCCATCCACAAATACTTGCTAATGTCCTCCCTCCCTCCATGCCGGTCCTGCTATGTGCAGTTCCCACACTAACCTTGGTGGCCGTTCCCTCTTCCTCCCAAGATCCTTCTCTCCCCCAAACCTGAGAACTTTGGCCACACCTACCCCATGCTGCCCTGCCCGGAGGGGGGAGGGGGGGGTTAGGCCTTTTAATCAGCCAGCCTGGAATAATTTCTTAGGCATCACTTTCAGGTGTGTCCTGGGGGGCTGGGGGTAGGGGTAGTAATTAGCAATCTAATACAAAGCACCAGGCCATGACCCCACAAGGTCCCTGGATATCGGCAAGCCAGGGCCTCACAGGCAAGAAGTGACCAGTGATGAGAGGTGCAGCCCGGAGGAGCCCTTCCCCACTGGTTGTCTGATCCTTGACAGGGGTGGGGAGGCGGGGGTGGGGGAAAGCATGGGAATTCTAGAGAGACTCAGATTCAGCCCTCGGGGACCCCTGCTAAGAGGCTGTTCCTTTCCAGACCTCACCCCCACCATCCTGGACTGGTTCTCCATCCCGTACCCCAGCTACGCCATCTTCGGCTCAAAGACGGTCCAGCTCGCAGGCCGATCCCTGCTGCCCGCGCTGGAGATGGAGCCCCCGTGGGCCACCGTGTTCAGCAGCCAGAGCCACCACGAGGTCACCATGTCCTACCCCATGCGCTCCGTGCACCACCAGAACTTCCGCCTCATTCACAACCTCAACTTCAAGATGCCGTTTCCCATCGACCAAGATTTCTATGTCTCGCCGACCTTCCAGGATATCCTGAACCGCACCACATCCGGCCAGCCCACGGGCTGGTACAAGGATCTCCACCATTACTACTACCGGGAACGCTGGGAACTCTACGACGTGAGCCGGGACCCCCGAGAGACGCAGAACCTGGCCGCCGACCCACACTTCGCCCAAGTGCTGGAGATGCTGAAAGCTCAGCTGGTCAAGTGGCAGTGGGAGACGCATGACCCATGGGTGTGCGCCCCTGACGGGGTCCTAGAGGAAAAGCTTACACCTCAGTGCCAGCCCCTTCACAATGAGCTCTGACAGTCCCTGGGGCCCCTGCCAGCCCTCCGAGACACAGAGGGGCCAACGGAGGCGGTGCCGACAGTCGCCTCTCTGAGTGACCCCAGCATGTGACCCCAGCTTTCCTCTTCCTCCTCCACTTGCCAAGGGTCGGAAGCACAGCCTAGGAACCTAGAAAGACAGTGCCTGTCCCCTGTGCCCCTGTCAATTCCATCCGGGGAGGCAGTGAGAGCCGTGGGCCTCAGCATCAGAAAACCTTTTGACAACAGTATTAACGGTGCTCAGAAAGCCAGTTGCGGTGGTGGCGCACGCCTTTAATCCCAGCACTTGGGAGGCAGAGGCAGGCAGATCTCTGTGAGTTCGAGGCCAGCCTGGTCTACAAAGTGAGTCCAGGACAAGCAGGGCTACACAGAGAAACCCTGTCTCGGAAAAAAAAAACAAAAACAAACAAAAAAAACAGTATACAGAACTTCATAGTAGCACAGTAGGTCTTAGGCAGTGAGATTCAAATACTCGGTAAAAATGACTCTGCTTATGGCTAGGCAGAGGCTTGAACCAAGTGGGGTGTAATGCACCCTAAGAAAGACCAGGGGCAATGTCAGTTTGAGAGTCAAGTCTTCACTCAGGAAGGGTCCTCTGGCTCTGTCCAGGACACCTACCAAAGCAACCCAGTGTTTGCGGCCGGGCACAGAGGCTGTGAGTCAAAGAGCCACTCAAGTAAGTCTGTCTGGTTTGCAGTGTCAGTGGCAGCACTTGGCTCTTAGCAGCTAAAACAGGTAGGTCAGCTGTGCCCAGAGTCTGTGCCCCTGCCCTGAGCGGGAGGACAGCTCCAGTGAGCTGGCAAAGTTCCGTTGGTATTGGAAATGTAAAAGGAGGGGACAGCCCCCATGAAGTATTTCCTGTTATCACAGGAGGTTGGGGCGCTGGCCTGGGCTGATCTCAGGAAGGACCCCGGCTTAGCAGAGTGTTCACCGGTCCTCCATAAGCCCAGGTCGTACTGTGTGAAGGTAGCTTCGTTTACACCATGATTGCTGGAGCATGTGAGGTCAGGCCCCTACCAGAGAGGAAGCGGGGTTGTTTGCTGACAGCCTTAACAGGCACAGGGAGGTCCCCACAGTCCTAAGCCAGGTCCGGGCTTCAGCAGGGGCTGTGCTCCGTCCACACCACCTTCTTCTGTTCATCAGCAATGGCCAGGCGCACACAGCTGAGCAGGCCGTCCACGTCGCTCCAGCCGTCGGGGGTCAGGCTGCTGTACAGACAGGGCACTCTGTCCAGCTCCCCCTCCTCCTGCCGGGCCGCCTCCAGGAACTGCTCCTCAGTGGCACCAAGCCGCTGCAGGCCTTTCCTGCAAAGCAGAGGTGTTGAGCCTGAGGACAGCAAGGTAGCCAGGAAAGCACACTGTTGGCTTCCGGTACAGAGCACTGTAGGAGTCCGGACTCGGCCTGCGCTCTTGCGCACAAGCGTGGGCGTCCTGTCCAGGGAAGCTCCCACAGAAGCTAGGACCCCAGCTGCAGGTGGCATCCACTGCTGCAGTGTGCAGTGCAAGTCACACTTCCCAGAGGATAAGGGCAGCAGGGTGTTTGTCCCAGCCAGGTGGGGTGGGATTTGGCTTCGTGGGCCTAATGTGCCCTGGGGCGGGAACAGGCTCTCTCCTGAGGGCAAGCTGGACCTCTGGCCTGAGGTTGTAGGGACATGACGGGGCTGGAGCAGAAAGAGTGCTATTGTGTCCCACAAGCTTTTCCATAGCTCAGACACCTGTTTAGACCCCGCTGCCCAGCCTTCCCCAAGCAACTACCTGAGCTTCTTTGCCGCCTTCTCATTGACGGAGACATGGATGATGATGGGGAAGATGTCCATTCTGTGCAGGACGCGGACGCTCTCCAGCCGGACATCCAGCAGGGCGTGGGTGCTCTTCAGGAGGGCATAGAGAAGCAAGTTAAGCTCATGGGCCTCAGGTCTGGGAGGAAGTGAGAGGAGCCCTGGGCAGCAGGGCGTGTTCGGAAGAGACCTGGATAGAGGTGAGCTTGGCGAGCACAGGGCGCCTGCTGTAGGTCTCTCAGGGTGATAGCCGTTTGACTTACAGGGTGATAGGCATTTGATTTGTCCCTGGGGAGATCTGGAATTGCAAGCCTTTGGCATTGGGGTAGACTTTGCATGGAGTGCAAACCATAAGAGTACGACAGTGGGGGTGGGGCGGGGTGGAGAGATGGCTCAGAGGTTAAGAGCACTGGCTGCTCTTCCAAAGGTCCTGAGTTCAATTCCCAGCAACCACATGGTGGCTCACAACCATCTATAATGAGATCTGGTGCCCTCTTCTGGTGTGCAGGTGTACATGCAGGCAGAACACTATATAATAAATCTTTTTTAAAAATCAGACAGTGCTAGCCCTCCATGGAGGGGGTGGGGGGTAGTGTGTGTGTGTCGGGGAGGATGGTGGGGGAGGGGGTGACTTTCCTGCTCCTCGTGGAAGTATGAAACTTAACAGCTCACTGAGAGCTGTAAAATGAGACAGTCTTAATGTCTCCATTCACTTCTAATAAATAGATTTATTAACAAACATCTATTAAACACCCCAAGTTAAGGGAACTGAGGCCCAAAGGTCTCGCATCAGCGCATGGTTCCCCAGTGGTGGGAACAGGCGTGAATCTTTCTGTGTCCCTCCTACAGAGCATGAAGCTGGTTATGTAGGGCCCACAAGTGACTCCCCAAGTCTGGGCAGGAGCTGCCCCCCACCCGAGTGGCCTCTGAACCCTTCCCTTACCGTATTCATGAGAGACTCCACAGCATGCCGGGTGACCCAGTGGTGGTCACCGACGGCCTCCGCCTCCTGGATGATGCCCCCTCTCTGGTTCCATGTGACATATTCCTCCTGGCTCAGGTACTCTGGTGGTGACATAAGATGAGGTGGTTACTTACCAGGATCCTGAGGGAGCCCTGCTGAGCGCCCCACGTTGGAGGTCTCCCACCACATTCAGGAGACGCCCCCCACGGTGGTCACGTAGAAATCTACACCACCTCCAACCAGAAGTCTGCGGAACACCACCCCGGCCATGAACCAGCATGTGTGGACTCTGGGGGAAGGGCAGATGGAGGGACGGACCCATAGATAAGCCAGCAGTAGACAGATGGACGGTGTTCCACAGCACTTCCCGTGCCCCAGACTTATAGGGGGAATAGAACCACTAACCCTGAGGACTCCCACCCGTCCCTTAAATCACCTTTTCCCACCCAGCATGGTCCTGGCCCCCAGGGGACACTGGGCAGTGTTTCGGGCACTTCTCTATTGTGTATGTGTGTGAGTGGTAACTGTCAAACATCCTTAAGTGCTCAGGACAGCTACACAATAGAGAGCTACAGCCACAGGTGTCGGGGTGCTGAGGTGGAGATCCCATTCGGGAGCCGTCCTGAGCAGGCCCCTCATGGTTCCAGCTTGGTCCTCTTAGCCTGTGTCTGTCGAGGCACCCCAACTGTACCCATCTCAGGACTCCCCTCCCCCGCAGCATTGCTGGGAACCCTGGGTTCCGGAGAGACACCCCCAACCCCTGTCAGCCAGCCCTCCATCTCTGCGGTAGCTCCCTCCCTCCCTGGCAAGTGCAGAGCCTACCGTCTGTAGCTTTGTCCCACTGGTCTGCCCCAACTGCCCTCAGGGTGACTGTTTCTAGAGGAACTCGCGGGCTGGCCCAGGGAGGTGCTCAGTGGAGGAGCCTCGCTGGTGGTGCCTGCTTCCTTCTCTCTTTTGAAAGCAAAGAGAGCAGGATGGACCCCACAGGGTGACCCACCCCTGTCAGTCACCACATGGGCCTGGGGACTAGAAAGCACTTCCACGAAGTAGCAAATTGGTAGAACCCTCCAGCCATGCTACCCTGCTAAGTGCATCCTGTCTTCACAGTGACAGTGTTGAAGGGGGGAATAGTGACCTACCCCACTAATGCCATCAGGACCCAGGACGGGCTTTCTGTGGAAACAGGGCCTTTGTGTGAGACAATGCTGGGTTATGACGTCTATGTATAGACAAAGACACGTAGAAGGAAAAAGAGCAGCAGTGACCAAAGCCAAGGTGAGAATGGGGACATCCCCCATCCCTAAGGAGCTGAAGAGCCAGGAAGGACCCACACCTGCAGCACCCAGAGAGCAGGGCTCTGCTGAGGCCCAGAGGCCTGACGTCCAGGGAACAGTGAGACAATCCAATCGTCGTGACCTTTTGGTGTTCCCAGTTTGCAGCCCTCTGTTACCATATCCCTGAACGCACGGTCACCTACTGACCGGTGTCCCACATCAGACAGCCCCTGGCCATGTGACCGAGGAACACGCACCTGCCGGACACCGCTTGAACCCTTGGAGGAGACATAGCTTTTTGCTCAGGATCTTTCCAACCACTCTGGGCACGAAGAGCACAGGCCGGGGCCTGGCGGGCCTGTGGGGGTGCACCAGGGTGTATGGTGCCAGGGTGAAACAGCTCTCTGCCCAGAAGCACACGCTGGAGCCACCTGCGGAGGACAGAGGCTGTGAGTGCCTCCCACCTCTGTCCCTGCCCGGAGACTGATACAGGAGAACGGGCTCAGCTTCCACGCTGCTAACTGCGCATGCCCGCACAGCTGCTACAGAGCGCTCAGCTCTTCAAGGTGAGCCTCTGAGGCGAGAAGCCTGGTCCCTCCTCCTGAAGGAAGATGAGTAGGGGCCTCTTTTCACTCATCATCTTCAGCCTCCTTTCCTATGGACTCAGCCCCACCCCTCGGGTTCCCAGCCCCGCCCCTCAGGCTCCCAGCCCCGCCCCTCAGGCTCCCAGCCCCGCCCCTCAGGTTCCCAGCCCTGCCCCTCAGGTTCCCAGCCTCCTCCCTCCTAGACCCTTTGCTCCTCTCCAGGCTCATTTATCTTCTTCCTGTCTTCAACATCTATCTTGTTTTCTAACAGATTTATTTTTATTTTGTGTCTGAGTGGTTTGCATGTGTGTGTGTGTGTGTACAGCAGTGCTTGCAGAGGCCAGATGATACCATTAGATCCCATGACACTGGGGTTCAGATGGTTGTGAACTGTCTAATTTGGGTGTTGGAAACCAAACTGTGTCCTCGTGAACAGATCGGTCTCCCCAGCCTCAGTATCTACCTTATATCATGCACTCCAACTTTCTTAAAGAAACTGAATGATTTGTCTTCTACCAGAATCACTCCTGATCAGCGTCACTCTGCAGTTTTACCTGCGGGCCCAACCAGTCAGACCTCTATCGTGAGCATGCACATACACTGGTCACCTAGTGACCTTCCCTTCTGTGACACTGGGAGTTTGGCAGTTTGCGCTGTTCCAGGGAGACCCTGCACGCACTGTGTACGATCAGCTTCTGCATATTGCACTGGGTCAGGTCTCAAGAGTGGGGCATGGCCATCTAAAGAGCATCAAATGTGCTGCTCATTTGCTGTCCAGAAGGCATGTAGACATTTATTATGATCCATAAAAAAGCCTGGCCTGCCAGGCATGGTGGTGCATGCCCTTAATCCCAGCATTAGGGAGGCAGAGGCAGGCAGATCTCTGTGAGTTCGAGGCCAGCCTGGTCTACAAAGCCAGTCCAGGACAGTCACACAGAGAGACCCTGTCTTGAAAAAACAAAACAAAAAACAAACAAAAAAAGCCTGGCCTGGGGGGGGGGGGTGTAGATGTTGGAGAGATGGTTTAGCTGTTGCAGCACTGGTTGCTCTTCCAAAGAAACCTGAGTTCAATCCCAGTATGGTAACTCAAGTCCCAAGGGATCTGATGCCTTTTTCCAGCCTCCAGAGCCCCTGCATGCACATGGTGCACATACATACATATATGCAGGCAAAGCACCTACACAAATAAATAAGTAAATAAATGATAACAGCCCCCGGCTTTAGTGAGGGACACCGCCTTGATGGCACTGCCCAGAAGTGACCCCCCCCAAATGCCCAATGGTCGCTGTGCTATTAGCCAGGCCTCACCTTCCTCCCTACAGGAATCTAGCTGGCCTTGGTCTGAGGATGGAGACAGAGGTGTGACACTGGCCTTGTCCACGCTGACAATTCGTACTAACTTCTGTGGTCCTCCAGAAGGCTGTCACAGGAGGAGAAGGGGGACAGGAAAGAGACGGGGCTCAGCCAGCAAGACCAGGTTTAGGGCCTGGCACCCCCTCCCAGCTTTGGCACCCTGCCACATAAGCAGGTCCGGAACAGCCTGTGAACAATCAGGCTATGCCTTGGAGCAGCCAGGCTCCCCAGGCCCCACACCAGGGTGTGGAAGGCAGGGGAGGGGCCTTGGGCAACGAGGCTCTGCAGGGAGGAGTCCCGTAGAAAAGGCAGAGAGAAGAGCAGGCCCCTCCCAACTTAGCGTGCTCCAGGCAGGAATGCGTGCTCCTAGCACCTTGCTCAGGGACAGATGGGTGCTCAAAGTGAAAGATGCTCTGTGTCCCAAGAGAACAAGATGCCCAACCTCAGAGGAAATAACAACAGGGAAGGGAGTCGGTGACAGGGGACCGGAAGAGTGAGGGAGAGCGGGAGCAGCTTTGAGAGTGAGGCCAGGCCTGTTCACTTGGCCCATTCCACGCGCGGGCCTTTGAGGGCTTGGTGGGGTACGCAGGGTCCAGATTGTCCCGCTCAGCCCTGTGGTTCACACTCCCCACGCGGGATTCCACAGCATCCCACTTCCAGCCCACCCCACGGGGACCGTGCCCTTGGGAGAGAGCCTCACCTTGCGGGGAAGTGTGCACCGTTGAGTCATGCCCTGGAGGAAGGCCAGGAGCTGCTGCTGAGCCCTGAGCAGGGGGAGAAAGAGAAGCTCTGACAGCCGGATGCAGCAGCGGCTCCAAGGCCAAGGACACCTAGGCTGGGGCAGAAGCGCTGCATTCTGGGCCTTGAAAATATCTCCCAAGCCTCAGCCCAGGCCGGAACGTGCTAATTTAATTGTCCCACACTGGTCCCAATGGGGACTAATGAGAAGCCAGGTCTATAACACAGAAGTGTCTACCACCAGGAGACCCCCATGCTTAGAAGCAAACCTTTCCTTGACCCTCTATCCTTGGGCAGGCGCTCCGCTATCGGACAGGGAAGATTCTGCAAGGTCTCTGCTTCCTCCCGGGCAGGAGGAACCTCCACATTGGGGGTGTGATAGCAGATGTTCTCCCTGGGACTCCTGCTACTCACTGTGAATAGTTGGGGATGGTGCCAGGCTCCATGTCTTTCATGGTGTAGGGGTTCACGTGGTGGGCATGCCAGCAGCCGCGGCCTTGGAACATGGTGTCGGTGACATGCAGGATGTCATTGCAGCGCGCGTGCAGCTCTCCCTCTCCCCTCCGCTGCATGGCCAGGTTGACTCGGATGTAGAATGAGTCCCCAGAGGTCACCACTTTGGCATCAAGGTCCTGGATTAGGCTCTTATAACCTGATTAAAAAAGACAGCGGGAGCTGACAGTCCTGGACCCCCTGAACTTACAAGGAAGGTTCCAGAATGTGAAAATAGGAGGAAACGTCATGGAAGCCATTTTGGTGCTAGGCCCAGTGTAAAAGAGGGAAGTTTCTAGTTCTTTGGATCCTGGGGGATTCAGGGAGATGGCTGGACTCTGCCTTGGTCTTGGGAGGCCTGGGTTCTGGGGTGCAACAGGGTCATAGGAGGGGAGCGGGGAGTCGAGCAGGTGTCAGGGTGGTGCAGGTACCTTCAGTGTTGATCTTCACGGACAGGTAGCAGGAACCATTCACCCTCCTGAGAAGGCCTACAGCCTGCTCCAGTGTTGTGTTCTCCAGGGTGGCCCTTAACGATGGCTCAGTCGGCTTATAGTCCACCTGAGGGCGTAGAGTGGAGGAGGACTTCTCACCGAGACGGTATGGCAGCTGAGACAAGGTGGAGTGGGAGCCTGCAGAGGACCCCTTGGCCTTCCTCAGCCACCCACTCACCCATCTTGGCTTCTCATGGCCCTTGTCACAAGCCGTGTGTGGGGACGGTGTTGTTAGGACATCAACTGCACCCACGTGCACCATACACACCCCTGGCCTGAGGAGCTGCCCATCAACCCATCTTAACGCCTCCACAAAGAGGATAGACTCTTTGTCATAGCCACTTCCCTGTCTCGAACAGGGACCTCGAGGGGCTCCAGAACATTCCCGATCATTCTAGATCAGGGTCCTGTATGTTTGGGCGCCCCACCATCCTGTGCCATGGGCCTGCTGAATGGCATCACTGATGCTCACCCACTCAGGGCCAGAGTGCCCCATCCTTATCTCCCCAGCTGTGAAACCCTACTGGGTGGGGCTTCCATGAGGCCTCCCTGAAGGAGCCATGTGCTCCTATGTGCTGTGTGTGTGTGTGTGTGTGTGTGTGTGTGTGTGTGTGTGTGTGTGATGCATTTTAGGGCTGTCGGATCAGTGTAGCCCCAGGATGATGCGACTGTCTCTCAAACGCCATAGAGGAAGGACCTCTGCAGCATGAGTGGTTTCTCAGTTGTAGGTCTACACTCTCAGAGAGCTCCTCGCATCTGTATGTAGGAGGACAGGCATGTCTTGTACGAGGAGCATATGGGCTCTTCAGGAATGTTCTGGCTTCACTGTGGACACCTGTTCTGAAGGGGATGCCCCCACCCAGGGGCTCTGCCCACTCCCAGCCTTCTCTCATTGAGGCCAACAGGTGAGCCTCAGGGATAGGGTGAGACCCAGCTGGCACATTTCTTGATGTTTTTGGTTTGGTTTGGTTTGGTTCTTCGAGACAGGGTCTCTCTGTGTAGCCTTGACTGTCCGGACTCTCTTTGTTGACCAAGGCTATCCCAGTTTCCGTTTCGTTTCTCCTTCTCCTTCTTCTTCTTCTCCTTCTTCTTGTGTGTGTGTGGGTTGTGATAGTGTTTCTCTGTGTAGCCTTGGCTGTCCTGGACTGGCTTTGTAGACCAGGCTGGCCTTGAACTCACAGAGATCCACCTGCCTCTGCCTCCCAAGTGCTGGGATTAAAGGAATGCACCACCACACCTGGCTCCAGTTTCTTGATATTTTTAAAAGGCTTAAAGACTGGGGTTAGAAATCTGGCTCAGTGGTTCAGAGAACTTGATGCTCTTATAGAGGACCCAGGTTCTGTTCCCAGCACCTACGTAACAGCGCACAAGTGTCTGTGACTCCAGCTCCAAGGGATCAATCAGCTGTCCAGTTCTGGTGTCTGCAGGCACCTGCAGTCATGTGCACATATCCATCCCACACACATACACATAATTAAAACTACAAATAGGGGCCAGGCTCTCAAAAAAACATAAAACAAAACAACAACAAAACCTATAAGTAAGGACTGGACAGATGACTCAGTGCTTAAAGTACTGCCTGCTCTTCCAAAAAAAGTAGGGTTCAGTTCCCAGCTCCCACATAGAGGCTCACAACTTCCTGTAATTCCGGTTCCAGGCCATTTAACACCCTCTTCTGACCTTTATGGGCATCAGGCACACACATGATACATACACATACATGCCAGCAAAACACCCTAACACATAATTTATTTTTCGAGACAGGGTTTTTGTTTTGTTTGTTTTTGTTTTTTCGAGACAGGGTTTCTCTGTGTAGCCTTGACTGTCCTGGACTCGCTTTGTAGACCAGGCTGGCCTCGAACTCACAGCGATCCGACTGCCTCTGCCTCCTGAGTACTGGGATTAAAGGCGTGTGTCACCATGCCCGGTTTACACATAATGAAAAAAATTTTTGAGATAGGATTTCTCTATGTACCCTTGGCTGGCCTGCGACTCACAGAGAGCCACCTGCCTTTGCCCTCAAAGTGCAGGCGCCACCACACAAAAGAGAGAGCCTGCCTCAAAACAAGGTGGAAGACGAGAACACAACTACCGCAGTTGTCCTTTGACCCCCACATGTGTGCTGTACATTTGTGCAGCCACACTCACGCACACATACCATACATGCATACATGCATGCACAAACACACAGGCATAGTTGAAGACAATTATGCTGTTATGCCACTTCTAAATCATCCTCTTCATGCATGTATTCACTTATAAGAACAATTTATGATATATATATTTATTTATTTTACAATATATATATATAATTTGTGCTCTATCCAGATTTGGACATTTTGCAATAAAACTCAGTAGTTAGGTGAATTTAGGTCATGTATGTTTTTTTCTGTGCACGTGCAAAGTGACAATAAGATCCTCATAGTAAAAAGAAACACAGCCAAAGCTCTACCTGCAATAGAATGACCTTACCAAGTGGGTCAAGGCTGTGTTGAGGCTTGGTGCTGATCATCTGTCTGACAGGTACAAGCGCCCCGCCCCCTTCACCTCCAGACCTGCCGCCACCCAGTGGCCTTCTCTGAGTTTCTGTGCTCGGGGGCTGTGTTTCCCTTCCGTGACCCTCATCCAGAACAGACCTGAGGCCCTCCTGCCAACCCCTCCCCTGGCCAGGAAGCCTGGCACAGGCGGGCACGGCCTCCCTGTGTTGCTCACCATGATGATCTGGGTGCCAGGACGCAAGGCCATCTCATCGGCTGCGGAGCCAGGGGTGACATGGTGAATGAAGATACCAGTGAGGTTCCCACCTATGACACCGATCTGCTCCAGCAACGCGTCCCCTTGGAACGCCAGCACTGTGACCTGGCTTAGGATCTTGCGGGCTGGCCTCCGCCTCACGGGGACGCTGCTGTGGGCAGACAGGCACAACCTGAGCACAGAGGTGAGGAAAGCCCCAGATGCTGGAACTCTCTCTGCTCTGGCCTATCCTCTTGGAAATGCTGTGACCACCCACAGTGAGCAGATACAGTCACACTCTGCTCTACCAAGTCCAGGCTTTGGCTATCTGGTCGGGAGGGTGTCCCCAGCCTGCAGCTCACCTTTCTGAGGCATTCAGGCTCTGTGAAGACTCGTGCAGGCTGTCCTCTGCCTGGGAGAGGTCTGGAAAGAAACAAGGAACGGGGTACACAGCAGCCAGAGCCTAAGCGCAGCAGCTCCTTGCCCCGCCCCCCTGCTGCAGCCTCAGCCCTCCTCCTCTGGCCATGGGTACCAGCAGACCTAGCTCGGTCCCCTACTGCATCCCCTCCTCCTTGATGCTTGGCTTTTTGATCTCATCCGTGGTGAGGGCTGCATGCATCATTCTGCAATACCTGAACCCCATCTTAAGGATGAGGAAACTTCTAACATCTAGATCTCTGGATTCAATTAGGGATCAAATTGAAGGGCTGGAGAGATGGCTCAATGGTATGAGCAGATTTCTGGTCACTTGGTCCACTGTGTTGAACAACGCAGGGCACTCTCGCCCTCTGGTGGCTGTGGGGTGAATTCTGGACAGGAGCCAAACACCTTTGTGAGAGCCAGGTGTGGCCCCAGGTGTGAGGTGGAAAGTGAGAGTGTGCTAATCAGTGAAGGGCTCGTGGACGGCAGGGCAAGGGACCAGTTCAATCACAGATGTGAGGAAATAAAGCGAGCTGAGAGAGCCTTGGGGGCCAGTGGCCTGGAGAAGGGATGCTCTCTCAGACGCAGATGTGCCTGAAGCAACTGAGCACCAGCCCCTGCTGCCTCCTGGGTGTCTGTTCACCGGGAGGTGAGGGAGGAGAACACGCATGCCTGTGAACACACATGCTGAGCCCTGTGTGGCCATGAACACAACCCTCTTGGCCTCTATGTGAAAATTAAAAAGACAACAGCAAACAGCTCAGCTGGGCTGTGGGAGCCTTGGCGATCACTTCCAGAGATCCCTGCGTGGCGCAAGCTCGCTCACCTGCTCCGTCCAACATCTCATACTCCAGGTCTGTGTCTGTGTCATCCCCCGTAGCCCCTTGAAGGCACACCTCGAGGGCCTCTGGAAAGCTGTCACCGAGCACAGGAAGTTAGCTGACAGCCAGGAAGCACGGCCCACTGCAGCTGACCTGCACCTTCCCAAGCCGCTGTGCCCAAAGCCCAGGCTGTTCTTGGTCTAGTTAGCATCCCTCGAAAGCTGGCCCCCAAGCCTGTACCATGTCCTACCTTAGAGACTGGGGGTCCTCCAGGAAGTCCTCTGCCACCCGCTTGTACAGGGACTGCTGGCTGGGAGGCATGGGGCTACTGGACCGGAAGCTGTCCATCTGCTCACGGCTGGAGGTAGAATTCAGGTCCCACCACAGGCGAGACTGGTGGCGGGTGGACAGAAGGGGACAGCGCAGAAAAGGAAAGCAGAGGAAGAGTGGCATTCAGTCATGCTTGTAGATTGCCTACTGTATACATTCTAGGTTGGGTGTTTGGTATTTTGCACATAAAGCAGTGAGTCCCAGGGTTGGGGGAGGGGAGAAGCTGAAGGCTCAGGGCGGAGCCAGTTCTGAGCAGGCACCGAGATGACCTCGGTCCACTTAGTGGGACAGCAGCTCTAGAGATCCGGACCTTTGTTGGTACGGACGACAGGCACCATCCCCTGGGGAGGGGGAACTGATCACAGGGGAAAACAACATGCCGGGGTGTGGCAGGCTTCCTGGAGGGAGTGACAGAGGAACCCAGTGCAGGAGGGTGCGGCCTCATGAACAACAGAGCCCGCACTGTGGGAGGAAGCCGGAGCAAAGATGGCCACATCCTGAAGTATACAGGAGAGCTAGGCAGGGCAGCTGATCCCACGCCTCAGGTATTAAAGAGTGGATGTGTGTGTGCATGAGGAGGCAAACCAGAAGTTAGTACTGTGCCCCAAAGTTCCTTCCCATCCCGGCCACAACCCCAAAGAAAACATCCCAGGGGGGACTGAGCAGGGTGGACCCATGTCTCCTGAGAGTCAGGTCCCTCCACAACTTCTGACTGTGGCCTGACTTGAAGGCACGAAACAAAGCTGAGGAGTCAGACTGGGTCAGAGTGTGGTAAAAAAAAATCCCCATGCATACAGTGCTCTGCCTGCATGTACACTGGCAGGCCAGAAAAGGGCATCAGATCTCATTATAGATGGTTGTGAGCCACCATGTGGTTGCTGGGAATTGAACTCAGGACCTCTGGAAGAACAGTCAGGGCTCTTAACTGCTGAGCCATCTCTCCAGCTGCTGTAGTTTAGATGCTGTAGTTTGGAGTTTTAGGTGCCCCCTAAAGACTATGTGTTTAAGGCTTGTCTACCAGCTTTGGTGCTTTTGGATAATTGAAACTTTAGGAGGAGGCCTATGGAAGGAATTTAGGTTGTTGGGAGTGTCCCCTGCAGGAGTTATTAAGTCAGATCCTGTCTGTCTGTCTGTCTGACTGCCTCTCTCTCTCTCTCTCTCTCTCTCTCTCTCTCTCTCTCTCTCTCTCCCTCCCTCCCTCCCTCCCTCCCTCCTCTCTCTCTCTCTGTCTCTCTCTCTCTCTCATATGTATGTGTGTGTGTGTGTGCATGTGTGTGTCTGTTGTCTGTATGTCTGTCTGCTTTCCTAACTGCTCTCCTGGGAGGTTCTGCCTCACCACAGGCCTGAGCCACTGTGAATGAAACCTCTGAACTGAATACAAACATTTTCCATGTAAGTTGATAATCTCAGGGAAACTGGCTGATGTGCCTTCTAAATCAGTGGTTCTCAACTCATGGGTTGCAGTCCCTTTGGAAACCTCTATCTCCAAAAAATGTAATTCATAACAGTCTCAAATTAAAGTTATAAGGTAGCAATGAAGATAATTTGGGGGAGTAGCCACAATATAAGGAACTGTATTAAAGGGTCTCAGCATTAGGAAGGTTGAGAACCAATATAAGGCCGGGCGTGGTGGCGCACGCTTTTAATCCCAGCACTCGGGAGGCAGAGGCAGGCGGATCGCTGTGAGTTCGAGGCCAACCTGGTCTACAAAGCGAGTCCAGGACAGCCAGGGCTACACAGAGAAATCCTGTCTCAAAAAAACAAAAAAAGAAAAACAAAACAAAACAAAACAAAATAAAATGAGAGAGAGCGTGAGAGAGAGCCACTGGAAGGAAATCTGGAGAACTCCACATGACTGTGGATGTGGAGGTTGGAGAGACAAGCACTGTTGGGAAAGCAGTGCTGGAGGGATAGAAAAGGCCCTCCCCCAAAGCCACCAGGTGTGTGGTCCCTTTGGCACCTTGATTTTCAGTTTCCAGCTCCCAGAACCCTAAGGGAGTAGGTTTCCTGTTTGAAATGGTATCAATTCTTCTCTATGGCAATAAGGTTCCTGGAGACATCTTAGCCAAGATGATGTTGGGTTGAATCCACCAGAGGGCAGAGGGCAGAGAGTGGGGGAGGGGGGAGGGGGAAGGGGGAGGGGGAACAAGGGTGGGAGCACATACCTCGGTGGAGCTGAGGAGGCTGCAGTTGCCGTCATCTGGTGGGCACACAGCATGCATCCGTACAAGCCTCTGCTTGCCCCGAAGGCAGAGTTCCCGGGCACCACCTTCCTGCTTGGGCTTGCAAAGAGGCCAGATGGCTCCTCAGCTCCAGGAACTTTCCCCTGAATACTGCCCCCGCCCACCCGCCCCACATGGACAGGTTCCCGGCTCAGCTCCTGCGTGAAGTGCTGGTGTCGCTACGCTCCCAGTAGTTACCCACCAGGGAGATGACATCCACCCGGCTTGAGAAAAGTGCAGTTCAGTCTTCCTATGTTGTGTGCTGCCGTTTGCTAGTGTGTATATACATATATGTATATATTTATATGCTACGAAGAAGATGAGGGTGGGTGAAGAACAGATCAGAAAAGGGAAGAAAATAAAATTGGCCACCATCCCAAACTCAGAGTGAGCAGTTAGTTTGGATAGTCAGTGGTTAAGAGCATTGGCTGCTCTTGCAGGGGACCCAGGTTCTGTTCCCAGCACCCACACAGCAGCTCACAACCACCTCTTAACTCCAGTTCCAGGGGTTGTGATGCCCTGCTCTGGCCTCCACAGGCTCCTGTGTGTACATGGTGCATATCCATGTGCTCAGGCACACACGCATAACCAAAAAATAAAATAAATTACACATACGCAGTTTGTATTTTGGTGTCTGCTCTTCCAGTCTTTTTTTTTTTCTTTCTTTCTTTCTTCTGTGTCTGGACACATATACACAATGCATAAAATAGGTATATGTTCACACATATTTTCAAATAGCATGTGTAGATTATATTTACTTTCTGTGTACACATATGTGCACAACGCACACACCGTGACATGCCCGTGGAGGTCAGAGGACACCCTGCAGGAGTTGGCTTTCTCCCTCTACCATGGGGTTCATGGGGCTGAACTCAGGTTGTCAGGCTTGGTCGCAGGTGCCCTGACTTGAGTCATCTTGCTAGTGTTTGCATGTACACATGTGTGTATGTACGTATCATAAGCTGGGCCAACCTGTGCACTCAGCCCCTCAGGAGATAGAGGAAGCAGAGTTACAAGTTCAAGGCTAGACTGGGTAACTTAGCGAGCCCATTCCAAAAATGAGAAAAGTTTCTTAAAAGGTTGGGGGAGAGCCGGGGATATATACTGCTGAGTAGCAGAATATTTGCCAAGTGTGAGTATGGCACGAGACCACACTCACGTGCACATGCACATGTATGTGCACGTGTATACTCATACACATAGGAGGAGGTGGGTCATATACACAGGAAGAGCTGGGACGAGAGAGAGTCTCTGACAGTGCCTCCCACCTGGACCATAGGTGCTCAGTCAGTCTCATGCTGCCCATGGGACCAAACAGGGCTTGTGACACTCACAGCCCGGGAGCACACAGGTCCCTCGCCACAGCACTTGTGACACTCAGCTCCTGGATTTTTTTTCTTTGGGAAAACCATCTATACAAAGCGGACATATGGACAGCCTCTTATGCCTCGACACACCCGGATTTACTGGTTCCAGAATCTTCTCCTCAAGCAACATGAAGAGATGCAGAAGCAAGCTGGCCCTGCCCTGTGTGCTCAGGGCTTCACAGCTCCACTGCTGACAAGGGGCAGACAGCTATGTGGAGGACTGTGTGGGCTCTGTCCCGGTCTCTCCAGCTTAGCATCACTGCCACCCATGCAGCCCGTTACCCAAGTGGGGGTGAGCACTCACTCCTCCTGGGGGCTCTGCCTGCAGCTTGCGCAGCTGGGTTCGCAGCTCGCAGACCTGCTCCGTGAGCTCAAACACTCTCCTGCGGAGGGCATCCTTCTCCACCAGGCGCTGAGAAATCTCCATCTGGGCCCTGTCCCTTGCTGTGTACGCCTGCGGCCAAGACAGAAGAGACAGGTGGGAGCAGTTACGGGGGCGGGGGGGGGGTTTACAGCTGGAGGAACAACGAACCAGGCTTCTGAGCTGCAACAGCCACCCCCTACAACACGCTGTGTGTACTTACCATGAACGTGTAAAGGTACACACTAACTCATACAGAGAGCAGTAACCAGGGCTCACACTGAGTATGCAGACTGTTTTAATCAGCTGGGGCGGGTAATCTACATCTTGGGTCAGGAGCAAAGGCTAGGAGAATGGCAGAAAGCCTGGGGTTGTGCATTGCAAGGGAGCAAAGGAACCTCTCATGAACCAAGGAAACAAACCCCGAAGTTTGAATCCCATCCCCTGAACCAGCAGCCGTTGTCTCACTCACACACTAGCAGGGGACAGGGGAGCCGTCCTGCTCAGTGCCTGCAAGGGCACACACCTACATCTCCCCGCCCCAGCCCCAACCCCGCAGGTCTGTCCCCCAACGCTTAGGATACCTGGTCACGTTCCTTCTGCAGCTCGGCCACCTGGCCCTGCAGCGTGGTCATCTTTTCTCTGTACAGCTCACAGTCCACCTGGGTCTTCCGGAACTGCAGTAGGGTCTGTTCTTTCTCTTCCCAGTACTGTAGAGTGGGGACACACCCATGGTGTTCATAGGCTCTGAGCGCTTAGGTGGGAAGGTAGGGGCGGGGGAGATGAGGGAAAGGGAGACGGGGCTTGGTTGGGGAGTGAGGCGAATTCATATTCTTCCTGCTGGACCAGGTTTAGAGGTCTGTCTACAGAGCCACAAAGTCAAACAAGCAACTGTGCAGACACGTGCACCGAAGCGCACGCTGTTTAACGGCTCTAAATATGTAAGTGATTGCCTCCTGCCACTGTTGCCTTCCCCCCAACCCCCGTGCCATTTTTGTTTCCCCACCCCACCCCACCCCTGCCACTGTTGCCTCCCCCCCTTCTTCTTCCTTTGTCTAAGGCCTGGGCTCTCATGGTCTCTAAGCCTTTGACGTGGCCTATGCTCCTCCATTGCTTGCCTGACGATGAGGTCTGGGCTACGGGGTAACATAAGCAAAGCCAAAGCGTGTTGATGATTGAATGAGTCTGTCTGTCTGTCCCACAAATGAGCTCGCCCGATACGGAGGGTCACGCCTCCGAGGAAGGGTGCTGCGGTGGTGTCACCTGCTTCTGCTGCCTCTCCGCGGCCACCGCGCGCTCCCGCAGTGAGTGGATGCGGTCCACCAGCTCTTGCTTGCTCTCCCGGGCCTCATCCAGGCTCTGTTCCAGAATGTCCTTCTCCACCTGGTGCAGACCGAAGTTAGCCAACCTCTGCAGAGCCAGTGGGGAAACAGAGTCCCAAGGACACAGCGCAGGAAAGCCCAAGGCTGTGTGTAGGTTAGATAGTGTGGCTTCGTTACTATAGGCTGCTGGTTTGAGGCAAGCCTAGGCTTGAGTTCAAGGCTAATTTAGGCTAGTTGGACACTGACTCAAAAAAAAAAATGAGGGCTATGGATGCATTTTGGAGTGAGAGTGCATACCATATGTAGGGCCCTGGCATCAGTGGCCAGAAACACGCACACATGCAGGCACACCCACCCAAGCCAGTCATAAGTGAGAAGATAGGCATTTTGGGTTTAACTGGTCGAGGAGACAGAACCCCTGAAAAGACAATTCTTCCAATTCCTCGTTAGGATCATTTAGCCTTTCTTCTTCAATAGCTTCACCAGCAGAGCTTGAAGGAATTTATAAAAAAGATTATATGTATGAGTGTTTGCCTATGTGGATGTATGGGTACCATGTGCATGCAATGCCTGCAGTGGCCAGAAGGGGGCACTAGACTGCCTTGAGCTGGAGTTCCCACTGCCATGTGGGTGCTGGAAGTAAACTTAGGTCAATGTAAGAGCAACAAGTGCTCTTAAATGCTGAGCCATCTCTCCAGTACCATTCCCCCCGTGAATTTTTTTAATTAAAAGAAATCAAAGGGAGCTGGGCAGTGGCGCATGCCTTCAATCCCAGTGCTTGAGAGGCAGAGGCAGGTAGATCTCTGAGTTTGAAGGTAGCCTGGTCTACAGAGTGAGTTCCAGGACAGCCAGGGCTACACAGAGAAACCTTGTCTTGAAAAAAGAAAGAAAGAAAGAAAGAAAGAAATCAAAGGGAAGAAGTAAAGTGTTTTCAGAATTCCAGGGCTTCGTGGTGCTCCCTAGTTCCTGGGCTTTCCCCACATCATGGATGGCAAGATGCAGAAAGTCTCACAGGCAGGCCAGATTTGTTTTTCCAGATCCTCATGGCTCATGCAGCCTTTTATTTTATCTTAGCTACAGGATCTCTGCCTCAGGCTCTCACGCCGGGAGTACAGGTACCACCACGCGCGGCAGACCCCAGCCTCACACGTGGAATATTGTGGAATAATGTGGACAAAGTACATTTCCCATAGGATTAGCTAATATAGAGACAAGGTTTTTGTTTTTTGCTTTTTGCATGTTTGTTTGGTTTGGTTTGGTGTTTTGAAGCAAGGTTTCTCTGTGTAATAGCCTTGGCTATTTGTAGACCAGGCTGGCCCCAAACTCACAGAGATCCAACTGCCTCTGGGCTGGGATGGAGTGCTGGGATTAAAGGCGTGTACCGCCTGGGATGTACAGGAGGGGCTGGCGTGCCCCTCACTTGAGCTAAACCATCTGTGAGCAGTCTCACAGTCCATAGGCCCCCACCGACACTAAGGACACGGCCTCTCCAGATCAGCAGGGACATCTGGCCTCCTGAGGGTCCACGACCTACCAGGCTGAAGGTCATCGAACGGAGTTTTTCATTCTCCTCCTTAAGGCGGTTCAGTTCCTTTCCCTCAGACTCCAGGTCACTGGCCATCTTCAGGGACCTCTCGTGAGATTCCCACTCACATGAAGACACAAGGCTTGCTCGCTGTAGCTCCTGCCTCACCAGGTAGAGCTGTGTGGGAGAAAGCGGGAGGAGGGTCGCTCTGTGGGGACGGTCTCTCCGCTAAGCGTTGGTGGGGTGCAGCTTGCCCATCCCCGCTTCTGATGTTGACTCAGCCCTGAGCTTCCAAGGCACCACACATGGGTTTACCTCCTGGGCAACCTCCCACACCCTCGTGGGAAGACGGGGCATTTAAAAGTATTTATTTTAAATTACATATATGTGTGTATCTGTGTGTGGGCATGTGCGTGTGAGTGCGGTTGCCTGCAGGGGCCCATGGTGTCAGATCCCCCTGGAGCTGGAGTTATGTATAAGCTGCCCAGTGTGGGTTCTGGGACCTGAACGTGGGTCCTCTGGAAAAACAGGGTGCACTCTTGACCACTGTGATGGTTTGAATGGTAAGTGTCCCCTTTGTCTCCGTTGTTTGAACCCTTGGTCCCCAGTTGGCTGTGCTATTTGGGGGAAGTTAGGAGGTGCAGGGCTTGCTGGAGGAGGCGTGTCACTATGGGGAGGCTTGCCCCACTGTCGGTTTCCTCTTTGTAGTCCAGGCTACAATCTGTCTACTTCCTGCTCTGGCCACCGTGCCTGTGTGCTACCATCACTCCCTCTGGGCCATAAGCCCAGACAAGCTCCTCCTTTTATTTATTTATTTATTTATTTTGGTCATGTTGTTTGGTTGGTTAGTTTGGGTTTTTCGATACAGGATGTCTCTGTGTAGCCCTGACTGCCCTGGACTCGCTTTGTAGACCAGGCTGGCCTCGCACTCACAGAGATCCACCTGCCCCTGCCTCCCGAGTGCTGGGATTAAAAGTGTGAGCCACTACACCCGGCTCTGGTCATGTTTTATTGCAGCAACAGAAACGTAACTAATACAGCCACTGAGCCATCTTGTCACGCAAAGGCTTGTTAGCTTTATTTTGCTATGGATAAGATCCAATGCTTAAGCTAGTGGCTTGAGTCCCTTTGAGCAGACCAAGGAGGCCTAGTATCAGCTCCCATCTCTACAGTTACACTGATGGCCACTAGTGGCCCCATTTTCACTGCCCTCTTGTATTCTGCTAATTTCTCTTACAGAGAGAATGTGGACTCATAAAGATGAATTAATGGGCAGCTGGAGAGATGGCTCAACGGTTAAGAGCACTGACTGCTCTTCCAGAGGTCCTGTGTTCAATTCCCAGCAACCACAAGGTGGCTCACAACTATCTATAGTGTGATCTGATGCTCTCTTCTGGCATGCAGGTGTACATGCAGGCAAAACACTGTATACATAATACTAAATAAATCTTTTTTTTTTTAAGTTGAATTAACAGCAACAAACCAACAAGGTCAAGCCAGTGAGGGCTAGGGATGCTGAGAGCCACAGGAACTGGGTCTTTCAGTCAAGCAGAGCTTCCTGTGATAACCTGCAGGGTCCAGGGGTCTGTGTGTGTCTAGGGTCCTGAACCCCCAAACTGCCCAGCTAGATCAAGCTGCCCGTCTTCTTCTTTTGCCCAGAGGCCCTAGAGAAACGGGTCTCCAAGGCCCCGCCCCCCTTATGTTGGTCTGGCGTCCTTGGAAGGAAGCACAGCGTGAGGGAAACCCAGGAGGTCTGCAGGCGGTGGACTGGGCTCCCCGGATGAGGTCAAGAGAGAGACGTTCTGCTGGATTCCCCTCCACCCCCTGGCTGCCGGGCTCCTCGGTGCGGGTACCTCCTCCTGCAGGCTGTGGCAGCGGGTGGCGGCCAGCTCCTTCTCCCGGAGCGCGTTGCTGTAGTGCAACGACAGGTTCAGCATCTCATCCTTCAGCTTCAGGACCTCATGGAAGTAGGCGCTGACCTCGCGCTTCATGCGGCTGTGGTCGGCCTCCAGCTGGCGCAGACCCTCTGCGCGGGACTCGGCGGCGCCCAGGTGCTCCCTCAGCTGCTGGCACCTCCGAAGCAGTGCCTCTTTCTGCGCCTTCTCCTGGGCCAGCTCCTCCTGCAGGCTGCCGATGGCCCCGGCCAGACACTCCGTCAGCTTGGACGTCTCCATGAGACCTGCACGTGGGCGATTGCTCTCTGTCACCTTGCCCTCCCAGGGTCCCCCAGGGTCTTGTACCCCATGATCAGACCTTTGAGAGCCTACAAGCCTACTCTGTTGGTCTCGTTAAAAGCCTCCTGCTTTGGGGGGGGGCGGGGGGGACTCCACATTTTTGTCATGATGTGGGCTGCCCTTCTAGGCTTTCCTGCCTGACCCTACCATGCTCATGCAGCTTCCCTTATAGCTGATTGGACGACTCAGAGCTAGCAAGGGAAGCACAGCGGAGGCACAGATCTGCTGGTAAGGATGCGCCTCTGTCGCACCAAACGATAACAGGTAGCTTAATAGCTGCTGTTTGCAGTCCCCTAAGAGCCCTGTTCTTTTAACATCCGAATCCTTGAGCAACTCCCGGAGAAGTCCGTCAGCTCCTGAGCATGACCATGTGCCCCACCACGCAGGCTCCGCCTATCCTGCACGACTGAGCTCGCCCGCGGAAGTCTTAGCTTCACCATCCCACTCCACCCCGGGGACGAGAGGCACTAGGCCTCCTCTTAAGCAGTATGGAGGGCAGCTTCTGGAATGCATGGCCGGCCCCCCAGGGTCTCCTCACCGTGTAGGGTCACTGACGATGGGCCCTGAAGCACCCAAGGTCCAGGGGCTTCTTGCCTACCCTCTCCCACTGCAATGAACTGGGAGAGCCAAGCCCAGGGCCAAAGCCCATTGTGCGGGGTGAGTGCTGCAGTGCAGTGTGCTGACCAGCTCTCACCACTGAAGGTGCTGAAGTCAATGTCGGCCTGCAGCCCAGTGACCAGGGTGTAGACGTCAGGGTTGTGGAACTTGAGGCTTTCCAGAAAGGCCACGGCACCATTCTTCCCTCGGGCCTTCAGTAGATCCAGCAAGTGTCCTAGAGAGAGAGAGAGAGAGGGAGAGAGGGAGAGAGGGGGGGGGGGGAGAGAGAGAGGGGGAGAGAGAGAGAGAGAGAGAGAGAGAGAGAGAGAGAGAGAGCGCCTGAGCCACCAAGGGGTGTGGACCTCCTTGCACTTCTGAGGGTTGGAGTTCTTTGGGATCCTTGGCAGCAAGGTGCACCCTCACTGCTCGGGCAGGCTCTGTACACACTACCTTTATTCACGCAGCATCAACTTAAGAGGCAAGATCGGTATTAGCTGGCCCCCTGCCAGGGGCAAGAAAATGTTCTCTATGAGCTGGGTACAAAGGGACACGTGCAGACATAGTCTTACTATGCTGAGTGCGCCCTCTCTCTCTCTCTCTCTCTCTCTCTCTCTCTCTCTCTCTCTCGTGTGTGTGTGTGTGTGTGTGTGTGTGTGCGTGTGCATGTGCATGCACGAGTGCATGTGTGTGTGTTTTGACACAGAATCTCAAAAACCCCGGGCTGCCTAGAACTTCAGAGTCAGAGCTGAAGATGACCTGAGACTTCTGATCTCCCCGTTTCCACCCCCCCCCCCAGGTTCTGGGGTTACAGTACAGACACACCCCGCGATGATGCCTGGGTTACAGGTGGACCCTATCATGTCTGGTACTGGGGATTTAGTTCAGTGTTGTGTGTATGCTGCAAAGGTTTCTCTTATTATTTTTTAAAAAAGATTTATTTATTATGTATACAGTGCTCTACCTGCATGTACACCTGCATGCCAGAAGAGGGCGCCATATCTCATTATACATGATTGTGAGCCACCATGTGGTTGCTGGGAATTGAACTCAGGACCTCTGGAAGAGCAAGTCAGTGCTCTTAACCTTTGAGCCATCTCTCCAGCCCCTCTCTTATTATTTTTTACATCATCATCATCAGCAGCAGCATCAGCATCATTGGTTTTTCGAGACAGGGTTTCTCTTATAATCCTAGCTGTCCTGGACTCACTTGATAGACCAGGCTAGCCTCAACCTCACAGAGATCTGCCTGCCTCTGCCACACCCAGCTGCTGCAGAGATTTCTACCGACAGAGCTACATTCCCTCCCCCATTTTTTGATAGGGTCTCACACTGTAGTCCAGACTGGCTTTGAACTTGTGGCAACCCTCCTGCCTCAGTCACTCGGAGCGTTGGGATGATAGGCATAGCCACCCTTGCTGTTGAAGCCCTCCGCCTGCCCACGGCTATAGTCCAAGCCTTGTAGAGCTGCCGAGCAGGAGGATCCCAGCTGTAGCCCAGGCGACTCAGGGAAGGACCAACGGCTACGGACTCACCAACTCTCATGGCACTGTTGGTGAAGCGGGGGCTGTGGAGGACCTCCTCCTCATCCAGCTTGCCCAGCACCTTGGCCTGGCGCAGGTAGGGCGTGAGGCGGCTGGGGCAGATGCTCTGCACGATCTTGCAGCGGTGACCCTCCAGCATCTCCCAGAGCGTCTCCTCGTCCAGAGCCGTCAGCGTGGAATCCATGCGGCACAGCTCTGCCATGCTTGGACTCTGGAGGGCGCGACAGACGTGATCAAACACTGGGCTTGGGCTTCCGAGGCCAGGGGGGTTTCTGCTCCAGCCCTCTTGGCCCCACGCCTCTTGTAGAGAAACAGCGTCCAACTTAGACTCAGAGGAACGCCCTGCATCAACAGTAGGCTCACTCCCGACTCCTCACCTCCTCAGGCAGGCAGTAGGCTTCACTTGGTGAAACCACATTTTGCCAATTGCCGTTCGTGGACCAGGGACTTCATTAATTAAAGAGGATACTAAAAATCAGTCAGCGGCTGGGCGCATAGCTCAGTGCTACAGTATTTTACAGTATGTACCTGGCATTGCTGAGGTGCTGGGTGTAGGGTCCATCCTCAGCAACACACACACACACACACACTCAGACACACACACACACACACACAGTGGAGAGAGTGTTCTGGAGTAAGCTTGGGGGGTGTCTGGCAGCTGGTAACAAGGCTGCTGTTCTACAGGCAGAAAGGGTCAGGTGAGGAACAGGGCTGAGGAAGAGCACCTGCCCAGGACTGAATTTGCCTGTCAGGAGTCAGAGGGAGGCTCAAGGCGGCTGCATAAAAGTCAAGGCGCATGTACCGCCTGGACCTTGTTAAACAGAGAAACAAACAAACAAAAACCTGTGCCTTTCAGACCAGCCAGGGGGCTGGAAAGGGCACCACAGCACATAGCTCCCCAATCTTTGGACATTTAATAACGACTGCTACAGCGTCTGTCATAGCTGGTTCCTGCCTCTGTGGAGGATCAAGTCGCACAGAGTCGTCCACTTAAAGCTCCAGGCCGGGCATGGTGGCGCACACCTTTAATCCCAGCACTTGGGAGGCAGAGGCAGGCGGATCGCTGTGAGTTCAAGACCAGCCTGGTATACAAAGTGAGTCCAGGACAGCCAGGGCTACACAGAGACACCCTGTCTCGAAAAACAACAGAACATAAAAGCAGCTGCTCCTGAGAGGCTCCTGTGGATGGTCACCGGGCCACTCTGGTTCCCCATCCACACAGCCCTGTGGCATCCTGGTGCGTCTCTGAGTACAGGCAGGCGCAGTGTCGGGTGCACAGATCATGACGGTTTGACTCTTTCCCCTTGGCCTAACAGGCTGGGCCGGTTGGCGTTGAGAATTCCATGAAGAGGTCTGTGCTCTGAAGAGGCCCAAAAACCATAGCAAGCCACCCTCTGTGGCTTACTACAAACAGAAAAGGATGGCTGGAGTGTCCTGTCCCCACGAACAGTACTCACTCCATCCAGGACAGCTAATCTTGGACCATCAACCGGACTGCATTGAGAATCACCTTAAAAAACAAAACTTTGAAAAAAAGAAAAAGAAAAACAAAAAGAAAAACAAAAACAAAACTCCGCGCATGTCTGTAAACAGGCGTCTTCAGAGAGGTCTACCCGAGGAGTGAAGACTTGCCCAGGGTGTGGGTGCCACTGTGGCTGTGGGCTGAGAGCCCAGACTGAACGTAAAGGTGGAAGCCAGCTGAAGAGCTGCATGCATCTCTCTGCGTCCTTTCTGTCACGCTGTCCTGCTGTCCTACCTTCCACACGGCGATGGGCTGATCCCCAAACCGTGAACCCAAACCACCTGTTTCTCCACAGCATCAAGAGGAACAGCCAATGAAGCCTGCCGGGAGCATGGCTCCAGCAAGCCACTCACCAGAGGCGTCCAGGCTTGCTTCTACAGAGCCTCCTTGTAGCTGGCTGGGGGCCTGGTGTCTCCCAACCCGGCTGATGAGCTGTCACACTGGCTCTTTCTCCACACGCTGAAATGGGCCGAGGCCAGGCAGGAAGGGCTGTGAAGTTACTTCAAAGCACATGACCTGCTCCAAAACTCAAAGTCCGAGCACCAAAGACTAAAGCAAGAGGGAAGAGAAACAGTAAAAAGATTGAGTTCAGAAGCTGGGAGGTGGTGGCGCACGCCTTTAATCCCAGCCCTCGGGAGGCAGAGGCAGGTGGATCTCTGTGAGTGCGAGGCCAACCTGGTCTACAAAGTGAGTCTAGGTCAGCCAGGGCTACACAGAGAAACCCTGTCTCAAAAAACCAAAAAATACAAAACAAAAGCACAAGATTGAGTTCAGAAATTGCTGCAGACACCTCTGACCCATGGCAGGTTCTGGATGGAGCCTGAGCTTGGACTCCAGAACACAAGAGAGAGAGAGAGAGAGAGAGAGAGAGAGAGAGAGAGAGAGAGAGAGTAGGTGTCATTGCCACCCAGTGTTCATAGGCCACTCAGTGACCAGGCTCCGTGAACACCCTTCCTCTGAACTTCTCATGCAGAGAGAACTCTGGAGAGGAGGTGGCAGGCCGGAGCTGTCACAAGGAAGAGGGTCATGTGAGGATGAGCGGAGGGCAGTCATGAGCTCCACCAGCTCACTCCTGGGCTCCTGCTGGCACTGACCTGGGCTTGGGAACATCCCCACAGGACCTGTGAGAGCGAGCCTGTTGGAAGTAGGTTTTCACTGACAGAGTTGGTGAGCTCTCTAGACTCATTGGGTCCTTTAAAGAAGGAGAGGAGAGGCCGGGCAATGGTGGCTCATGCCTTTAATCCCAGCACTTGGGAAGCAGAGGCAGGTGGATCTCTGTGAGTTTGAGGCCAGCTTGGTCTACAAAGTGAGTCCAGGACAGTCAAGGCTACACAGAGAAACCCTGTCTCAAAAAAAAAAAAGTAGAGGCGGGGCACTGACCAGGGAGAGGAAGCCAGCCTTGGGTTGCCAAGCCAAGCTGCCAGGAAGATTTCTAGCAACACAGAAACTCAGAAACATGAGGCAGCCGTTCCCAGAGGGGCCCTAGGCACATCTGGAGCTTGGAGGACAGAGACACCTGTAGTTTGGAGCCTCTCTCTTCACCATACTAGACACACAGGGCAAGGAGGTTTGGAAATGGCCAGACTCCCGGGGTGTGTGGCCCTCTGTCATCATATCAGTCATGGGACACATCAAAGGACAGTGTTCACCTCCACACCAGGACAGGGTCAGGGTCAGGTGTAGCCTGCAAAGCCTGGTGAAGAGTAAAAATAAAGCCAGGCTTGGTGGCACTCGGGAGGCAGAGGCAGGCGGATCTTTGTGAGTGCGAGGCCAACCTGGTCTATAAAGTGAGCCCGGGACAGCCAGGGCTACACAGAGAAACCCTGTCTTGGAGAAAAAAATGAAAGAGGTGGGGACCCAAGTAAACTCAGCTGGTAAAGGCACTTGACACTAAGCCTGGTGACCTGAGTTCAGTCCCTGAGAGCCACATGGTGGCCTCCCCACCAGTGTCCCTCTCCTCCAATAAATGGGGGAGATTAAGTTTAAAAGGAGAAAAAAAAAGCAGCCACAAAATCAGAAAAGGGGAAACAACCTGGGAGAAAGTTCGGGGGTGGCTAGGAGCCCTGAAACCAGCCTCAGTACCAGGAGGAGGGGGTCCCAGGCAGAGAGGGCTGGGCTGCTATCGCGCCTCCCCCCTCCCTTCCCACCCAGAGGGGAGCACAGTGGGTTGAGTGCAGACTGCACCCCTCCCTGCAGCTTCTGCAGCAGGGCCACCAAGAGGGTCATTTCCTCTTTAGATGTTTGTCTCATCTCTGAGAGCAGCTGCTGGCTGCGGTGGGGGAAAGTTCTGGAAAAGTCACAAGAAAGGAGATGGTTGCCCGGCACAGCTTCGGTCAGGAAGATGTCACTGTCGGGACCGGATTCCTTTACTTCCCACACAGCACAGAGTGCATCGTGTTTACCTGGGCCTGTCCAGAGGCATCATTCACTTCAACCCAGAGCCTGACCCCGCCTGAGCTGCAGATGCAGACAAAGGCGGCTCTGTGATTAAACTGGCACCAAGTGAGCCCAAACAAGGGCTCAAGGGATATTCACTTCTTTGTAGCAAATCACACTTACGTTGCTCTCCCCTACATCAGGACTCAGGATGCCAGCTGATGCCAACAGCCACACTCTAGCCTGCAGCTGAAACTCAGGCGCCCCAAACACCTTGGCCTCCAGTAGGGCCTGAGGTCCATGGCTGGAGAAAAGGGAGCTGAGCTCCATGAGGACCTCTGGAGCCTTCCAAGACTAGGTCCCAGTGGACACGGTGGCTCTGGGAGCATTAGCTAATATGACTGTCCGCATCTCTTCTTCCCTTCAAGGTCCTACCCTTGGGCTGACCCTTTCGCTGTCAAGGTGAACTGGAAAGCCAGGGCTTTTCAGATGCTAGCTCTGTCCCAGGCCTCTGGAGCCCCAAAGCCAGCCCAGGATGAGGATGTAAGTGGATGCAGCCGGGCAGTGCCTCAGGGTCCCTTGTGTGGCCTTGGCCTGGCCTGCTATTGATTGGCTAATGGTAAGTCCTACTGCAGGAGAACCAGGCAGGGGTGATGGCTACAACCCAGAACGTGAGAGGCTGAGCTGGAGGAAGAGGAGTTCTAGGCCAGCCTGGGCTACACAGCAACCTGGTTACACGAGACCCTGTCACAAAACAAAAAAGGAAACAAAACTCAAGAAAAACACAAATCAGGGAAGCTATTGCTTGAGACTGGGATGCGGCTCAGTAGGAGAGCATTTACTGAGGTCCTTGGGTGCGCGCGTGCGTACACACACACACACACACACACACACACACACACACACACACACGATGGCTGGGTGTGGTCCTAGCTACTTGGGAAGCACCCACAAGCTTAAGAGTTAGAGGCCAGCCTGAGCAGGGGAGCGTGACTTGATCTCAGAAAACAAACAGAAAGTGGGACTGTGGGTTTGGTTTTGGTTTTGGTTTTGGTTTTTCAAGACAGGGTTTCTCTGTATAGCCTTGGCTGTCCTGGGCTCACTTTGTAGACCAGGCTGGCCTCGAACTCACAGAGATCCACTTGTCTCTGCCTCTCGAGTGCTGGGATTAAAGGTGTGAACCCCCGTGCCCGGCTCGGGGCTGTGTTTATGAGATTAGATCAGGGTGAGTGTTAGTGAGAAATCAAAATTGCTCCACATGTGACCCCTCAAGGTAGCCTCATCTCTCTAGAATCTTCTCACCCTGCCCAACACTAGAGCAGCCTTCCTGAAAGTATCCTCCTCCTCTTAGCAGACCCCTTCCTTGTCAGGCTTCTCAGACCCCAGAGCTCAGCCTCTTGTTTTGTCTGGCAGGAGAACACACACACACACACACACACACACACACACACACACACACTCACGCATATACACATATACCATCCTCCTCCCTCTCTCTCTCTCTCTCTCTCTCTCACACACACACACACACACACACACACTCTCTCTCACACAAACACACACTCACGCATACACACACACACACACTCTCACACAAACACACACTCACGCATATACACACACACACTCTCACACAAACACACACTCACGCATATACACACACACACACTCTCACACAAACACACACTCACACATATACACATTCTTTCTCCCACTCACTCATACACACATATACCATCCTCCTCCCTTCTCTCTCTCTCTCCCTCTCTCTCTCTCTCTCTCTCTCTCTCTCTCTCTTTCTCTCTCTCTTTCCCGAAGAAGGTTAGAAAAAGCAGCTGACAAATATGGCAGCCAAGGAGAAGGTCATCAAACAAAGAAAGCAGGATGGTCCTTTCTAGTCTTCTGCTCAGATCCGTCTCTCAGTCCGACTGACGACAGACTCACTGTACCCCTGCCTCCACACCTGAGTCCCACTGAGGACAGACTCACTCTACCCCTGCCTCCACACCTGCTTTCCACTTTGTTCAACCTCAGTAACCAGGAGGTGTGAAGCCAGGCATGATGGTGCATGCCTTTAATCCCAGTGCTTTGGAGGCAGAGGCAGGGGGAATCACTGTGAGTTTGAGAACAGCCTGGCCTACAAAGTGGTGCCAAGACAGCCAAAGCTACACAGAGAAACCCTGTCTCAAAAAAACAAACAAACAAAAAACCCAAACAAACAAAACCAAAAAACAAACAACAACAACAACAACCAAAACAAAACAACTCAGTAGGTATGACTGTAAATCCCGACATTCCTTTCACCTGCCCAGCCCCTGTGGCTCTATGAGAGACATGCAGTAACCAGAGAATGTTCCAGAACTTTGATTAAGTGCAATGAGACAAGCTGTTCCCTTCATTCCCCCCCCCCAACCCAGGCACCACCCCCACTCCTATGTGGGCTATGATAGCCCCTCCAGCTTCAGAACAGCCGGGGCCCCATCCTGACCCGCCCATTGTCCTGACCTGTTCACAGCCGCTCTGGCACGTTGACTGGTTCTGGTGGGACAGGCTGCATTTGCCTTTCTGTCCTAAAGCAGTGACAGTCGGAGGCTCAGGCCCAGGCTGGGCTGGGTTGAACAGAAACTGATGAGCAGGTCTGACGGGCGCAGTCATCTGGCTCTGCCTAGAGAAGCAGGCCTTATATACGGCACATTCCCTCCTCCCATGTCTGGGTGGATGATGTGAGAGTCACCATCACCTGTGGAGAAATGCCAGGTATTGCCTGGACCTCCCCGCTGAAGGCAGTGACAGAGGGTGTGGTGGAGGCCAGGAGACCCCTCCCTCCTTCCTGAGCAGTCAGCCCAGGTCATCAGCCTCAGCTCATGGAAAGAACCTAGCAAGGTTAAGATGACTTAGGAAGCTTCCTGGTTCCCATGATCAATATAGGAATTACGTAATGACTCTAACAGATCCATCAAAGGTCAACGTTTCCTATGGAGTCTTTTATTTATTTTTATTTATTTATTATTGTTATTTTTTGAGACAGGGTTTCTCTATGTATCCTTGGCTATCCTAGATTTGCTTTGTAGACCAGGCTGGCCTCGGAACTCCCAGCAATCCACCTGCTTCTGCCTCCCAAGTGCTGGCATTAAAGGCATGCACCACCACACCTGGCTCCCACAGAGTCTTATGCTGTGACGAAAGCCTTGGTGAGTCTCTTTCCAGTGTCCAATCAGTTTACATGTGTGGTATGTAAGAGGCTACATCCATGCCTCTTAGACCCCTTCCACTGCCAGCACTCAACACAGCAGGCGGTAACACCCTGTGAGGGCATAAGTAGGACCTGGGCACTCCCTTCAGTGTGCAGGTCCTCAAGTCTGCAGTGCCCAGGGTACATAGGGGGCACCTGCTGACGGCACCGAGCACCTTCCTCTCACCCTTCCAGGTCTGTGGCTCCGGGCTCACTCCCACTCCAGACTTTGCTCCTGCTGTTCCTGCTGCCAAGACCTTCCCCTCACCTCCTTCCGATGCCACTCGAGGCCCAGCTTCCCATAAATCGGCCCTTCCAGGCCTTTCTATTTTAAACTGCAGGTTTCTCATTTGGGCCCTCCCTCCCCGTTGGGTCAGTTGCATTTCTCTGTCGGACTTGTCTGCCCGATCTCTCTTACCGCCTGGTTCCCTGCCTCCCTCGTGGCACATGACAGCAACTCTTGTCTTTCTTGTTCTCTGTTCGGCCCCGCCCCTAGAGCAGACAGTTGCATGAACGTTGCCTGAGTGAGCGAGCAAAACTGTGTCAGGGTGGAAGGATGCGCAGTCTTCCGTCTGGACAGATGAGGGGTGCTCTCCCACGTCACAGCTGAGATGAGTCCCCCTGGGGCGGAGAAGGCCACAGAGGCTCTGCCAGGATCGCAGCTTCAAACAGGACAAGAACTAATGTCGCCACCTCTTCGTCAGGTTGTCGAGCCTCTGGGCCCAGGCTCCTCACCCCTCTCCACCTAAAGAGCCCCTGCCTCGGGGCTGGAGGGATGGCTCAGAGGTTAAGAGTACTGGCTGTTCTTCCAAAGGTCCTGAGTTCAATTTCCAGCAACTATATGGTGGCTCACAACCATCTATAATGTGATCTGGTGCCCTCTTCTGGCCTGCAGGTGTGTATGCAGGTAGAACACACACACACACACACACACACACACACACACACACACACACACACACACACACACAAGCCGGCGTGGAGTCATGACCTTTAAGCTCTGTGAGTTTGAGGCCAACCTGGTCTACAAGGCAAGTCCAGGACAGCCAAGGCTACCACAGAGAAACCCTGTCTCAAAAAAAAAAAAAAAAAAAAAAAAAAAAGAAAGGCCCTGCCTCATGGTAGGAGGGCTCATCTCCCCAAGGCTACATACCCAAGGCCCTGAATAGAAAGCCTACATAGTTCTAGAATTGCGAAGAAACTCCCATGACAAAAGAAGGCCACGAAACTCTGCTCTTAAAACACAGAGGCCAGGCATGTTCATATAGTTACATGTACAGAGGCCATGTGCAGAGGCCAGCTACACACCTGTAGCTTCTGATACTCAGGAGGCAGAGTCGGGAGGACCATTACCAGCCTAGGCTATGAGGGTTGGGGTGGGGAAAGGGGGTTCTCCTGCGCACACAAGAAAGCATGCTAAGTGTGCTGGCATGGCCCTGAGGACTGACTTTCTTATGGGGGCTGGGAGACCAAGTCCTCCACTTTAACCCACTCATTACAAGTGGTGTGAATTTTACCAGAGTTTTAAGGAAGAAAATTGTCATCAGTGTCAAAATGTGATCTGGCTGGTCGTCGGGTGAACAGTACTCAAACGCACCCCGAGCTTCAGGTAGCAGCAGAGAGACACCCGTTCTGCCTGATGCTCCCAGGAAACAGTGGCTTGCTGCCCTGCCCTGCCCTGCCTTGGCACAGCATTGGCGCCCGGTGGTGGGCTGGGAATCAGGTGCCTGCTCAGGCCTCCAGCTGGGTGTTGAGCAACTGTTGATGCTGTGTTGGAAGAAGCTATGAGTGGTGAGCAGGAATAGGATAGTCCTCCGTATTTGTGACACACCAGTCCTGCGTGTCACCCCTGCCCCGCTTTGCCGAATCTTTCCTCCCCCAGGGCCTCCCATTTGCCTGGTTCCTCTGCCTCCACTCACGCTAACATTGTGATTTTAAGACCTACCTCCAGAACACTGCAGCTACGTGTAATGTTGCCCAGAGTTGTCCTCTGGCTAGCCTGGGTCCCATTTCTGTCCTTTGTCCTCAATGCTCACCACCCCTACGGGCCATGTTGTCAAGACGCCGGCTGCTCTCAGCCTACCCCACCCACCTGTGCGCTGCTTCAGGGTGTCAGAAAAACTGTTTTAGCGTGCCTGGAAGCGACTCCCGGTAGCAATCCTAAGGGATACCAGATAACTATTAGTGGGGTGCTCTGTAAATATAATTGGGGCTTTTTTTCTGATACTTGTTCAAGCTCCCAAATAATGAGACGGAGACCTGTTACATAATTTAAAGCCTTAAGAACTACAGCTGTATTCAATCCCAGCACTCGGGAGGCAGAGGCAGGCAGATCACTGTGAGTTTGAGGCCAGCCTGGTCTACAAAGTGAGTCCAGGACAGCCAAGGCTACACAGAGAAACCTTGTCTCAAAAACAAAACAAAACACCCCCCTCCTAAAACCCAATAAATAAATAAATAGAAAAGAACTACGGCTGGGCAGATAGATTCTCAGCTGTTCTAAGCCGACTGTGCTGTGCTGGGCCTTGTTCCCAGCCACGTGCCCCTGTTGCTTGCCATCCAGGCTTGCCCTGGCTGCTCCACTCCAAGCATGTCCTTATGGGAACTCCTCATTCCTCAGGGCCATCATCTCCCCAGGGCCTGGCGACCTTCCCCTCTCTCCCTCCCTCTCCACTTGGGACCCCCCTCCACTGGGATCACACATCCAGCCTACTCTCTCCTGCCCACTATCGGCTGCTCAGCTCTCTTTACTGACCACTCAAAGATGATGGAGAACAATTTTTACACAACTTTGAGAGAGGAGATTCTTCAGTAGCAGTGACAATGCCAGAATCGGTTAGCATTTAGCTCCTTGAGGGTCAAGCAATCAACCATCCGAATAGACAGAGACACACCTTACTACCCTGTGAATGAAGGTAACCGCTCCTGGGCACTGTGGTGATTAAGACAGGAGTTCACCCTCACTTCTGACTTGTGTCTGTAGCTCCTTGTGAGTCTAAACAGGTTATATGTTTCTTTTTATGTTTTCTTTTTTGTCTTTCAGAATTTTATTGTTATTTTGAGATAGATGGCTGTCTGGCTCTGGCTGTCCTGGAACTGAAAATGACCTTGAACTTTGTTTTGTTTTTGTTTTTGGAGACAGGGTTTCTCTGTGTAACAGCTCTGGCTGTCCTGGAACTTGCTCTGTAGTCCAGGCTGGCCTCAAACTCACAGAAATCCACATGTCTCTGCCTCCCAAGTGCTGGGATTAAAGGCGTGCACCACCACCACCCGGCGACCTTGAACTTTGAATGATACTCCTGCCTCTGACTCCTGAGTACCAGATTGCAGCCTGCACCATCATACTGGGGATGCTTAGTTGTGTGTGCATGCGAGCTCTCCCAGCCCCCAAAGCCCAGGCTGGTTATAAGCTCCTTTTCCTCCTGTCTCCGTATCCTGGGTACGAGGGACTACACCTGTGTACCACTGTGCGTGGCCTTCGTCGTCTCTTGGGTACCAGGGACTACAGGCGTGTGCCACCGTGCTTGGCCTCTGGTTCTTAGGGCTGAACTTCGTGGGCTCCCTCTTTCACTTGACATGGTAGCATTTCCATGCATTTTCTAGAACTATTGAGGCTTTCTATTCAGGGGTCTCAGGAGATAAGCCCTCCTACCATGAGGCAGGAGATTTTTTTGGTGGAGAGGGGTGAGGAGCCTGAGCCCAGAGGCGCAACAACCTAGGCCAAGAGGTGGTGACATTAGTTCCTGTTCTGTTTGAAGCTGCGATCCTGGCAGAGCCTCTGTGGCCTTCTCCGCCCCAGGGGGACTCATCTCAGCTGTGACCAGGGAGAGCACCCCTCATCTGTCCAGACAGAAGACTGCGCATCCTTCCACCCTGACCGGCGTCTACTTCAGCAGGATCCAGGTGCTCAGGAAAGCTTTATTTGTTCACGCCGGCAATCAGACAATATTCACGCAACTGTTCCAGAACATTTCCCTCACACCACTTACCACGAAGGGAAACTCCATGACAGCAGCTCCTGTCGCACCCCCTAATACAAGGCACCACAGTCTCCTATCTCATGACCCAGAAATTTTTGTAATCCTGACAGCCCCACCCAGGCCAGCCAACTATCAGCTCTGTAAACTTCCGTGTAAAATTTCCACAGAATCAGACAGCAGACACCACCGCTCTTCAGAGCTTGCCGCGTCTCCTCGCCATCTCTCGGTGCAGCCAGCTCATCGCCCATCCCTGCCCCATCTGAAAGGGGCACTGTGGCAATCAGTCAGTCTGCCAGACCCTGGCGGCCCTTCTCATGTCTGCCCTCCCTGCAGCTCACCGTGCCTATGTTCACTCTGACTGTCGCCGCCTTCACACCGCGTCCCTGGGTGTAACTATGAACACCTCCTCTCAAGTCAGGTGACATTTTCCTCCAGCCACCAAGTAAGACCAGAAACTCAGTAACTTAACCTACTTTGTCCTATTTTATTTATATCACATTAACTATACAACATACAATTATATTATTTGTTTATGAATTTCATGGGTCTTGCCCTTCTCTGGAATAAACACTCCATGAAAGCAAGTGACCCTCTTACCCTCAGTTCAGAACCAGACATGGTTCCAGTACAGGGCTGGGGCGGGGCAACTTACTATGCACCTGAATATACGTGCAAGACCCCAGTCATGGGGGCTGGAGAGATGGCTCAGCGGTTAAGAGCACTCTGTTCTCCCAGAGGTCCTGAGTTCAATTCCCAGCACCCACATGGTGGCTCACAGCCATCTGTAATGAGATTTGGTGCTCTCTTCTGGTGCGCAGGTGTACTTGTAGACGGAACACTGAATATGTAATAAATAAATCTTTAAAAGAAAAAGACCGCAGTCCTGCCTAGCAGGGTACCTGGCTCCAGCTAGGCAGCTCTGAGAAAGGACCAGTGATGGGTGGGATCACTAGCAGGGAGCACTCCTTTGGGGACAACCTTTGGGTTTCTTCTGTCTAGGACGTCAACCTCTGCAGTTATGGTAGTTGAGTGGGGCTGCCTGAACCTCTCCCGCCCCTGGGCGGGAGGAGACTCCTGATCTTGTCACCCCGACTCCAGGAGCTCAGTGGATGCAGACGAACTCCTGAGCAGAGCAGAGCAACCGCTGGCATTGCCCTATCTCCCCTGCGGCCCCTACGTGACCTTGCCGTATCCTTGCTCTGCTGGGCTCTGTCTGTGTTCCTTCTTTTTCCCTTGGATGTGAGCAGTGAGAAAGCTGGCAATTGTTTCCATGTTAGGGAACCTGGGAAGCTGAATAGATAGACCCACACATGTCTTTTTTTAAAGATTATGTGTACGGTGCTCCATCTACATGTGTGCCTGCAGCCAGAAGAGGGCATCCCTGAGCCATCTCTCCAACCCCCACATTCTTTTCTTAAAAATTCATGTGTACGGGGCTGGGGAGATGGTTCAGCGGTTAAGAGCACAGCCTGCTCTTCCAAAGGACCCAGGTTCAATTCTCAGCACCCACATGGCAGCTCACAACTGTCCAAGATCTGACACCAGCACACATAAATTAAATGTTTTTAAAAATTCATGTGTATTTTACAGCAGAAATTGCAAAACCACCCCTAGAGTCAGACTTGCTGGACGGCGTGAGACATGGGAAAAATAAATCCCTGTGGAGTGAGAAGACATGAGGACTTGACCTCACAGTTGGTCGGCTTATTCTCATTAAGGTGGCCAGCTCTGTCTTCAGTGTTCTCATTAGCACCAGATGTATCATACCTGTTATCGGGTCTGGACAAATCCCGATACCAGAAGGGAAGCTGAGCTCTCAAAAGAAGGTGGTAATAACGTGTAATGTGCGCGTATTGCAACATTCTCCATAAAACGATAATCTGATCATAACTAAACTTATCTACATAAAATGAATTTTTTTTCACAGTAGCTGTGAAATATTTATGTGTATCTGTGTGTGTACACCATGAGTGTGGTTCCCCACGGAGGCCAGAAGCATTGGATCCCTTGGAGCTGGAGACACAGGCTGTTAAGATTCGCACGATTTGAGTGCTGGAACGGAGCTATGGTTCAGTGGGAGAGGAGGGACTGCTCCTAACAGTTTAGTCGTCTTTCCTCAAAAGCAGAGAAAAAGAAAGAGGCCAAAGCTGGGCGGGGGTGGCGCACGTCTTTAATCCCAGCACTGGGAGGCAGGCAGATCGCTGTGAGTTCCAGGCCAGCCTGGTCTACAAAGTGAGTCCTGGACAGCGAAGGCTACACAGAGAGACCCTGTCTCGAAAAACAAAAACAAAAGAAAGGAAAGAAAAGAAAAAGAGGCCAAGCTCAAATGAGTATTTCCTAGAACTGTGGGTATGGCTCAAAACTGAACAGGTCCTGGGACCCACCCTCAGATAGAAACAAAGCAGACAGATGGAAGCCCAGCAGCAAGGACCTTGTGGAGCCCAGCTTTAAAACGCGACCCTTCAGAGTGACTGGCGCCACCACGCCCGGTCAGAGGCACCGAAGGACTCCGGGGAGGCGATGGCGGCTTGGACGGTCCCTGCTCTTCCAGGTAAAACCACCGATCCCACCCCCCCGACCCCCCCCAGCTACCCGCCTAACCCTCCCAGCCGAGCAGAGGGAGCTGGACTCGCAGGCTTGATTCGCGCTGCGGTTGCCATGGCAACAGAGAAGCGGAGACGCGGGTCCGCCTGGCAGCTCCATCTTCCCTGACCTGGCACCCTCAGGGTCAGCATGGCGTCCCCCTTGCACCTCCCCGGGACACCCCACAGCCCTATCCCAAGCAGCTGCAGAAACCTAAAGAGCCCACACTCCGGCGGTACACCCCGTTAAGAGGACGGGGCGTGTGTACAAAGCGAAGGCAAGCCCAGGACCTCGCCGAATCCCGCGGATCCCTAGATATCGCGAGACTACCGCGGCCTAGGGCTCTTGTCCCGCTCTTCTCCTCCGCCAGACCAGACGCCCCTGCGCCCTGGTGTCGTCACTTCCTCCCCGGGCGGGCCGGCGGCGAGGTCTCGCATCCGGTTCCCGCCGCAGCTCGCGCCGGTCTATTAGCGGAGTCTGGATCATGGCGGCCACGGCCACGATGGCGACGTCGGGCTCCGCGCGGAAGCGGCTGCTCAAAGAGGAGGACATGACCAAGGTGGAGTTCGAGACCAGCGAGGAGGTGGACGTGACCCCCACGTTCGACACCATGGGCCTGCGGGAGGACCTGCTGCGCGGCATCTACGCCTACGGTGGGCCGCGGGGGGGGGGGGGACGCGCCGCGGCAGGCCGGGCGGGGAGCGTGCGGGGCGGCTCTCGGGGGCGGCAGCCAGCCAGGCTCTTCCCGCCGCCCCCACGCGTGTGCCTGTGAGGGGAAGAACAAGCCCGTGAGCTACTGGGTAGCGTAGATTAGTAAGGGGACAGTCGTGAGAGCCGCAGGGGAGAGTCACCAGCGGGGAGAGGACAGCTGGCCCTGGCTCACGCACGCGGCCAGCCTCGGGAGGTGTGGTAGAGGGTTTGAGATCCATCACTAAAGTGAGCGGGAAGGCACTGTTGAGTTCTCAGTCAGAGCGGTCGGGTCGGGCGCGTGCGGATGGAGGGAAGGGAGTCAGGAGGCGGGGCGACGCCTGGACCCCAGGGAGCGGTGGTGGTGATGCCCCTGGGCTAGCACCGAAGGCTCTGCTGGCGGCAGACGGGGTGCGTTCCTTGCTTCTCTTGAGGGGATGGTGGGTCTTGCTGCTGCCTTTTGCAGCATTTTTGGGAAGCCGAATGAGCCCTTTGGTTTTTGTTTGTTTTTCAGACAAGTCTCATTGTAGCCCCGGCTGTCCTGGAACTTTTGGTAGTCCAGGCTGCGCTCTAACTTAGAGATTCCCCTGCCTCTGCCACGCCTGGCTCCTTTTTTTTTGTTTTGGTTTGTTTGTTTGTTTGTTTTTTTGGTTTTCGTTTTTCGAGACACGGTTTTTCTGTGTGGCCATGATTGTCCTGGACTCACTTTGTAAACTAGGCTGGCCTTGAACTCGTATCGATGTGCCTGCCTCTGCCTTCCAAGTGCTGGGAGACTAATTACATACCCCGCACCCCACACCCGTATCTCTGTGTAGCCCTGGCTGTCCTTAAATTCACTTTTTAGACCAGACTGGTCTGGAACTCAGACCTCAAACTCACAGAGATCCACCTGCCTCTGCCTCCCAAGTGTTTGGAATTAAAGGTGTGCACCACCACACCCAGCTCTAGTTACAACCTTTTTATTTTGTTTTATTTATTTTTTGAGCCGGGGTTTCTCTGAGTAGCTTTGGCTCTCCTGGACTCTGCTTTTAGACCAGGTTGGCCCCAAACTCAAGAGATCCGAATGCCTCTGCCTCCCCAGTGCTGAGATTAAAGACGTGCGCCACCACCGCCCAGCTGACTAGTTACATCTTTGGTTTTTTTTTGTTTTTTTTTTTTTCTCCGAGACAGGGTTTCTCTGTGTAGCCTTGGCTGTCCTGGACTCGCTGTTTAGACCAGGCTGGCCTCGAACTCACAGTGATCCGCCTGCCTCTGCCTCCCGAGTGCTGGGATTAAAGGCGTGCGCCACCACGCCCGGCTAGTTACATCTTAAAAGTATAAGAGTACTACAGCTTTTCTGTGTAAGTTCTGTCTGCTTGTTTGGAAAGTGCTTTTGTTGTTTTGTTTGTTTTGGCTACATCGCTCTGGCTGGCCTGGAACTCACTATGTAGACCAGGCTGGCCATTCACAGAGATCAGCCTGTCTCTGCCTCCAGTGTGCTAGGATTAAAGGGCCTGCGCACCCAGTGCCCACTCTCCTACACTGTTCTCAGCGCTGTAGTAATGGCTCTCTAGGTGGGGTGGTTGCATCCAGGCAGGGGGCCATTACAGGGTGTCCCACATCGTGCCTGTGCAGGCTCAGAGCCCTGAAGACAGGAGGAACCTGTGGATTTGAATGCTTGCTAGTAGGAAGGGGTGGCAAACGCAGCACTTTTGGGCTTAGGATTTTGCTTGTAAAGAGGGTTTTCTAAGGCCAGGCAGTGGTGGCGCACGCCTTTAATCCCAGCCCTCAGGAGGCAGAGGCAGGTGGATCGCTGTGAGTTCGAGGCCAGCCTGGTCTACAAAGTGAGTCCAGGACAGCCAAGACTACACAGAGAGACCCTGTGTCGAAAAACCGAAAGGAAAAAAAAAAAAGAGGGTTTTCTAAGGCTCAGGTTCTACCTTCCAAGTGTTAGTATTGTAGATGCTGTCTTTATAGGCAATCCCTTAGACTGGTCTGTAAAGGTGTGCTCAGCCCTGCTCTAGGTTGGCAGTAAGAAGAGAGTATGTGTCCCCCAGGGAGCCCATGCTGTCATAGCCCTGAGAGCTAAGTGTTTCCTCTTTGTATTTACAGGTTTTGAAAAACCTTCAGCAATCCAGCAGCGTGCTATCAAGCAGATAATTAAAGGGAGAGACGTCATTGCACAGTGAGTTGTGGGTGCTGAGCGCCAGCTTGGGCCAGTGCACTGTAGTGAGAGCTGTGGGAAGCGGGGCCTGCCTTGGCATCTCTACAGTCAGCACAGGCTCACTCAGCTCAGGATGATGTCACTGTTTTTTTTCTTGTCTACAAAAGGGTTCTTGAGCCAGGCGTGGTGGCGCATGCCTTTAATCCCAGTACTGGGGGGCAGGGGCAGGCGGATCTCTGTGAGTTCGAGGACAGCTTGGTCTACAAAGTGAGTCCAGGACAAGCAGGGATACACACACACACACACACACACACACACACACACACACACACACTGTCTCAGGCCAGGCGTGGTGGCGCACGCCTTTAATCCCAGCACTTGGGGGACAGAGGCAGGTGGATCGCTGTGAGTTCGAGGCCAGCCTGGTCTACAAAGTGAGTCCAGGACAGTCAAGGCTACACTGAGAAACCCTGTCTCAAAAAACAAAAACAAACAAAACAAAAACCCTGTCTTGAAAAACCAAACCAAAATGGAAAAGTTTCTTTTGCGGGAGGGAGAGTTCAAAACAGTGTTTCTCTGTAGCCATGGCTGTCCTGGACATGCTTTGTTGACCAGGTTGGCCTTGAACTCAGAGATCTGCCTGCCTCTGCCTCCCCAAGTGCTGGGATTACATGCCTGACATCTTTTTTAAAGATAGTTCTCCGGCGTCAGTCTGCATGTGTGTTTTGGGGAGGTGCTGGTACCATGGGTCATATCCAGGTGCTGCATTGCTGATGGGTAGTCAGTCCTGAGCAGAGATTGATGGGTCTCCTTGTTGTCCTTGTCGTTTCCCCCCTGTGGAGGGGATGTGTGTGAGAGAAAGGTTAACCTGATAGTCCTAGCTATCTCTCTCTACACTAGTGTGAAATGATTACTGAGAGCAATATATGCAGGACATTAATACAGCGGCAGTTTTCTTCAACCGGCTAGCTCCGCAATGATTGGCACACAGAGGCTTTGGTTTATTTATAGGGTAAGAGCACGCTAAGTGGCCATTATAACCCCTCCTCCTCCTCCAGGGTCATCTGGTCCCCTCCCTGCCCAGCCCCCTATACTCTGATTTGCATCTCATTTGCATTCTTGTCATGCTCTGCTCTGCTCTGGGCCCCTCCTCCCTCTCTCCCCATCCCCGGAAGTGGATCTCCCTGTTCTCCAATGCACTGGCAGCACAGAGAACAAATGGGGAGCACGTTCACACAACCTTGAGACAGGAGATACTTAGAGTAAACAGTAAGATGCCGTGTCTGGATTGAAGCCAGAGAGTGGGGTAGAGAAGCCAGCATCTGAATGAACAGGGTGGACTGCACACAGCGCATAAAACATTAGGCCAGCAGACCAGGCTGGCCTCAAAATACCCTCCTGCCTCTGCCTCCTGAGTGCTGGGATTAAAGGTACATGCTAGTGTTGAACCCAGGGCCTGCTCTACTACCCAAGAACTTTATGCCAAACTGTTCTTTGCCTTAATTTTTAAAAGACAAATTCTTTTCTCTTTTCTTTCTTTTTTTTATTTAAGATTTATTTATTATGTATACAGTGCTCTGCCTGCATGTACACCTGCACACCAGAAGAGGGCACCAGATGTCATTACAGATGGTTGTGAGCCACCATGTGCTGGGAATTGAACTCAGGACCTTTGGAAAAACAGTGCATTTAACCTCTGAGTCACCTCTCATTTTCTTAAGTCGAACTCCCACGTTTGAGTAGCTAGTGAGGTAAAGGAGGAGGAGGACCCTTTGCTGCCTTGTTCTTAAAATTCTTGTTGATGTTACAGATTTTGTTGTCCCTGGTGCAGCAGCCACACGTCCACCTTCGCATTTCACACTATGGCTCTGGGGCCTGTGGAGACGGCTCATCAGTTCCCAGGCTCAGTTTCTGTTGCTAGTACATACCCTGAGTGACTCACAGTCCAGCATCCGCTTCTGGGCTCTGAGAGCAGCACCCTCACACATTCGGCATTCATGCACACAAATGCATACGTGAAAATAAAAATTAAAAATAAAAAGATGTGATTTGAGCCATGTGTGGTGGCCTACACCTTTAATCCCAACCCTTGGGAGGCAGACACAGGTGAATCTTGGTGAGTTTGAGGCCAATCTGGTCTACAAAGAGAGTTCCAGGACAGCCAGATCTGTTGTTAAACAGAGAAACCCTGTCTTGAAAAACAAAACTCAAAAGATGTAACCTTGTACTTGGGTCTCACACTTTTGCAGTTAAGATGTTGGGGTAAAGGGGTAGGGTTGCCTAGAAAGCAGCTGCCTCACTGTATCATCGGCCAGGCCTTTGGAGCACCCCTGAGTGGGGTCACCAGAACAAGGTCAGCGTCAGGTGCCCTTCCTCTGATACTACTCTTGTGCTTTCTTAAACAGGTCTCAGTCTGGCACAGGCAAGACAGCCACCTTCAGCATCTCAGTCCTGCAGTGCTTGGATATCCAGGTGATCTGCCGCTCACAACAAACCCTTTTTAACTTAAAGGGTGTCTATACTTAGGCCAATGCTGTGTGTGCAGAGGACAGCTTCTGGGTGGGGTGTGACTGTATACCTTTAATCTCAGCAGACATAAGGGTCTTTGAGTGCAGGGTGTTCTGAACCGCACAGAAGAGCCTGACTCTTCTTGGTCTTCTAGCTTAAATGTCGCTTTAGGCTGCTTAGGAAGGAGTGAGCACACGCAAGCTGGTGTTTTGTTTGTTCTACTTTTTATTTTTTAATTTTTCAAGAAGGTTTATTTATTTAATGTATATGAATGCTCTGTATGTTCACCTGCACACCAGAAGAGGGCACCAGATCACATTACAGGTGGTTGTGAGCCACCATGTGGTTGCTGGGAATTGAACTCAGGACCTCTCCAGCCCCACAAGCTGGTTATTTATAGTGGGTCCCAGTGCTTGTGAGCAGCACTGAGACTGGAGGTCACAGGGCTCAGCACAGCAGGCTGGACTTGGGCAAACACCAGGTTTCCTCTCATAATGCAGAGTCTAGTTGTTGTGTTGTTGTTGTTTTTTAAGGTAGGAGTGAAGGTGGGGGGGGATTTTTGGGGGGGAAGAGACTGGAGGGAGGGGGAGTAAGGATGTAAGAGTGATGGGCGGAAATGTTGCAAGAAAACCCATTCATGTCCTTTCTTTTTTCTGATGATTCACCAGGTTCGAGAAACCCAAGCTTTGATACTGGCTCCAACAAGAGAGCTAGCTGTACAGATTCAGAAGGTGAGGCAATTAGAGATGATGGTAGCCGGCATGGGGGCGCACGCCTCATCCCAGCATGGGGCGGGGGGCAGTAGGCAGATTGGTCTACAAAGTGAGCCCAGGATAGCTACAACTACACAGAGAAACCCTGTCTCAAAAAGCAAAAGTTTTAAAATGGTGATGGTACCAGGCTGGGTGCCACTCAACTGGCGGAGTGATCTCCTGGCCTGTGTGAGGCCCCTACTCAGTCCCCATCGGTGCCGCGATAGGAAGACTGCTATTTCAAGTGTCCGTTGTAAGGGGTTATGGGGCACTTTTCCTCCTGGCCCTAAACTCCTGGAATAATGATTCATAAGACTCAGAATGTATTTACAGATACCTAGGCCATATAGCTCGGCTGTTCTCTGACTGGCTTGTAACGTAGAACAACCCACTTGTTCTAGTCCACGCTCTTCCACGTGGCTGGTCACCTCTGCTCAGGTGCCAGGAGCCTGTCCTCATGTCTTCCAGCCAGGTCTCCTGTGCCTGGTTCCTTTCTGCCTTCCTGGTGTCCCACGGCCTATTCCACCCTTGCCTATAGACCATAGGCTTTAGTTAGTTGACTGGCAATGGGTTTATATAGCACACAGGGTGATTCTCTCAGCTTGGAGTGGGCGGTGGTGCACACCTTTCATCCCCAGCACTTGGGAGACAGAGGCAGGTGGATTTCTTGAGTTTGAGGCCAGCCTGGTCTACAGAGTGAGTTCCAGGACAGCCAGGACTACACAGAGAAACCCTGTCTCCAAAAAAAGATACTCTTCCAGAAGTATGGCTTATCTTAGGAAGATGGGCTCCTTCTCTTTGCCTGCTTTCCTGGGGGCCAGCAAGATGGTAGAGGGTGCAGGTGCTTGCTGCTCACACCTGAGTTTGATTCCCAGAACCCATGTAAAGGTGGAAGGAGAGCACTGGCCCACAGTTGTCCTCCGACCGGCACCAACACCAAAAGATGGAGCCCTGAGTTGTGTGTGCCGGGAACCTGTGCTTCCGTCCACGCTGTGTGACTCCCCGGTTGTTTTTACTGTAGCTTCTACTGGTTTGGTGTCTTCATGCTCTTAGAAATGGTCTCGAAATGCAGCTCCGTGGCAGTTAGCTCTGCGGGACCGCACAAGGCTCGGGGCTCAGCCCGCACAGTGGCGAGGGAGGCCGGGAAAAAATCACTTTAGTGAAGTCTGGGTCTTGGAGGGATAGTATTTGAATGTTAGTGTGATGGGATTGTGATCCGTGGCTTCTCCTGCTGCACTGCGGGCACGGAATGGGGGCCTCACACGGGCTAGGAGTGGGTCCCAGCCTCATACCCTCACCTTTGTTGTTGTTGTTGGTTTTGGGTGGTTTTTTTGTTGTTGTTCAGTAGTAAGAAACCGTTGAAGTGAATTTCATTGTGGCAGAGGAAGGAGGGCTTGTAGTTTTATTGAATGAATGATAGGTGGTTGTTTCAAATTAGAGTAAAAATGACAATTCATAATGTCTGACCTCATGCTTTGCACACAAAACTGTTTTGCTCCAGGGTCTGCTTGCCCTGGGAGACTACATGAATGTGCAGTGCCATGCCTGCATCGGGGGCACCAATGTTGGTGAGGACATCCGGAAGCTAGACTACGGGCAGCATGTGGTGGCAGGCACGCCGGGACGTGTCTTCGGTGAGCACTTCTGTTGTGAGATCTGGGCTGTGGGCGACACTTAGGAGGCGCGCGTTCAGTTACGTGCCATGTGGTGGGTTTTGCATCTGGGCTCCTGGTTGCACGTACAGGGACAGGCCCTGAGGGCTCAGTGGGCATGGCTGGCTCTTAGAGCCACATGTGATTCTTTCAAACTCTAACTCTGTAGACATGATCCGCCGAAGAAGTTTAAGGACACGGGCCATCAAGATGCTGGTTCTGGATGAGGCTGACGAAATGCTGAACAAAGGTGAGGGGCCCAGGGCCTTGTGCTGAACAAAGGTGAGGAGCCCAGGACTCTGTGCTGAACAAAGGTGAGGGGCCCAGGACTCTGTGCTGACGAGCTGTCAGGTCTTAGTGTTGTCACAGTGAAGTCTGTACATGCAGGAGATGTCTTCATGTGACAGTCCTTGCTTTGTGGAGAAGCAGTGCATCTTGGGGGGTTTTGAACCTGAATTTTGTATTGTAATGCTTTTGTGGTTAAGGTCTATGAGATCACTCCTAGCTGTGGGGACAGTGTTTTACTCTTGTCTGCTTTGGCACTGCACACTGCTTGGTTTTCAGCACAGAGCACTTCCTGAATTTGAGATATAGTTTGTGGGTCAAGGTTAGGGTGTTCACCTGCACACTTGTGATCTTGCTCTGACCTCTGACCTCTTAAGACCTGGCAGTGTGGCTCTCCCAGTGATGGCCTTAAAGCCAAAGCTGAGCTCTTCCCTTTGTCTTAGGTTTCAAGGAGCAGATCTATGACGTGTATAGGTACCTGCCTCCAGCCACACAGGTGGTTCTCATCAGTGCTACGTTGCCTCATGAGATCCTGGAAATGACCAACAAGTTCATGACCGACCCCATCCGCATCTTGGTGAAGCGGTAAGGATTCGTTCCTTCATCCCCTTTGTGGAGACCAGCTTTGATGGTCCCTACCCTTTTCCCTTTCCAAGGTTAAGCTGTATGCTTGAGTAGTGGTCTGTATTCTGCCAACGAATAGATTACCATGGTTGTGTAAACTGGGAAAGGTTCAGGCACCTTCAGGACACAGCCCTGTCCGGTGGGAATAACAGGAGAGGGTGATGTGACTGGCAGGACAAGGGCTGAGGCTCTTAGGGTGGCCTTGTCCCTCAAGTCCTGGTTGAAGAGTAATGTGGACGCTGATCTGTTTGCCAGTGATGAACTGACTCTGGAAGGCATCAAGCAGTTCTTTGTGGCCGTGGAAAGAGAAGAATGGAAGTTCGATACTCTGTGTGACCTCTACGACACGCTGACCATCACCCAGGCCGTCATCTTCTGCAACACCAAGAGGAAGGTGTGCCACCTGCTCGGTAGTGTTCTTAGGGAACTGCGGGCCACACCTCCTGTCAGGCAGGCTGTGGCTCGGGCTCTGGGGTCCTGGGTTAATTCAGCTATAGATTGTGTTGAGACAGAAACATTGAGATTAGGCCAAGTGGGAAAACTGGGGAAGTTGAGGCAGGACGATTGTTGGAGCTCAGAAAACATACAAGACCTATCTTTTAAAACGTTGAAGTGATAGCCTTTGTTAGCCGACTTTGGCGGGTGAGAGTTTCCTGTGTGTGTGTGTGTGTCTGTCTGTCTGTCTGTCTGTCTGTCTGTCTGCAAGTGTGTGTTGTTGAGAGCTGCCATTTTCTAGGTCTTTGGTTGGGTAGACGAGCATGTATCTTGTTCTGATTTGCAGGTTGACTGGCTGACAGAGAAAATGAGAGAAGCCAATTTTACCGTGTCATCCATGCACGGAGACATGCCCCAGAAGGAGCGTGAGTCCATCATGAAGGAGTTCCGGTCAGGTGCCAGGTAGGTCTTTGCAGCTTTGGCTCCTGTACGAGGACATATGGCCGCTGCCCTTAGCGCCCCAGTGCAGGGGCCGACACTTCTCTAGTGGACGCTGCCCTGTGGGGGTTGTTGGGCGTTAACCATTGGGTTGACTGCTGTTCATCTTCTGGGAACCAGGTGTTGGATCACTCACTGAGTGTTGGGAGAACAGGCTTTTGGGTTTGTGTCTTTGATTCAGGCCTGCTGGGGTGCCTTGGGTCCTTTTTGCATGGTGCATGTGTGTGTCCTTGGGCAGGCTCTGTCCAGCTAGCCCTGAGCTGCTGACATGCTTCTGTCTTGTATTGAGTCCTCACTGAATAGGTGAGGTCCTCCCTGTGATCTTTTATACTGTGTGTTTGCCCCGTGGTGGAGGGTTGTGTGTGTTCTCTAGTGTGTGAAGTCAGTTTTCTCTTCACCATGTTGGCCCCAGAGATAGAAGCTCCCTGACTAAATTATGGCGCCATCTCCTGGGCCTGTGTCCTGTATGCTTGCTGCACCTGTCCTCAACTTGTAAACTTACGTACGGATGGACAGCCTCTCTGTAGACTTGGACCCGTCTGTGAACCTGTCGCTGTGCCAGCTTTTACCTTAGCGTTTCTGGAGCGCATCTCTTTGAGGGTTTTTTGTTTTTGTTTTTGTTTTGTTTCTTTGTTTTGGATTTCCTGTTTCTTGGAAACAAGTTAGAATTGGGTTTGGGTTTGGTTTGTCGGTAATGTGATTATTTCCTCCTCCCCTTCTCTTCTTTTGGTGTTGGTTGAGATTTTTGGTTATTCGAGGCAGGGTTTCTCTCTGTAGCCCTCCCTGCCTGTTCTAGAACTTACTCTGTCATTGGCCTTGACCTCAGATCCGCCTGCCTCTGCCTCCTGATTGCTGGGATTAAGAGCGAGCACCACCACTGCCCGATTTTTGTTTTTGTTGGTTTTCAGGATTTGAGATAGGCTCTGTCTAGCAGTGAGGCTGGTGCTGAGCTTGTGCTCTTCCCCCTCCACCTCTGGAGGGCACGAGTAACAGGCGTGCATAGCTAGTCACTGTCTGAGGTAGATCGTTCAGGGAAGCCCTTCATGTGTGTGTGGGTTTAAGGTTAGCTGTAGTGAGTTTTTCCTCTGTTTTGTTTGATTGTTTAGAGACAGGGTTTCTCTGTGTAGTCCTGGCTGTCCTGGACTCGCTTTGTAGATCAGGCTGGCCTCAACTCACAGTGATCCTCCTGCTTCTGCCTCCCAGCTCCCAAGTGCTGGGATTAAAGGTGTGCACCACCATGCCCGGTAAATGTATGTTTTAATCTGCAGTGGCGGTTTGCCTTATAGGATAGACTTTCTTTAGATTTCTATGTGTTTGTTTTCTCTTTCCTTATCTCTCAATTTTGTCTGAGACATGTTAGTTTGTATCTGAGGGTGAGAGTCCTGCTTCAGTCTGTGTGAAGTGTCTCCCTCTAGCAGCGCCTGGGGGGGTAAAGGAGGTGCTGCTGAGGTGATCCCACGATGGCTGTCAAGTTTCCAGGACGTGCTGCACCAGCCCTTGGCTCCCAGGTTCGAGGCCTCAGTGCCCAGTCCAGCTGCTCTTTAAGCAGCTCCTGCCTGTAGGCGTCTGCTGCCTCTGCTGCAGCTTTGCTTTTGAGCAGCTGATCGGTGATTGCATGTCCTGCTTGCCTCACGTTCTGCTCTGAGCTTTTCCCTTCCTCCTGGCTCACTTGTGGTGCCACTCAAAACAGTGAAGCCACATGCGTACCCACACGCACAGTCTCTCTCCTAGTGGAAACAGGAGTCTATCTGCTTTCTAGTAACCACATCAAAAGGTGAAGGAAACAGGTGGTTTCTTAATAACAGTATGTCGGTATGGCACTGTTTCAATGTGAGCTTTTGTGTTCTTACACTGTTTTGTTGTTTGTTTTTGTTTTTCTAGACAGGGTTTCTCTATGTAGTCTTGGCTATCCTGGACTTACTTTGTAGATCAGGCTGGCTTTGAACTCGCAGTGGTCCACCTGCCTCTGCTTCCTGAGTGCTGGGATTAAAGGTGTGCGCCACCATGCCCAGCTCTGACACTGTGTTTTTTTTTGTTGTTTTTTTTTTGTTTTTTTCCGAGACAGGGTCTCTCTGTGTTAGCCTTGGCTGTCCTGGACTCACTTTGTAGACCAGGCTGGCCTCGAACTCACAGCGATCCGCCTGCCTCTGCCTCCCGAGTGCTGGGATTAAAGACGTGCGCCACCACGCCCGGCTGACACTGTGTTTTTAAGCCCCTTGTCTTTGTATACTTAGTATGTTGGTCAGGACCAGGCGTGTTTTAGGTATGGTGGCATGCAGGGCTTTGGCCTCTGTGTGGACAGAGCAGCTGCTGTAAGGGAGTGCTATGGTTTGACCTCAAGATTTGAAGATGATGTCATCAGTGCTAGGTTCCTGTGTAGCCTTAGCTGTCCTGGACTCTTTTTGTAGACCAGACTGACCTCGAACTCAGAGTGATCCGCCTGCCTCTGCCTCTCAGTGCTGGGACTTAAATGCCTGTCTCTACAATCAGACTTTTGCTAAGCATGTTTTCCTGGATGGGCTAACTGTAAATAAGTTAACTCTAAAAGATGCCCAGTTGTCCTTCGTCTTCAATGGTTGCAGTAGGTTGTCCGAAGGCAGGTGGGTGGTGTGGTTGCTAGGGCTCATGGCCAGGCTGCTCCAACTGTCTAGGGTCTGCTCTCAACCTTTCTGGCTTTCTCTCTGCAGCCGGGTGCTCATCTCCACCGATGTGTGGGCCCGGGGCCTGGATGTCCCTCAGGTGTCCCTCATCATTAACTACGACCTGCCCAACAACAGAGAACTGTACATTCACAGGTGTGTGCCTCCTTCCTTTGCTCAGGACCTTGACCTTTGTCTGTGAGAGTTTATTAACACATATTTTATTCCAAAGAATCGGGAGATCAGGTCGATACGGACGCAAAGGTGTGGCTATCAATTTTGTGAAGAATGACGACATCCGCATCCTCAGGGACATAGAACAGTACTACTCCACGCAGATAGACGAGATGCCCATGAATGGCAAGTGCTGGCCTTGGTGGGGGGAGACTGCCTTACAGGGTTGGGGGGGCGGGGAAGACTGCCTTACAGGGTTAGGGAGGCGCTATGTGGCCTTGTTAACATACCTTTCTTTTTAGTGGCTGACCTGATCTGAAGCTGGTGCTGGCACACCAAGGGCCTGGATTGGAGCTCCTCTTGTATTTAATGGGGTTTGTGTGAACTGTCTCCCTACAGCCCCTCAAGACAACCTCGGGCTTTGCCATCTTTTCTAATGCACATGTAAATAATCCAACGCTTTAAGCCTTTTACATTAAACATGGAAATTTTCCCATGAATTTGCGTGTAGATTTCTTGCAGTGTTACCAGCTTTCCTGGTTTGGTCATGAACAGACCATTCTCTCCCTAACTCCACATCATGTGCAGAATCCAGCTTGAGAGGTTTGAAGTAAGAGCCAGACAACAAAACCATAGTAGAAGTCTGAAGAAAAACAGTGACTTCCGGCTTGGCAAGTTTCTTTAAGATGATGGAAAACAACTCGTGACATGGACTTGTCAGGACAAAATGTCTTCAGATGACACAGTAGTAGAAAAGTAAAGCACACAGGGAGACCTCTTAGAGCTCATGGAAACCTGGTGGTTCTTAAGTTGTAGGGGCTGCGGCTGTGACGTTACCTGGTGAAACGGACTCTGTGCGTGACTGAGCCGCGGCGTGGGGATGGAGAAATCACCCTGGAGTTGATGCACTCGCTCACATCCTGTGAAGGACGTGCTCAGGGGACAGGGCACCAGATAACGACAGGCTGAGGCTGAGAAGACTGGGAACAAGGCCGGAGCAGCGTGGGAGCCTTGAGGATGAGAGTTGCCTGCAATCAGGGGCACGAGGGTGATAGGAAGGAGTGATGAGAGAGGTGGCTCCAACAAGTGCACTTCACAGAGAGAGCCGCTCATGTCCCTTCAACCTGGTGCCACCAACAGCTCTGTCAGCTTGCAGGGTGGCAGCGGCATGGTCTGATGTTGGCCTGGCCAACTGCAGATTCTCTAGTGTCTGACAGACAGCTGGGGCAGGAGGCAAGGCCAGCCCCCCTCTCACAGTCCTTCAAGGAAACAAGCAGCAACAGATGGAGAACCTCAGAGATGTGTCAGGAAACCGGGACTCCGCCTGACAGGTGCCACCACCCACACGAGGCGAGTCTGCTAGGACCAGTCAATTTGAAATTGCTCTCCCATGAGCAGTGAGACAGGGATGGCCAGGGTCTGCAAGACAGAAAAGAGCTCGGATGCCAAGTGGTTCCCACCCACAGCCAGACCTCAGATGCCCTGGAAGGTGGCCTTCCTGCTCAGAGACAAGGGCATGCTGGGTCTTGGGAGCCCAGGAATAACACAGCTCTCAGGGGGGCGAACCCAGGGATGGCGGCCTCTGCTCCCGGGCCATCCCTCTCCAAGGCAGAGGGACCAGGGCCTCAGAATTGGCACCTGATTCCATTGGAAACGAGGTGCTGTTTAGAGGCTCAGAGCCTCCATCATCATTGCTCCCAAGGGAGATATGGCGAGCGGTGAGGTCCCAGTGGCCCTGTTCCTCTGTGAGGCCAAGTGCCCTGTCTCCCTCCCAGTAGTGTGTCTGAGGATGCCTGGACCAAGTGAGTGCCTGGTGTCCTTAGCACCCCCTTCACTCAGGCCCCCCAGGACAAAGACCCAATCCCCAGCCTGCCCTCCTACCTTGCTGTCAGGGCTGTAGGTGAAATTGGAGACAGGGACACCATTGGAAAGGACCTGGGTGGGGGCAGTGGTCACTCCCATGACAGCCACCTTCCTCAGCTGTAGGTCAGCCCCCTCCTTGGTCACGTGGACTAACTTGTTCACAATGGTATTCTGGTAACGTAGAGGGGGAAGGAAGCGACATTGTCTGTGACAGTGAGCCCTCCACAACCGGACTCACAGATGCGTCACAGGGCGGCCTCTTCTGTGCTGACGCAGGGATGGTGGCCACTGTGGCCCAGGCCCTCCGTCCATCAGGTCACACAGCCCTACCCCATGTTTCTTCCACCAGTCTGGGCGGGCCTTGTGACTCACGTTCTTGGCTAAGAAGGTGACCAGTGTGTAGTCCCCACGCTCCAGGACCCCCAGGCTCTCCCCATCGTCCCAGAACAGCTCCCCACAGGCCTCGCCGCTTGCTGTTAATGCCACAGCCAGAGCCATGGGCTGCTTTCGGGACTCCGTGGTTGTGAGGCTGGGACCCTGGGAAGAGGGAGGACACATGTCACACCTGTGACCCTGGAGACCTGGAGGACATCTGCGGTGACGGCCCGGCCTGGGGTTGAGTAGCCCAGGATGTGTGGTGACCACCCTGGCCAAGAGCTGAAAGACCCACATTTGTTCCTTTCAGCCCCTCCCCCGCTGCCCCGGGTTTACCCTGCCAGAGGGAAAGCCTAGTGCCCTGGCCAGCTCCCTGCCAGCATCCTTCCAGCAGCCTCCAGTCCCCATCCCTGGCCTTCCTTGGGCCCTGGAGCTGCTGGCTCTGGGTACCTGCAGTGGTATGATGTAGCCCGCCCTCAGGTGCACATTGATGGTGTCCAGTGGGGCATCCAGTGTCAACCACTGCCCCTTGCTGCGGACAGCAGCTCTGAGGGGCGACGGAGGAGATGGGAGGCTGCCAAGGGCCTCCACTGGCACCTGGAGGAAGGGGTCACATGAGAAGGGTCCCGGGAAGCACCCATGCTGCCACGCTGGCACTTGGAGCCACGTTCTCCTGCCCCCCGCAGCTGTGTGTGGTGGTACAAGAGTGCTCCTGAGACAGGCTGGCTGTGACTGCGGAGCTGGACCTGCTGTAGGAATGACCGCCTGGCTCAGCTCAGCCTCAGTGGCTGCGGGGCCCTGGAGTTAACCCCGTCAGCTGTCAGCCTGCATCTTCTCACCTACAGCAGTGCGCTGTCGTGGCATCGGTGCCCAGGTGAGGATTCAGCATGCAGCTGGGACTTCAGGGCAGGTGCACCTTTTCAGCCTGTCACTGATAGGCCATGTGCCATGGCGGCTCTAGTCCCCACCAGTGCTGGGTCTGAGGACCTTGGGACTCACCATCTGCAGGTTGTACCACGTGCCCTCAGGGAAGTAGCCAGTCACTTCAGTTTTCCCACTCTCTAGCACAGGTGTGATGAGCAGGGCGGATCCCCACAGGAGCTGGCGGTCCACAGACCAGGTGCTGGGATCCTCAGGGAACCTTCACAGGAGAGACAAGCATGAGGGCCTGAGCCTGGGGCTCTGACGTCAGCTGTGCAGGTGCAGAGACAGGCTCTGAGAAACCCAGGACCCAGAGGATCTGGGCTGCTTCTGCCAGAGCCCAGAGCAAGGTTTGCTTTGCTGACTCTCCAGGTTCAGACAGGAGGAGCTGGGCGCCTGTGGTTCTGTCACTGTTTCTTGAGTCTCAAACTAGCAATGCCACCCTTCCAGTCAAAACTGTGAGTACATGAAAGCATCGATGTTCTCCACATTCTCACCACTGCTAACTTCACCTCTGGGCTCTGCTCTGACCATGTGGCAGGACCACAGTGCTAGGGACAAGACAGAGCGTGGTGCTTTTCAGATGACCGCTTGGGACCAGTTTCCATTTGTGGAGTTAAGGCATCCATCAGGGAGCCAAAGATACCCTGAGTGTGCACAAGTGTGTCCTCACACTTCTGCGTGGATCGCGCATGCTGAGGGCCTGCCCCACAGCTGCCTTGAGGGCCATGGTTGGTTCCTCTCGTTCCTGTGGTGGCAGGTGCTTCTGGGTAAATTACATCTGCTTGAAGTGTGTGTGTGTGTGTGTGTGTGTGTGTGTGTGTGTGTGTGTGTTTGTGCGTGTGTATGTGTATGTGTTTGTGCGTGTGTATGTGTGTGAGAGAGTGAGCAATGGTGGCGGGTGGTGTCAAGTGCATGCCTGTGCAGCCATGTGGAGTCCAAGGCCAGCCTCTAGTATGTCCCTTAGGTGTCATCTACCTGGTCTTTAGAGACAGGGTCACACGGGGGCCCTGAAGCTTGATGAGCAGCCAGTTACGCCCCAGGGATGCTGGAGCTAAGTGAAGGCCACCATGCCAGGTTTGTTTGATTGTTATTTGTTTGAGCCAGGGTTTCTCTCTGTAGCCCTGGCTATCTTAGAAGTCACTGTGTAGACATGGCTGGCCGCAAACTAGAGAGACTCAACTGCTTCAGCCTACTGAGTGCTGGGACTGAAGGGCAGCGCCACCACGCCCTCAGCCTCAGCTCTTTAACATGAGCACCTGAGATCAGGTCCTCAGGCAGCAAGGCAGGCACCTTACACACTGAGCAATCTCCCCCATGCAACTGTTACTTAACCATGTGTAGTCCGTGTGTGTGTGTGTGTGTGTGTGTGTGTGTGTGTGTGTGTGTGTGTGTGTGTGTGTGTGTGTGGTCTGTGTGTGATATCTGTAGTTCAAGCTACTTGCCTTTCCACCCAAGAACCATCCTCTCTCTGTCCTCTGGGGACGCCTCCTATGTGAACAGTCCTGTCTGGGGACATGGAAGGGGCCTCTCTTGTTTGTCCTCTTCCCTTAAGTCACCCCAAATGGACAACTCATGACCATTTCATCCAAGTCTCATCAGCCAGGAGGCCTGGTCGGTACCTCAGCCAGTTGTCCACAGTCCGGATGTCCTGGCAGAACTGAGCTCTAGGGGCCTGAGAGCATTGGGCACTTTTGTCACAGCCTGCCTGGGTTGTAGGACACAGCCCACAGCAGAGTGAGTTCCCTGGCACCGGAAGACCTCCAGTAAGTCCTCCCAGGGACACATGTGGACTGGCACTGTCACTCCCTGACCCAGGTGACTCACTCCAGGAAGAGGGGCCGGGCCACTGTGTCCCCTCTGACGTGGGCGCCATGGAAGAGGGTATACAGGTAGGGCAGAAGGGCATAGCGCAGGGTGAAGGCTTTCCTCATGGCCTGCTGGGCTGCCTCGCTGAACCGATATGGCTCCTGCGGCTGTGTGGGCAGAGAGGGCAAAGGAGATGAGCTGTTTAGTTTTTGTCAACTTGACACAAGCTGGCATCATCTGGAAAAAGGGAACCTCACTTGAGAAAAACACCTCCACCAGACTGGCCTTGGGGTGAGATGGGGGCAGTTTCCTCACTTAAGGATGGCTGTAGGGGCGCCCTGTCCACCATGGGTGGCACTGCATGGGCAGGTGGTCCTGGGCTGTGAGGAGGGAGCATTGTTCCTCCATGGTTGCTGCTTTACTTCCTGCCCTGACTTCCTCTCATGATGAACTCTAAGCTGGAGATGAAATTAACCCTTTCTGCCCCAAGCTGCTTTTGGTCATAATGTTTTCACAGGAGACAGAAAGCACACTACAACAGCAGCTCTCTGGGCTCCCAGGCCATGGGTCAACAGAATGCCCACCCAGAGAACCATAGCCCCTTGGCCGTCCTGTGTGGAGGCCACTACGGACTGGGCTCTCCCCATCAGTGTAGGATTCACACGGGCAAGGCCTTGGGGGTGAGGGCTCCCATGCTGCCCCATCCTACCTTGCGATTTTGGAGGTTGTGGTTCCGCATGAAAGGGTAGAAGGCCCCCACCTGTGTCCAGCGCACACACAGCTCTTCAGACACATCTGCCATAAGACCACAGATGTCCGCCCCAACCAGTGGCATGCCGAGCAGGTTAAACTGTAGGATTTCTGAGTATTGAGGCAGAATAGCAGGAGGTTACCCAAGACAGCAAACGGACAGACACCTGCTGTGAAGGTCTAACCTAGACTCACTATCAGTGCATGACTCGCAAGAGCCCACTGGCCTGTGCTTTCCACTTGGGGTCAGCAACTACTTCCTACCGCTTGGGACCAGTAGAGCTGACCAGCAACCCAGTGTGTTCAGAGACACAGGGTGTAGGCCTGGGACCTTTTTGGAAATTAGAACTTTCCAAATGTAATGGTACTGAGGTAAAGTGGTTAGTGTGGTCCTGAGGAAATGCCATGTGGAGATTAAGTCACAAGGGGACATGGTCCTGTGAGGATAGAGGTGAAGCCACAGCAATGCAGTGAGATGTCCAGGAGACCATGAGTCCCTCCCTTCTGGGGTCCCCAAGACTGTGCAAGGACACCAAGCTACACCTCTGTGCACAGGGGTGTGGCCCTGCCAACCCAGGGTCTGGTTACTGTCATGGATGGATTCCTGTTACTTTGACTCCACAGAAAGGGCTCCTCAGCTGTAGTGAACACAGAAGAGAAGGGAGGAAGTCCAGACCCCAGCTCTGCAAGGAGCTCTAAGTCTGGCTCCTGGCCTCCAGGCATTGCAGTCTACAAGGCTGAGGGCAAGTAGAGCAGATGGCCTGCATCTCAGGCCAGAGTCACCAGAGACCTGCGCAAGATGAGGTTTTGAGGGCTTTTCCGGCTGTAGGCAGAGTGAAGTGCACACAGGGTACTGGGAAGAAAGGTGCCCGCGTGAGCGGCTGACGGGTGAGCAATGTGCACAAGTGAGTAGGAGCCTGGAGGCATCCCATCCCACACAGACGGCAGACATCCCCAGGCTATCTCAGTATTATCTGTAGTGTTGAGCCCAGAACCCACAGCCCCCCGGAGGGGACCCAGAGCCCTCCGGGCAGCTTGTACTTTACCCAGAACAGAGTACACGAGATGTTCCCAGGAACTCCATATATCCCCTGTCCAGTGGCCAGCATATCGGCCATGGCCAGGGAAGGTTGAGCGGGAAATCACAAAGGGTCGTGTTCCCCGAATCTTCACGAGGGCCCTGAGTGGTTGGGAAACACAGAGAACTGGGTTCCCATGGGTACTACACGTCCCCCCTTGGGGTAGAACACAGCCCCAGGGGCCAGTGGCAAGGGGATCAGGGCTCTGAGAGGGAACTGGTAAGAACAGAATGGGTGGGCCAGAGTATGCTAGGCACAGTCAGCCCTGCCCCAGTGAGTTGGATGTCATCTGTGGGTGAGCCTTAGCGGAGTCATGGAATCCCTAGGTACCAACCCCTACCCACTTAACATCTAGGATGCTCAGGGCATAATGTGTGGGAAAAGCCAGCTCCAAGCGGGGGTCAGGAGCACCAAACAGTTTTGTAGGCATGTGTATGCATCACTGAACCCAGGGTGCTGGGGTGGCCTCCTCCCCTCTCAGTGACCCTGCTAGGAGCCCCCCCCCCTTAGTCTCCACTGTGACTACTGTGCAGGCTGTTGGCTGCCCAGGGCAGAGCCTCACCTGTTGGAGGCAATGGCTTGAGTGAGGCCATACAGGTTGTGGAGGTTGTAGTGTGTTGAGAGGAACTGGCGGCTGGAGGCACAGATGGTGCCTGCTTGCAAGGATCCGCCAACCACCCCTAGGCCAGAGGAGAACTAGTTTAGTAAGGAACTTCCTTCAGGTTCCATGTGGTGCCTTCCTCCTCTGCTGCTCAGACTGTCAGCTCCTTGGGCTCAGCCCAGGGCGGAGCCTCCTAATGCTGACCCCTTTTCCCCTGTGGGGCTTGGGGCACATCACTATTCACCTCTGCTATTGCAAAGACAGGCAGGTGGGACCAAAGACGACCCTCTGCCGACCTACGGCCTCCACACCCATCTCTCTTGAGTCATCCCAAGGGTCTGACCATTCAAACGCAGTCTCCTTCCCCCGAGGCACTGCACACATATGACAGTGTCTGTGTCACTCCTTGCAGGACCTCACCCTTGGGTTTTCTCTCCTCTCTGAGCTGCTGGCTGTTCTGCCTACTGATTGCCAAACCCTGAGAACTTTGCATCTTCCAAACCACAGAAGGGGGCTCCCTGCTTTAAACCAGCTCTGTCCCCATTCCAGGCAGGCGAGGTGGGCGGCGCACCGGGCACATAGGGTGGGCTCTCCAGTTCGTTGTTAGGGCAGCCCTCCTCAGATCCTCTAATGAAGTTGGATGGTTCATTCATGTCCTAGAAGAGGCCGCGGTGATATAAGCTGGGTCAGCCTGCAGGAACTGGGGGTGCACCCAGGGAGGATCGGGGTTATACTTACAATCCATATTCCATCAAAGGGCACCTGGGCATGGAACTCTGATACCATGTCCTGCCACCAGTCAAGGGTCTCTGGGTTGGTGAAATCAGGGAAGGCAGCGGATCCTGGCCAAGCCTGAATAGCGAGCCGAGGGGGAGGAGAACAGTCCCAGGTAGATCTTCCACCACAGCCCTGTCAGGCCTTGGTTTTGAGCAAAGCAGCAGCCTCAATCTTAGTCAACCCTGACATACAGCAGCAAACCCCAAGCCCAACAATAAACAAGCTGGTCCCACAATGCCTAGGGGCTTGGAGGGCTCTTGCTCTGGGAGAGCCAAGGCCAGCCCTGCACACAAAGCCACGGGGCAGAGGAGCCATGGGACCAAAACATTGGGAAGGAGTTGACAGAACCCCACTGGAGGTCCCACCATCAGACTCAGGACCCAAGCCTGCCCCTCCCTTACCAGGGACACTGTAGGAGGAGAAGCTTGGGACTCAGGACTCCCAGAAGCCCTTAGGGGTAAGGAGGACAAGGGAGACCCCCAAATCCTCACATAGGTCTGCTAGGCTTGAGCTGGACCCAGTGGCTCATGATGCCCGAGAACGCATCTCCACTTCAGAAGTCCAAGGTATGTGTCAGGAGTTACCTCTTGAGGCCTCCCCCAGCCCCGCTGTGTCTACTGGACATGATGGTTTCTGAGTCTGACCCTGGCCCTGGACAGCTACCTGTCCCCCTGACCCCATCCCCACCCCCCACACTACCTTCCCAATCAGTGGCTGTCCAGTCTCATTGGTGATAAACACGCCCCTCCGAAGACCCTCGTCATAGGGCCTGTAACTCCCAGCAGGGCCTGAGCTGCTGATGGCCGGATTCTGGGGAAAGAAGAGGACAAAGCCCTGGTGCCAGCCACTGGGTGAGGTGGAGATGGGATGGTACAGGAAAATGGCGCACAGTCAGCAATCAGCTAGTGTGAGGAGTCTTCTGGACGCTCCTGGGTGAGATTGGACATGTGATTGTCCCAACCTTCTACTTCCAGAGTTAGGAGAGAGCCGTTTTTATTTCCTTTTTTTCTTTTAAGATTTATTTATTTATCATGTATACGTTTACAGTGCTCTTCCTACTTGTAACCCTGTGGGCCTGAAGAGGGCATCATAAACTCACAGATCTCATTATAGGTGGTTGTGAGCCACCATGTTGTTGCTGGGAACTGAACTCAGGACCTCTGGAAGAGCAGTCAGTGCTCTCAACCACTGAGCCATCTCTCTCCAGCCCCCTTATTTGCTTCTTTTATTTCATTTTTTCACTTATTTTTGTTTTTTGAGACAAGGTTTCTCTGTGTGGCCTTGGTTGTCTTGGACTTGCTTTGTAGACCAGGCTGGCCGCAAACTCACAGAGATCTGCCTGCCTCTGCCTCCCAGAGTGCTAGGATTAAAGGTGTGCGCCACCACCTCCTGGCTTCTACTTTTAAATATGTCTGTTTGTGTGCACACGCCCTCAGAGGCCAGAAGAAGGTGCTGAAATTACAAGCAAGCTGCTTGTCGTGTGTCCTGGGCACCTTACTCCTCACCTCCTCAAGGCAGCATGCGCTTAACTGTTGAGCCATCTTTCCAGGCCCCGATTACTTAGGGTTTTTTTGTTTTTGTTTTTTCTAATACAGTACTTGTCTTTCAAACAGAGCCCTGGCTGTCTTGGACTCTCTTGTAGACCAGGCTGGCCTGGAACTCACAGAGATCTGCCTGACTCTGTCTCCTTAGTGCTGGGATTAAAGACCTGCACCACTTCGCCTGGCTCCCATTTACTTTTCAAAAAATAAAGATTTAAAAAATAGTTCCCAGACAGGCCGAGTGTGGTGGTACACGCCTTTAATCCCAGCACTTGGGAGGCAGAGGCAGGTGGATCACTGTGAGTTTCAGGCCAGCCTGGTCTACAATGAGAGTCTAGGACAGCCAAGGCTACACAGAGAAACCCTGTCTCGAAAAACCAAAAAAAAAAAAAAAAAAAAAAACAAAAACAAAAAACAAACAAACAAAAAACAAAAAACAAAACAAAAAAACCAAACCAAACCAAAACCAATTCCAGCCATTCAGAAATAGAAGCAGGCCAACCTTTGTGAGTTTGTTTGTTTTGGTTTTTTGAGACAGGGTTCCTCTGTGTATGCTTGGCTGTCCTGGACTTGCTTTTTAGACCAGGCTGGCATTTTCAGGGCCCATCTTTAAAAGAAAAAACAAAACAAAACAAAAGACTGCAGCTGGCCTTGTAATGCAGGCTGGACATCCCAGCTGCTTGGAAGCTAACCCAGGAGGGTTCTGATCAAGGCCTGCATGGGAGACCTAATGAGGCAGAAACTCAAAAGAGAGTTAGGGATGCAGCTCAGTGGTAGAGAGCTAGCCTAACTTGTGTGGGGCCCGCGCTGCCATTGACCCTGACAAACTCTTGTGGTGAGGAAGCAGGTGTGGGCCTGATATGGCTAACCACCCATAGCTCGCTTTCCTCTGCTGTAGGAGGCCCATGGCAGTGGCCTGTTGGTGTTCTTGGACCCTACATCTCTGGCTAAAGTGGGGCAGGAGACCACAGGTAGGAGAGGCCCTGTTCCCTTCAGCTGTGGGGACAGGCACAAGGCAAGTCTGTTTCCTTTCTACGTTGCAATCGCTGGCCTGCGGGAGACCCAGGTCCAGGAGACACATAAACTCCAGCTACTTCTGAGGCCATCACCAGCTTGCTATGGCCCTGCCTTGGGAGCTACGGCTGCTCAAGCAGTTAAGCAGATGCTGCCTGCTGACCCTGGAGCCTTGAGCATGACAGGTACTTCCAGGAACATGGACAGCAGACACCAAGCCTGCAAACGTCTGGATGTTCCTTGAGCATCAAAGACTCAGGGAATGTCCAGGGCAGCCGCTCAGGCAGGAGGACATGGCCCCACGCGGGAAGCAGCCAGGCTGCAGCCATATCTGCTCACCACGATCATAATGTACCGGCGGCCTCCCTCGTGGAGCTCGCGCACCATGTCTGGAAAGTCGGCAAAGCCGTCCTGGTTGAAGGTGAAGTCCCTGCGGCTGTCCATGTAATCTAGATCATTCCACTGCACGTCCTGCAGCGGGGAATGGGAGCTGAGGCTGAGATCCGGAGTCAAGAGTGTGGAAGCTGGGCGGCCCCACCCTGACTCCCACTCACCAGGGGGAAGTGAGTCCTGGTCATGTTCTCCACCACCTGGCGGACAATGGCGGTGGAGGAGTAGCCCCAGCGGCACAGGTGGAAGCCCAGGCCCCAGTATGGAGGCATGAAGGGGTATCCTGCGGGACAGCACTGCACGTTGGCAGGGCCTGAGGGAGGGGGGCAGGGGCCTGGGGAGGAGGCAGGGACCCTGGGGGTGATGCCAGTGGGCACAGGGCAGGGGCCTGGGGCAGGGCCATGGTTCTGAGGCCAGTGGGCACCGCGCAGGCCCTACCCACAACATCCTGGTACTGCTGCACAACGCTCTTGGGCTCTGGGCCTAGGAACACGTAGACATCCAGGATCCCGCCTGTGGTCCTCCAGGTTAGGGCCGGGCTGGGCTGCAGGACCACATCTGGAGGGAAAGCAGCTTGGGCTCAGGCGTGAGTCCCCGACAGATGCGTCACCCTGTAGTTAGAGTGGGACCCTTCCCATATGAAGCCTGGGGGATGCCCGAAGGGTAGGAGCGGGGCAGCTGTATTGAGCCCAACCCAGCAAGGCCTGAAGAACACAACACGGAGCAGACGAGCCTGGGGAAATCACCCGGGACATCCTTAGGTCCCAAGGGGATGAGCGAGATGAGGCCTCTGCTCACTGGACTCTCCCTTGGACACAGGATGTCTCTGGGGCAGGCACAGCCTCCAGTTCTGCCACAGAAGCGACTACTGAGCAGTTCCATCTGGTGACTTACCCATGGCATTGCTGTTTAGCAAGAACACACCGTGAGCCAAGCCACCGTCCTCCAAGGCTAGGTAGAAAGGGTGTGACCCGTACAGGTTGGCACCTGGCTGGGATGACAAGAGAAGCACCTCGCACCCAGGACCCCAGCCTCCACATTCCCACCCACTGTCCATCTCGTACCGATGGTGGCACATCCCGGTTCCATAAGGTGAGCCGAGTCCATTCAGTGCTGAGCATGAGTGGGCTGACATGCTCACCAAGGCCTGTGATGTGCTGGGAGGGCAGCGAAGTGGCCAGCTGCAGGAACTGGTCAGCGAAGAACAGGGGGGCCACAGTTGTGTTCAGCCTGTGTGGAGACACCAGAGTCCCTTAGACCCCAGGCTACAACAATCTAGGATGATGGGTCCTTCTAAGGGACGGTTGGAGAGGGACAGTCTGACTTCACCAGCAGCATAGCAACCCTGGGACACCACATAAACCCCAGAAGTGCTTAGCACTTGAGGACAGTGAGAAAAGGCAGAGCAGGCATGCTCAGGGGGACACAGAGCAGGACAGAGGACACCGTGGCACAAACATGAGGACTTGCCATGGGGACTGGAGCTTTGGAGCAACACAAGGCACAGGAGAGGCTGATGGCAGGGACCCTCAGTCCCCTGCCAGCCCTTCACCTCGGCCTGTGTCCTTAAAAGTCCAAAGAGGGTTACGATAACACCGAGGGTGATGGCGTTAGGATGAGTCATTTTGGCGTAGGCGGTAGAGATGCGTACTTGAAGAGTAAAACGCAGGGCGGCCACTAGGCATGCCACCTGCAGGGCCACCACTGTGGCCTGGACCAGGGTCTCTCCCCAGTCCCACTGACACTGGTGCCACTGTGGCCAGGACCACTGTCCCGCCTCAGTCCCACTGGCACTTGGATAGATCACCCTTAGCGGTGGGTCATCTTGGATACTGTGGGTGTCCAGCACTCTGTCCTATCAACCAAGCTGTCACCACACACTGCCACGCATCTCCTGGGAGTATTAGTCCTCACTGGGAAGCCACAGAGGGAACCTTTGGGACCCAGTGTCGACACACCCAGCCTAGACCCGGGCCAGCACTCAACAGTACTCATGGCGGGCATGCGCTTGGAGGACCAGGAGCAGGAAGAAAGCTGTGCTGCTTGGCTCTGTCAGCTCGATACAAGCGAGGGCCATCTGAGAAGAGGGAAGGACTCTCAGCTGAGAAAACACCTCATTACATTGGCCTGGAAGCCTTCCCATGGGGGACATTTCCTTGCCTGACTGATGTGGAGGGCCTAGCATGCTGTGGGTGCCACCACCCCAGGGCTGCTGGTCTGGGTTGGATAAGAAAGCACCCTAGGCACGCCATGGGAAGTAAGGCAGCAAGCAGCATTCCTCCATGGCCTGAGTTCCTGTCCTGACTTCTCCTGTGATGGAGAGACCTGGAGCCCCTGCGGGGAAATTAACCTTTTCTTCTCCATGTTGCTTTCGAGCATGGTGTTTATCACAGCAGTGGATCAAAAACAGAAAGAGGCAGCTGTCAGGCTGAGAGCTGAGCCAGGGAGGAGGCACACAGGCTTGCTGCCTCCTGAAGCTCTGGCCCTGAGGGGCCACCAGGTCCCTGTCCACTAGGGTTCCAGGTAGCCAACTCACAGGACTCGGCCATCCAGCTCCCTGCGCACGACCACTCCAAAGGGCTCCTCTGAGAATTCCACGCTGTACAGTGGGGATGGCGCCCGGCTCAGCACCCTCGGGGTGTCCAGGGGCACCTCATAGCGCTTGTGAGCGGGATCTTTGATCTAGGCGAGGAGAGACGGTGGCTCAAAGCCCTTCAAGTGCCTGGTGCCCCTCCCTCCCTTGAAGCCTCCAGGAGACAAGGCTGCAGGACAGTCAGCCAGATCAGCTCCCAGGGCGGCTGCACACTGTGCTTGACTAAGAGCCTTAGTTTCCTCAACCACTTAACTCAGGGGAGGAGCGCTCCCTCAGCCTGGTAAATGCAGAACATCCACTAAACTCGCTTTTCAGGTAAACAGTCAACAGCTGGCGTGTGTTCCTCTCTGCTTTGCTTTATTTACCGTTCAGTTTCATTGATTACTTTTGAGGTAAGTTCCTACTCTACCGCCCGGGCAGGTCTGGGACTCACTGGACCCGCGGCTGACACTTCATTCACAGATTCTCTTGCTGCAGCCTCCTAAACGCTGTCAGTTCAAGCATGATGCTCGCTTTCACTGCTGGGCATCAAATCAGACCTTACACACGGCAAGCACATGCTCTACTGCTGACCTATGTCAGGCCCCACACACAGCTCTTTTGTTGTTTTTTTTAACTTTTGTTGTTGTTGTTACTTTTGTTTACATTGGTGTTTTGCCTGGATTTCTGAGAGTTTGGATCCACTGAAACTGGGGTTACAAATCCTTGTGAGGAGCCATGTGGACACTGGGAATTGAACTTGGGTCCTCTGGTTCTCTCTCTGCTAGAGCAAGCGATGTTCATAACCGCTGAGCCATCTCCCCACGCACTCTTTTGTTTTTCTGAGACAGGCTTTCTCTGTGTAGCCTTGAGTGTCCCAGAACTGACTTTGTACACCAGGCTAGCCTCTAACTCTCTGCCTCTGCCTCCTGAGTGCTGGATTTACAGGCATGCACTGGGACCACCACATGTATTCACAAATAGTTTTCAATACTTTATATTTGTTTAACTTACCTGTGCATTAGATATACACATGTACTTGCGTATATGTGTGAGTTGTACACACACTCCTTCCGGCATGCGTGCATGTGTGTGTGTGTGTGTGTGTGTGTGTGTGTGTGTGTGTGTGTATGTATGTGGTATATACATGTTTGGCCTCAGCTCTCTTGAACGGCTTGTCTACCACCTGTGCCTGCCTTCTAGAGCCTCTATTATGACTGTGGCAACACCTGGTATGCACACACAGCCAGACCACACATATTATTGGAAAAATGTCCACACAGTGGTCACTTGTCCACACACACCTAGCCACTGCTCTGCCTATGCCCTCTGTCTGCACGGGACTGTCTCTGCCTAGGCCGTCCTTGGGAAAGTTATCTGCCTGACCCAGCTCTACCCAGGCTCTACCGTGTCCACACACACCATAAAGTGCAGGCGGCTCTCTGTCTCCATCAGCACGTCCAGCCGTAAGGTCAGCACATCCTTTGGGAAGAAGGTCGGACTGGTACGCGTCAGAGTGGCTGTGTACCCCATCTCTGTGGTGCTCAGGTTCTCTAGCCGGTAGCTGGGGTAGCTCGGCGGGAAGAAACACCAGGGCTGCCCCATGGGTGGACCCTTCAGCACCCGCCCTGTGGGGACATAGCAGCAGCCACGGGCCTCGCACTCCTCCTGGGAGATGCCTTTGTCAGGAGCACAGTCAAAGCGGCTGTTGGGTGGTACGTCACACCCTGTGGGCACTGGTCCAGGCTCGTCAGGGCGTTCCTGGACGTTCCGGGGCCCTGGATGGTCGCTGTCCTGATGGTGAGGTCTGTAAGCCTTCCACAGTTCTGGGGAGGACTCGGGAAGGTCTTGGGGAAACAGCAGGAGGTTCTGGAGCATGATGTGACCCAGAAGGACAGCTAGGGACAAGGAGAGGAGGAAGCAGAGCCCAAGCACGGAGTGGGAGCAGAGTGGCTTCCTTGTGTTCATGCTAAGAGACTGGAGGCAGGGGCAGCAGGGGAGGTCCTGAAGGCCTGCGGAGAGAGGGAGCCAGTGCCAACGTGGGTGCGCCAGAGCGTCCTGGACCCACATCAGTGCCAGTGCGGGGAAGGAGGCAGACAATGTGTCCCTCTCCACAGCGATACCGAGGAAAGCAGAAGACAGGACAGGAGACAGCGGGAGACTCCTGAGAGGCAGGGGGCTGGCTGCAGACATGGGCCCCAAAACACTGTACAGAGAGATGTGAGAGGCAGCCAGGCCCTTATCAGGAGGCCGTGTGTGAGAGAGGAAAGGGTGAGTGGAAGGCTTGGGGGTGGGGGCACCCCACTGAAGTCTAATCCCTGGGGAAGAAGAAAGGGTTTGCAGTAAAGAGCCCAGGACAGGTCGCAGGGTTCTCTGGCTAAAACTGGCCGCCGAGGAGTGGGGACTTGTGGGCCTTCAGGAACTGGGGCTTGGGCAGAAGCTGGGCTGATTTCAGGATGTGGTGGGGGCAGGATTGGGGGAGCAGGGGAGACAGGACTCAGCACATTAGAGGTTCTCAGGGTCACTAGACATACTCCTGAGACAGCAGCCTGTTTGCAGAAGGGGTAGCTGTGAATATTCTGACAAGCACATGGTGTTCAACAGTGGCCACCCGGGAGTCAGAGCCCTCCTGGTTGACAGGTTTTTACCCACAATTCCCGTCACTCTCTCCTGTCAGTTGCTCTCCAGTTCTCCTGTGGGGTGCAGGGGTGGGGTGAATTGTGACCCAGTGACGCAGTTCTGATATTAAGTATGATCAGGGGAGACTCCACAAAGCTGGGACTCTGCCAACTTAGATGCCAGCTGCAAGACCTAGGTTGCTACCATACCTCTCACGGGCTGGCGGTAAGCCTTGGTGGTTTGTTTTGAAAGCTGTAAGTCAGTGCCAGCCAGAATGAAGAGATGGGCAGGGAAAGGCTAGGAATAAGGTGACAGAGTGCCCTGCACACTGCCAGCACTTAAATGTGTTGACCAATTAGGATGCTCTCTGAACCCACTTGGATGCCATTTGGAGACAGGGATTCTGGTAGCTCAGACTTGTCCTAATGTGCTATGAACCCAGGGACGACTTGGAATCTTGCCAGCACCTCCCACAGGCTGGTCTTTCTGGTACTTATGCTCACACCCAGCTCTGTTCAGTTCTGCAGGACTTTCGTATGCATGGCTGGTGTTGGTGGGCCACCTCCAGCATCTTGTGGAAGTTGGGGGGCTTGGCTGGGCTGCGATTTCCAACCCCCCAGTCATGCGTTGGTCCTTCAGGTGCCCAGCAGCCATAATGAGCTACCAGGGGCCCAGCCTCCACATTAACAGTAGAAAGACACCGTGTGGACCAGGCATGAAGACCAGACACCCACTTTGTCTATACTGCAGTCTTGGCTCCACCTGGCCTCCGCACATGTGACCCTGATCATGATTCAGCGCCCAAGGGCACTCACAGGCTCAGATTCTGATGGGCAGGTCGGGAATCTGCTCCTTCCAGCACTTTCCCAGCAGGCCCCAGGGCACAACTGAGAAACACAGGCATCCAATAAAGCCCACAAAACGGACAAGGCAGCTCGGGCCCCTTCGGTCAGCTCCACGACTTAAGAGGAAAAAACGGCGAAGGAACAGAGGTCAGAGTTAGGGTCAGAGGTCCCGGCTGACCTGGAGACCCAAGTGTGCTTTCTGGAAAGCAGCAGGATGCAAGGCACCACCAAGCACAGGTGTAAGGACCAGACCAACTCTGTTTAGAAAAAGAAACTCCATTTTGTGTTAAACCTAGCCAAAGGCTGAACCTAGATTCCAGGAAAACCACAAATTAGTCTAAACAGAAAAATATTCCCTAGCAACACAATCAGCTCACTTTGGGAAAGTCCAAATATACTCTCTGCTGGTCAAGCTGAGCATCAGGTGGTCTGGCACACAGCAACAACCAATTAGGCGAAGCCAGGCCAAAGTTCCTAACGCCCCCATGACTGCTTCAACCAATCTTTTCTGTAGGCCAACTTGCCCCCAACTTGTCCCTACTTGCACCTTTTCTGCCCAAATGTCACCCAACTATACACTGTAAAACCTCATTCTTTGTCAAAAACCTGTAAAACCCCCTCTCAATTGAGACTGGAGGCCACCTCCCTGTATCTGCTGTGTCACTGCATAGAAAAGGTGGCCAGGGTTCCAACCTGCAGTCAAGACTCCCTTGTCATTGTATTTGGACTTGGCACTTGGGTTGTCTGTCAGGGGAGTGGTTGAGTCCAACCCCAAACTTTCAGACACAGGAGGTCTAAGTTAAGGGTCTCGGTTTCTCTGGTCCTCAGTTTCCCTCTATGAGAACACACAATGAGCTTTACCAGCCTAGCACTGAGGACAAGAACTAAATCTGGACTTTGCTGTAGGCCCCTACATTACTAAGGTCAGTGTCCCCCAACTCCCTGGTTGGGGGTCCCTCCCACCTATACCTCGGTTTCTCTGCTCGATTCTCCCAAGCAGGAACTCGCTGAGAGTAGGTCCCTCCTGATTGAAGGAGGCAGTTCCTCCGGGGCAGTAGAGTAGGGGTGGGGGGGCCTCCAACCTTCACCAGCACCACCAGCTCACCTGAGCAAACACCCTCCTGATAGCGGACTTCCTAGCCCAGCAGAAAGGTGTGGGTCATGTGGTCCTGGGGCGGGGCTCTAGCCCTTGGACCAGGTGATACTACCTCCAGTGTAGGCGTCCAAATCCAGTCATGTGATCTCGCTGCGCCCCCTAGTGGCTGCAGGCGACAGGGCGCAAGGTAACTGGGAAGACACAAGCCTGGGTCTGGACAGCCCAAGGACATTGTGGCAAACGCTTCAGTGAGAGGTTAAAACCAGCCCAGACCTGAAGGTCCGTCAGCTTGCTCAGTAGGAAATAGTCAAATACAGGTAGAGTGATCACACAGAAAACTCAAGGAGGTTGACAAGAGGGTCATGAATTGAGGCATAAGCCCGGGCTGGGGATGCTCGCAAGCCTGCATGGGATCCCAGCACTCAGGAGGCAGAGGCAGGAGGATTGACTGATTGATTGCCAGTTGAAGGCCAACCTAGGACACCTGGTTGGCAGGCAGGGGTGTGGCTAAGGGTAGAGCAGTGGCCTACAATGTACAAGGCCCTTGCTTCCTGTTGTGTTGTGACCACTCTTCCAGGAGGGGACATGTCGCACCTGTGCCCTCTGGCTGTCAGACTTTCGAAACAGTGAGCCCCAAGAAATTAGAACCAACCCCCCATCCCATGCTGGAGGAGGGTAAAGTCCTGGGGAGACACTGCCTGCAGCTCTGTCAGCTTGTCAGACCACAGTGCAGGGGTGACTGGAGCCAAGAGGACTGCTCAGTGACTGACTACGAAGGGTCTCTGTTTTATGGACGAGAGTAAGATAAGGAGAAGGTGGGGACCAGCAGCAGCTTTATGTTATAGAGGAGTTTACTAAATGAGCATGGGGGAGGGGCACCCAAGAGAGAGACAGAGACAGAGGGAGGGGGCCAGGAGGAGGGTCTGTCTTTTACATAGCCCTGGGCAGGGCCACACCCCCGTGGCAGGTAGGCAATGACATCAAAGGTAGGTCCACTGAAGCAGATTGCTAACATTCCTACCTTTTCCAATAGGTAAAAAATGAAGCCAGGCGGTGGTGGCGCACGCCTTTAATCCCTGCACTTGGGAGGCAGAGGCACGTGGATCGGTGTGAGTTTGAGGGCAGCCTGGTCCACAAAGCGAGTCCAGGACAGCCAAGGCTACACAGAGAAACCCTGTCTCAAAAAACCAAAAATAGCAACAAACAAACAAACAAAAAATGGGGAACATTGGATTGTTTTATATAAGGTAAGTTAAAGTATATAAATGTAGGTAAGGGAAAAAAGAGAGAGAAAAATAGCAATAGAAACAAATGTCCAGTTGTATGGTGAAGAGGAAGGAAAAGTCCTGCCCTGAAAGTTTAGGGTAGAGGGCAGAGTATGTCAGCCATGTCCTGCAGCAGATAGGGACCGAGCTGTGCTGGGTTTGGGACACACCATTTCAGCCTTTTGCACAATGGAGAAATGGTTTTAACTACTTCCTGCTGATAGTAGGGCAGTGATGGGGGTATAAAAGGGTGAAATGTTACCGGGCGTGGTGGCCCTCGCCTTTAATTCCAGCACTCTGGAGGCAGAGGCAGGTGGATCACTGTGAGTTCAAGGCCAGCCTGGTCTACAAAGTGAGTCCAGGACAGCCAAGGCTACACAGAGAAACCATGTCTCGAAAAACCAAAACAATAAACAAACAAACTATATATATATATACTATATGTATATATATATATATCTGAAATGTTGGCCAGGTTCCAGAAGAACAGGCTGTTGCATTTGCTGTCCAGGGTCTGAGAGCATCTGCAGCTGAAAAGAGCAGTGCAGACCCAGCTGGCTCGATCTATAGTGCTGCACTGCAGCACTTGTGGGCAGCTGCTTTGACAATGTCCCAGATGTAGGAGTCTGCCAGGATACTTAGCTTAGAATCAGGGGTTCAGTGGCAGTCTTGAGAGGTGGCCAGAAAGGCTCCTTCATAGGTGGCTCTCAGCAAGCACGGGATGTGGGGGAGCAGGATTGAGAGACAGGACTGTAGACAATGGGGTGCTCCTCTGGGTTTCGGTTCAGAGTTTCATGCCACCAATTTTATGTATGAGAACAAGATAGAAGATGTCAGATATTAGATTATATGAGGTTTATTAAATCAGCGTGGGGGGAGAAAGAGAGGGGGAGGAGTACCCCAGAGAGAGACAGAGAGAGCAACACACACACACACACACACACACACACACACACACACACACACACACACAGACAGAGAGATGCAGAGACAGAGACAGATAGACAGAGACAGAGACAGACAGACAGAGAAGAGAGACAGAGGAAGAGAAGGGAAGAGTAAGAGGTAGAGAGAGGGGCGAGGTAGATTTGTCCTTTTACATAGCCCTGAGCAGGGCCACGCCCCCGTGGCAGGTAGGCAATGACATCAGAGGTTGGCCATCTGAAGCAGAATCCTAACACTCTGCCCACCTTGAGTGTGGCCAGCCTGGCTCTGGCCACCTTGCCCTTATCCCTGTCCCCTCTGCCTTCCTGAAAAAGAAAACCACCCGATTACATCCCTAAAGCTAGCCACCAAGGTCCATTCCCATATTTGGCTACTTTCTCCTCCTGAGCCTGACTGCCAAGGTCCAGCTAGCAACGTCCTGAAGTGCAGCAACCGAAGCGTCTTTTGGTTCACCCAGGTAACATGCCCAGTCAAAACCCACCACCGCGCCTACTCGGTCTGACGCAGCCCTCCCTTGATTCTCTTCTGAAAAGTGGCACCTGCGGGGTCATTTGCTGCTGTCTTCCAGCCTGAGTCAGAAAGCAGCCACCTTGACTTGTCTTCCCTGACTCATAAAGGCTTTCTCTGTGAAAACAGGTGTTTGGGTGTGGTTTGGGCCGAGTCCATGTCTGAAGGGACCCCTGGCTGTGGGGTCTCCTAACAGATGGGGCCATACCTTGACCAAGAGCCTTAGCCCTACAGATCTCCTGCACAAGCAGGACCCTCCAGTGGTCCACCATTTGTTCCACTGCCCGAAGAGGCCACCTTTTCCTCTGTTTGTCACTGTTGTCTCTTTAGTTGGCAGTGGGGACAGGAGCCTAGTTTCTTAGGGCTGTCAGACTCAGTGTCAGAGAAGAAGCTCTAGGCCAGCAAAGCCAGTGCTCACAGACAGGCAGGTGAGCAGAACCCTGCAGCCTTCACTTGCTAAACAGGATGAATACAAAGGGAGTTCAGAAGGGGGCCAGGCTGGCAGTGGGTGTGCCTAGGCTTGGGTAGGTGGGGCTGGTGTGCAGGGGCAGGGTTGGAGGGTGTGTGTGTGGGGGGCTCGTGTTGTGAGAAAACTAGGCAGGGCTGAGTGTCCCTAGCCACTTGGTCTTTTTTTTGTTTGTTTGTTTTATGTTTTCCTTTTTTTAAGAAAAATTAATATATTCAGATTACATCTCAATTGTTTCCTCCTCACTTGTATCCTACCCTGCCTCCCTCTCTCCAGCTTTCACCCTATTTATTCCCCTCCCCTGGGTGGGACGACCTCCTCCCCCACTATATGGTCACAGCCTATTAAATCTCATCTTGGTAGTCTGCCTATCCTTTCTCTGAGTGCCACCAGGCCTCCCCACCAAGGGGAAGGGGTCAGAAAACACGGGGCACCAGAGTTCATGTCAGAGTCAGTCCCTGCTCTCCACACAACTGTGGAGAATGTCCTGTCCATTGGCTAGAGCAGAGTAGGGGTTCAATGTTTATGCATGTACTGGCCTTGGTTGGTGCAGTAGACTGAGCAGAACCCCTGGGTCCAGATCCACCCGTCATGATGTTCTTCTTGTGGGTTTCACTTGGCTGTTTTTGTATTTCCGTGTTAATATCTATGTACTCTTTTGGTCAGAAGCAGCCTTTGTAAACTTTATTTTTCTGATGTAAAGTTTAAAACTGAACTTCCCTTGGTGAGGAGGCCTGGTGGCACTCAAAGAAAGAATAAGCAGGCTACCAAGATGAGACTTGATAGCCTATGACCATATAGTGGGCGAGGAGGTCCCCCTCGGTCACAGACCTAGGGGAGGGGAACAGGGTGAAATAGGGAGGGAGGGAGGAATGGGAGGATACAAGTGATGGGACGGCAATTGAGTTGTAATCTAAATAAATTAATAAAATAAAAAATATACTTTTAAAAGCAAAGAAAAAAGTTTAAAACTGAAATTCTTTTTTTTGTTTTGTTTTGTTGCTGTTTGTTTTTTGAGACAGTTTTTCGCTGTGTAGCATTGGCTGGGCTGTCTGGGGGACAGTACACACTTCTGGAGAAGGCACGGATGTTCTCGTAAAGAGTATGAAGGGATGGCCAGAGGCAGGAGGGGAGGAAGGAGACGGGCATGCCAGGTTCTGTGCCAGGTGCGTGGAGAGGGCAGGTAGACTCTGTCTGGAGACTGAGGTGTGGTCAGCAGTGTCATGACTAGCTTAACTCTTTCCATGTCACAAGATACTGACACTGGGAACTGAGGCTGGAGGCTGTGAGCATGCAGCACAGGGTGCAAGAACTGTCCAGAGTCCCAGGAGGCTTGTAGCTGGTTGAGGTAAGCAAAGTTTACTCATGAAAGTTTAGAATGAATCAAGATGCTTTTTTAAAAAATGGGAGTGTGTGCTCAGGAGGTAGCTCAGTCAGTCAAGCGTTTGCCTCAGAGGTGTGAAGACTTGGGTTTGACCCTCAAAACTCATACCAAAGCGTCAGGTGTGGCTGTGCACACTTAGAATCCCAGGGTTGAGAGAGGTTGTGACTGGAGGACCCCCTGGCACCTACTCGTCACCCTAACTGGTGAGGAGCTCCTAGGAGGTCAATGAGAGACCCTGTCTCACAGGCTGACCAAAGTGCCTGAGGATGTCCTGACTTCTACACAAAAACACACAAATGCACACACATAAGCATGAAGCCATGCGTGGTGGCACACATCTGCAATCTCAGTACTCGAGGAGGCAGAGGCAGGCAGGTCTCTGTAAGTTCGAGGCCAGTCTGGTCTACAAAGTGAGTCCAGGACAGTTAGGGCTACACAGAGAAACCTTGTCTCAAAACACCCAAAACCCTAAACCAACACCACCCACAAGTGCTCACATACACACGTGCTCACACACATACATAAAACAACATAAGCCGGGCGTGGTGGCGCACGCCTTTAATCCCAGCACTCGGGAGGCAGAGGCAGGCAGATTGCTGTAAATTCGAGGCCAGCCTGGTCTACAAAGCGAGTCCAGGACAGCCAAGGCAACACAGAGAAACCCTGTCTCGAAAAACAAAAAAACAAAAAACAAAACAAAAAAAACAAACAACAACAACATAAAAGAGCAATAGATAAATAAGTGTCAACGACTCACAACACCCAGAACGGGGAGACGACAGGAACATGATGTTGTCGTGTGATACATGTAAGAGGGATCTGAATGACCTCATTAAAGTTAAGAATTTAGAGTGCTGGAGAGAAGGCTCAGAGGTTAAGAGCACTGACTGCTCCTCCAAAGGAAGAGTTCAATTCCTAGCAACCACATGGTGGCTCACAACCACTTATAACGAAATCTGGTGCTGTCTTCTGGCCTGCAGGCAAAATGCTGTATACATAATAAATAAATAAATCTTAAAAAAAAAAAAAGAATTCATATACAACCTTTGTCATCTTTCAGGAAGTGGGGCAGATTGCAATGTTTACTTTACGAGTCCATTTGATTGGCCGAAGGGCTGCCCAGGTAGCCGAGTGCATCCATGAGGAAAGCTGTAAAGAGATGTGCATGTGCAGGCACAGTAGTGGACTGAGTAAAGGAGACCCACCCTCTCCAGGGCGCAGGGCTGGAAAGAGGGGTGATGGAAACACTCAAGGTTGGGAGGGTGTTTCCCTGCTCAGCCTTTGGATTTGGGCTGACTTATGGTGCTGGCCCTCCTAGGTCTCTTAAGGGACCATCTTTGTGTGCAGATGCATTAGTAACAGGACAGAGCTTGACTGTGTGTACATATTACATACGTATTGTTGGATCTGCATCTCTGGGGACCCTCACGGGTCTGAAACACTCCAGTGAGGGCCGTGAAACTGGGGGTCAGTGCAGAAGGAATTAGGAATGGGGGGAAGTGACAGACAGGCCTAGGATTGCAGGAGGCATATTTAATGGGGACTGTGGACAGAGCATAAGTTAGGTGGGGACACACACACACACACACACACACACACACACACACACACACACACACACACTGAAACTACAGAGTCTCATTAAATAGCTGTAGCTGTTAGACCAGGCTGGCCTTGAATTCACAGAGATCCCCCTTCCTCTGCCTCCCAAGTACTGGGATTACAAGTGTTTGACACTACACTTGGCCCAAAACTTTGACAAGAAAGAAAGCCCACGGGTTGATGCTCCATACCTCTGTTTGTGTTGTAGGGTTTGGAATGTTGCCAGGGTCACCTGGTAGGCAAGATGGCAGTCATGACTGAGATGCCGTGGGTGTGTCAGGCTGGGTCCCGGCAGTCACCAATGTGGTGCTGTCTGTCACTGGGGACCCTGGGGTGACATCTGTGCCATTACAAGCTGCTGCAGTGTGTGCACACAGGTTTCATGGAAGTGGAGGTAACCGAGCCTTCTCCTGTGTAGAGGGAGGCCACTGAGCCCTGTGGCGCTCACTTAGTGATGGGGCACACAGAGAATCTGGAGGCAGGGGAAGGAGGCGCCCCTCTGCTCCCCCACACAAACCCCAGAGACAGTGAGGCAGTTTACTACAGATTCACACTGTTTCTGTGCTTTTTGTTTGAGTCAGGGTCTTGTGTGGATCAAACTGACTTTGAAATCTCTAGGTAGCTGAGGATGACTTTGAACACCTGATCCTCCTGCCTCCACCTCCCAAGTGCTGGGATTACAGGTCTACACCACTATATCCAGCCTGCCAACGCTTTGGAAACTCAACTTTTTTCTTTTGCTTTTTTTTTTGTTTGTTTTAGAGACAGGGTTTCTCTGTGTGGTCCTGGCTGGCCTAGAACTCACAGAGATCCACCTGCCTCTGACTACCTGAGTGCTGAGATTACAGGTGTGCACCACCACACTCTTCTTAAAGTGTATGTGTGTGTGTGTGTATATATTTATAATTTTTTTTTTAAGACACAGTGTCTCACTATACAGTTGGGGCTGGTCTTGAAGTTGGTTTTCCCTTGTGTTGCCTCCTGGATGCTGATGTGGATTACAATGGGGACAGCTGTGACTGTCTTTATATTTTATTTTATGGATATTAGTTGTGTTACTTACTTTATTTCCTTGCTGTGACAGAAAACCCTGATGAAAAGAATTTAAGGGAGAAAGTGACTTACCCTGGCTTGCAGTTCTGAGGCAGGGAAGGGAGCAGGCGTGCCCAGCTGGTCACTGAAGGAGAGATAAATGTGTTTTTGTTATGATCCCAAGTGTAGGATCAGAACGGTCTTGTGAGAGAACAGATGATGTTAATCCTGTAGAAGGCAAACCACCTCGTGCAGGAACTTGATTGTTGCCAGCTGAAAAGTTCCCATTAACAGACTCTGGGAGGAGATATATAAATGAGCCCCAAACTGGAGGCGGGGCCTTTTGGAGACTTGGGATAGTCTTGGCTGTTCATTGCTCCACTTTGAGGCACTCCTAGAGAGAACCACTCGAGGGAAAGCTTCGGGGCTCCGGCTCCTGCTGAGGTTCCAAGGTTCTGGTTACTCCAGGTTCCAGCAGAAGAAATCCTGCTGACTGTGCCAGGAGAATCGCACCTCAGAACTGATATCCTTACGTTTTTTTTATTCTTAAATCCTCTTTTCCTATTGTTTCGGTTACTTGGGTTATAAGGGACGTACGCTCGGATAATAAGTTCGTATTAAAATATATTGGGTAAGAAAATGAACCTACAGGTCACTCTGCATCCACAGTCAGCAGTGAATGCCAGTGCTTGGCTCCCTTTGTCCTTGACTGAGTCCAGGACTGTAGTCCACGGAACAGTGGGGCCCACAGTTCAGGAGACTCTAGCAGCGTCTGTGAGCCTAACCTAGAGAAGCTCACAGGTGTGCCCCGGGCTCAGTTACTCTAGGGGACACCTCGCAGCTGTGCCCAGACACTGTTGTCCAGGTGACTGTAGTGTTGCCAGGCTGACAGACCATGAATCAAATCTGGGGCCCTGAACACTTAAACAAGCACTTTAATAGCTACATCCTGGCTCAGCTCACATTTGAGGGCTGAAGAGCAGCCAACAGCCAGAGGCTTTTACTCGATGAATTATGTTGGAAAAGTGATGTCGCTTTGATTAGCAATGTCACTGATCAGTTGATGTAACTGTTCTACTTAAATACTTACTGTCTCTACATGGTCGTCTCTGTGCACCATGTGCATGCCTGGTGCCTGTCAAGGCCAGAAGAGGACACCTGACCTTCAGAACTGGAATTACAGACAGTTGTGAGCCGCCGTGTGGGTGCTGGGAATCAAACCCGGGTCCTCTGGACGAGCAGCCAGTGCTCTTCACCACTGGGCCATCTCTCCAGCCATTAATGGCTTTTATTTTTGTCCTCAGGTCTCGAACCTTAAATTGATGGTCACAGTGATGTAATTGTTCTATAGTTAGTGAAGTCTTATACATGTGAGCGATGACTTGAGCTACTCTCTGAACCTTTTATTGTATGAGTTGTTTTTTGGGACAGTGTTTCACTATGTTACCCTGGCTAGCCTGGATGCCCCTCTAACTGTTGGTATTAAAGATGTGGCCACCACACTAGCCCACGGGAGGCTCTTCTGGTCTCATGTTGGGATTAGAGGGCTAGGAAACAGGGCTTTACAATCAGTATTTGAAAAGATCAGAGGGCCTTGGTAGCTTGGGGTCAAGAGAAAACAACATTTTCTGAGGTGACTTGCATATACCACAGCTCCTGACTGTCCTGGGGTTATTCTGCACAATGTAGACGAGGTCAGGCAGAGCCTGGTGCAAGAGGAGGTGGCAGCACAGAGCTTCAGGCACTTTTGGTGGAATGCTGTCACTGTGCAGCAGCAGGCCCTCCCCAGGAGCTGTTGCCACAGGCAGGGTTGCTCAGTGGTTCCTGACAACCCGTGCCCACAACTCTGACACACACACCTTCATCCTGTGGATCTCGGCTTTCATGGCACGGATCTCTGTCTGCCTGGTCTCGGAATCCACCGAGGTGCGCATCTTCTTTGCCAGTTGCATTTTTTTTTCTCCCAGAGCATGATCTGGTGCCTTGAGAGGCAGGAGAGGCAGTGTCAGAGCCAAAACAGTTTGAGTCAGGGAGGCGCAGCCCCCTCCCCCTACCCAGGCATGTAGCACACGGAGCCAAAAAAATCTATACGCAGTTTCCTTACAAAACCACCCGCAGCTCTTGAGGCAGACCTTGACCAGCTCCTGCTGCAGTCGCAGCCAGGTCATCTGTGCCTCAGCCACTCCAGAGTTAAGCTCCTCTGACTGCTTCATCAGCCTTTTGATCTCCAGCTCCAGGGGTCCAGCTTCTTCCCCCTGGACGGGATTTAACCACAGTGCAGCGTGAGCCTCGGGATCCATAGGCTTGCTGTGTTTATTATTATTACTTATGTGGGCTGTATACACGCCAAGTGTTATTTTGTTCAGACTGGCTCTCGGTGAGACCCTGGACCTCACTGACTGGTCAGACTGGCCGGCCCACAGGCCACAGCAATCCTCCAGTCTGCCTTCCCAGCACTGGGGTTTCAGGCCCCAGCTGCCATGCCTGGCTCTTACTGTGTGTACTGGGGTGAACCCAGGTCCTTATGATCACGGAGCAAGAACTTTGCCGACTGAGCGAGTCACCTCAGGCCTTCATTGAGGATACATGATGTGAGGCAGCTGCCCCAGCAGGCCTGACACCTGCTCGCGTGGACCACAGCGGGAAAGCCAGCTTGGCCTGCAGGAGCGTTTCCTACTCAGGATGTCACTGCTGCCTCCCCGGGGCCCCTGTCACCTGGGCTGCAGTTTCTTCTGGATCCTGAGCATCTTCCCCCTAGGAAGACACGCTGGAACGAGAAACAGGAAAACGGTGAGCAGCCAAGGACAGGCGCACCAACGAGAAGTCAGAGGCTGAATAATAAACTCATTTGTATGACCTTCTAGAAGGTGTAAACTATGTGAACAAAGTGGCAGATTTCTCTGATAGCTTAAAATGGCTGGTTTTGTTTTCATTGTTGGTTTTTTCGAGACAGGGTTTCTCTGTGTAGCCTTCACTGTCATGGACTGGCACCAGGCAGAGGCTCACTCCCACAGGAGGCGCCCAGTACTTCTCCTTTCTAGCACCACAAGGCAGGCGGAAGGGATGGGCAGAATCTGTGGCAGTTACTGTCCTGTCCTTTCCACACGACCTCTGGGAGCCAAGTGACCCTCTGGAAGAGGCCTCTGTAAGCAGCACTCCAGGCTGACATGTGGCTCCCAAGTCCCCATGCCTGGTTCTTGGTTTTCTGGAGATTATAGAAGTAGGTTGGGCTGCCGGTCCTCACTCAGGCCATCATCCCTGGTCACCAATGTGGCATCTGAGTGACGTGACAGACATAAACACGTTGGGGACCTGAGGGGTCACGGGGATGACAGGGACATGAGGGTGATAGGAAGAAATGAGTGATGTGAGAGGTGGTTCCAACAGCCTTTTTATTAGAATAAGTGCACTTCACAGAGAGCCACTCATGTCCCTTGAGCCTGGTGCCACCAACAGTTCTGTCTGCTTGCAGGGTTGCAGCTGCAGTGGCGGCATGGTCTGATGTTGGTGCAGGCACAGCCTGCCCAGGCCGACCTCCACATCTCTAGTGTCTGACAGACAGCTGGGGCAGGAGGCCAGCCGAGCCCGCCTCTCCCCACAGTCCTTCAAGGGAACAGGCAGCAACAGATGGAGAAACCTCAGAGATGTGTCAGGAGACCGGGACTCAGGGCCTGCCCGGTGCCACCACCCACACCATGCGCGCTACCTCCATGGGAGGCTTCCGTAAACACAGGCGAGTCTGCTAGGACCAGTCAATTTGAAACTGCTCTCCCATGAGCAGTGAGACAGGGATGGCCAGGGTCTGCAAGACAGAAAAGAGCTCGGATGCCAAGTGGTTCCCACCCATAGCCAGACCTCAGATGCCCTGGAAGGTGGCCTTCCTGCTCAGAGACAAGGGCATGCTGGGTCTTGGGAGCCCAGGAATAACACAGCTCTCAGGAGGGACAAACCCAGGGATGGCGGCCTCTGCTCCCGGGCCATCCCTCTCCAAGGCAGAGGGACCAGGGCCTCAGAATTGGCACCTGATTCCATTGGAAACGAGGTGCTGTTTAGAGGCTCAGAGCCTCCATCATCATTGCTCCCAAGGTAGATATGGCGAGGGGTGAGGTCCCACTTGCCCTGTTCCTCTGTGAGGCCAAGTGCCCTGTCTCCCTCCCAGTAGTGTGTCTGAGGATGCCTGGACCAAGTGAGTGCCTGGTGTCCTTAGCACCCCCTTCACTCAGGCCCCCCAGGACAAAGACCCAATCCCCAGCCTGCCCCCCTACCTTGCTGTCAGGGCTGTAGGTGAAATTGGAGACAGGGACACCATTGGAAAGGACCTGGGTGGGGGCAGTGGTCACTCCCATGACAGCCACCTTCCTCAGCTGTAGGTCAGCCCCCTCCTTGGTCACGTGGACTAACTTGTTCACAATGGTATTCTGGTAACATAGAGGGGGAAGGAAGCGACATTGTTCTGTGACAGTGAGCCCTCCACAACCAGACTCACAGAAGCCTCACAGGGCGGCTCTTCTGTGCTGACGCAGGGATGGTGGCCACTGTGGCCCAGGCCCTCCGTCCATCAGGTCACACAGCCCTACCCCATGTTTCTTCCACCAGTCTGGGCGGGCCTTGTGACTCACGTTCTTGGCTAAGAAGGTGACCAGTGTGTAGTCCCCACGCTCCAGGACCCCCAGGCTCTCCCCATCGTCCCAGAACAGCTCCCCACAGGCCTCGCCGCTTGCTGTTAATGCCACAGCCAGAGCCATGGGCTGCTTTCGGGACTCCGTGGTTGTGAGGCTGGGACCCTGGGAAGAGGGAGGGCACCTGTCACACCTGTGTCCCTGGAGACCTGGAGGACATCTGCAGTGACGGCCCGGCCTGGGGTTGAGTAGCCCAGGATGTGTGGTGACCACCCTGGCCAAGAGCTGAAAGACCCACATTTGCTCCTTTCAGCCCCTCCCCCGCTGCCCCGGGTTTACCCTGCCAGAGGGAAAGCCTAGTGCCCTGGCCAGCTCCCTGCCACCATCCTTCCAGCAGCCTCCAGTCCCCATCCCTGGCCTTCCTTGGGCCCTGGAGCTGCTGGCTCTGGGTACCTGCAGTGGTATGATGTAGCCCGCCCTCAGGTGCACATTGATGGTGTCCAGTGGGGCATCCAGTGTCAACCACTGCCCCTTGCTGCGGACAGCAGCTCTGAGGGGCGACGGAGGAGATGGGAGGCTGCCAAGGGCCTCCACTGGCACCTGGAGGAAGGGGTCACATGAGAAGGGTCCCGGGAAGCACCCATGCTGCCACGCTGGCACTTGGAGCCACGTTCTCCTGCCCCCCGCAGCTGTGTGTGGTGGTACAAGAGTGCTCCTGAGACAGGCTGGCTGTGACTGCGGAGCTGGACCTGCTGTAGGAATGACCGTCTGGCTCAGCTCAGCCTCAGTGGCTGTGGGGCCCTGGAGTTAACCCCGTCAGCTGTCAGCCTGCATCTTCTCACCTACAGCAGCGCGCTGTCGTGGCATCGGTGCCCAGGTGAGGATTCAGCATGCAGCTGGGACTTCAGGGCAGGTGCACCTTTTCAGCCTGTCACTGATAGGCCAGGAGGCCATGGCAGCTCTAGTCCCCACCAGTGCTGGGTCTGAGGACCTTGGGACTCACCATCTGCAGGTTGTACCACGTGCCCTCAGGGAAGTAGCCAGTCACTTCAGTTTTCCCACTCTCTAGCACAGGTGTGATGAGCAGGGCGGATCCCCACAGGAGCTGGCGGTCCACAGACCAGGTGCTGGGATCCTCAGGGAACCTTCACAGGAGAGACAGGCTTGAGGGCCTGAGCCTGGGGCTCTGAGTCAGCTGTGCAGGGCAGAGACAGGCTCTGAGAAACCCAGGACCCAGAGGATCTGGGCTGCTTCTGCCAGAGCCCAGAGTAAGGTTTGCTTTGCTGACTCTCCAGGTTCAGACAGAAGGTGCTGGGGCGCCTGTGGTTCTGTCACTGTTTCTTGAGTCTCAAACTAGCAATGCCACCCTTCCAGTCAAAACTGTGAGTACATGAAAGCATCGATGTTCTCCACAATCTCACCACTGCTAACTTCACCTCTGGGCTCTGCTCTGACCATGTGGCAGGACCACAGTGCTAGGGACAAGACAGAGCGTGATGCTTTTCAGATGACCGCTTGGGACCAGTTTCCATTTGTGGAGTTAAGGCATCCATCAGGGAGCCAAAGGTACCCTGAGTGTGCACAAGTGTGTCCTCACACTTCTGCGTGGATCGCGCATGCTGAGGGCCTGCCCCACAGCTGCCTTGAGGGCCATGGTTGGTTCCTCTTGTTCCTGTGGTGGCAGGTGCTTCTGGGTAAATTACATCTGCTTGAAGTGTGTGTGTGTGTGTGTGTGTGTGTGTGTGTGTGTGTACGCGCGTGTGTATGTGTGTGTGTTTGTGCGTGTGTATGTGTGTGAGAGAGCGAGCAATGGTGGCGGGTGGTGTCAAGTGCATGCCTGTGCAGCCATGTGGAGTCCAAGGCCAACCTCTAGTATGTCCCCTAGGTGTCATCTACCTGGTCTTTAGAGACAGGGTCACACGGGGGCCCTGAAGCTTGATGAGCAGCCAGTTACGCCCCAGGGATGCTGGAGCTAAGTGAAGGCCACCATGCCAGGTTTGTTTGATTGTTATTTGTTTGAGCCAGGGTTTCTCTCTGTAGCCCTGGCTATCTTAGAAGTCATTGTGTAGACATGGCTGGCCGCAAACTAGAGAGACTCAACTGCTTCTGCCTGCTGAGTGCTGGGACTGAAGGCCAGCACCACCACGCCCTCAGCCTCAGCTCTTTAACATGAGCACCTGAGATCAGGTCCTCATGCAGCAAGGCAGGCACCTTACACACTGAGCAATCTCCCCCGTGCAACTGTTACTTAACCATGTAGTCCATGTGTGTGTGTGTGTGTGTGTGTGTGGTCTGTGTGTGATATCTGTAGTTCAAGCTACTTGCCTTTCCACCCAAGAACCATCCTCTCTCTGTCCTCTGGGGACGCCTCCTATGTGAACAGTCCTGTCTGGGGACATGGAAGGGGCCTCTCTTGTTTGTCCTCTTCCCTTAAGTCACCCCAAATGGACAACTCATGACCATTTCATCCAAGTCTCATCAGCCAGGAGGCCTGGTCGGTACCTCAGCCAGTTGTCCACAGTCCGGATGTCCTGGCAGAACTGAGCTCTAGGGGCCTGAGAGCACCGGGCACTTTTGTCACAGCCTGCCTGGGTTGTAGGACACAGCCCACAGCAGAGTGAGTTCCCTGGCACGGGAAGACCTCCAGTAAGTCCTCCCAGGGACACATGTGGACTGTCACTGTCACTCCCTGACCCAGGTGACTCACTCCAGGAAGAGGGGCCGGGCCACTGTGTCCCCTCTGACGTGGGCGCCATGGAAGAGGGTATACAGGTAGGGCAGAAGGGCATAGCGCAGGGTGAAGGCTTTCCTCATGGCCTGCTGGGCTGCCTCGCTGAACCGATATGGCTCCTGTGGCTGTGTGGGCAGAGAGGGCAAAGGAGATGAGCTGTTTAGTTTTTGTCAACTTGACACAAGCTGGCATCATCTGGAAAAAGGGAACCTCACTTGAGAAAAACACCTCCACCAGACTGGCCTTGGGGGTGAGATGGGGGCAATTTCCTCACTTAAGGATGGCTGTGGGGGTGCCCCGTCCACCATGGGTGGCACCGCGTGGGCAGGTGGTCCTGGGCTGTGAGGAGGGAGCATTGTTCCTCCATGGTTGATGCTTTACTTCCTGTCCTGACTTCCTCTCATGATGAACTCTAAGCTGGAGATGAAATTAACCCTTTCTGCCCCAAGCTGCTTTTGGTCATAGTGTTTATCACAGGAGAGGGAACGCACACTACAACAGCAGCTCTCTGGGCTCCTAGGCCATGGGTCAACAGAATGCCCACCCAGAGAACCATAGCCCCTTGGCCATCCTGTGTGGAGGCCACCACGGACTGGGCTCTCCCCATAGGTATAGGATTCACAAGGGCAAGGCCTTGGGGGGTGAGGGCTCCCCTGCTGCCCCATCCTACCTTGCTATGCAGGACATTGTGGTTCCGCATGAAAGGGTAGAAGGCCCCCAGCTGGGTCCAGCGCACACACAGCTCTTCTCTCGTATCTCCCAGGAAGCCACAGATGTCCGCCCCGATCAGGGGGATGCCGAGCAGGGTAAACTGCAGGATTTCTGAGTATTGAGGCAGAATAGCAGGAGGTTACCCAAGGCAGCAAATAGACAGACCTCTGCTGTGAGGGTCTAACCTAGACTCACTATCAGTGCATGACTCGCAAGAGCCCACTGGCCTGTGCTTTCCACTTGGGGTCAGCAACTACTTCCTACTGCCTGGGACCAGCAGAGCTGACCAGAGCCCAGTGTGTTCAGAGACACAGGGTGTAGGCCTGGGACCTTTTTGCAAATTAGAGCTTTCCAAATGTAATGGTACTAAGGTGAAGTGGTTAGTGAGGTCCTGAGGAAATGCCATGTGGAGATTAAGTCACAAGGGGACATGGTCCTGTGAAAATAGGGGTGAAGCCCGCAGCAATGCAGTGAGATGTCCAGGAGACCATGAGTCCCTCCCTTCTGGGGTCCCCAAACTGTGCAAGGACACCAAGCTACACCTCTGTGCACAGGGGTGTGGCCCTGCAAACCCAAGGTCTGGTTACTGTCATGGATGGATTCCTGCTACTTTGATTCCACAGAAAGGGCTCCTCAGCTGTAGTGAACACAGAAGAGAAGGGAGGATGTCCAGATCCCAGCTCTGCAAGGAGCTCCAAGTCTGGCTCCTGGCCTCCAGGCATTGCAGTCTACAAGGCTGAGGGCAAGTAGAGCAGATGGCCTGCATCTCAGGCCGGAGTCACCAGAGACCTGCGCAAGATGAGGTTTTGAGGCTTTTCAGGCAGTAGGCAGAGTGAAGTGCACACAGGGTACTGGGAAGAAAGGTGCCCGCGTGAGCGGCTGACGGGTGAGCAGATGTGCACAAGTGAGTAGGAGCCTGGAGGCATCCCATCCCACACAGACGGCAGACATCCCCAGGCTATCTCAGTACTATCTGCAGTGTTGAGCCCAGAACCCACAGCCCCCCTGAGGGGACCCAGAGCCCTCCGGGCAGCTTGTACTTTACCCGGCACAGAGTACACGAGATGTTCCCAGGAACTCCATATATCCCCTGTCCAGTGGCCAGCATATCGGCCATGGCCAGGGAAGGTTGAGCGGGAAATCACAAAGGGTCGTGTTCCCCGAATCTTCACGAGGGCCCTGAGTGGTTGGTAAACACAGAGAACTGGGTTCCCATGGGTACTACACATCCCCCCTTGGGGTAGAACACAGCCCCAGGGGCCAGTGGCAAGGGGATCAGGGCTCTGAGAGGGAACTGGTAAGAACAGAATGGGTGGGCCAGAGTATGTCAGGCACAGTCAGCCCTGCCCCAGTGAGTTGGATGTCATCTGTGGGTGAGCCTTAGCGGAGTCATGGAATCCCTAGGTACCAGCCCCTACCCACTTAACATCTGGGATGCCCAGGGCATAGTGTGTGGGAGAAGCCAGCTCCAAACAGGGGTGGAGAGTAGCAACCAGTTTTGCATGCATCACTGGCCCTAGGTTGGTCATGGTGGCCCCTTTCCCCTCTCAGTGACCCTTGTAGGAGCCATCCACCTCTTAGTTTCCAAGGTGACTACTGAGCAGGCTGTTGGCTGCACAGGGTGGAGCCTTACCTGCTGGAGGCAATGGCTTGAGTGAGGCCATACAGGTTGTGGAGGTTGTAATGTGTTGAGAGGAACTGGCGGCTGGAGGCACAGATGGTGCCTGCCCGCAAGGACCCGCCAACCACCCCTAGGCCAGAGGAGAACTAGTTTAGTAAGGAACTTCCTCCAGGCTCCATGTGGTGCCTTCCTCCTCTGCTGCTCAGACTGTCAGCTCCTTGGGCTCAGCCCAGGGCGGAGCCTCCTAACGCTGACCCCTCTTCCCCTGTGGGGCTTGGGGCACATCACTATTCACCTCTGTTCTTCCAAAGACAGGCAGGTGGGACCAAAGACGACCCTCTGCCAACCTACGGCCTCCACACCCATCTCTCTTGAGTCATCCCAAGGGTCTGACCATTCAAACGCAATCTCCTTCCCCCGAGGCGCTGCGCAGATATGACAGTGTCTGTGTTACTCTTTGCAGGACGTCACCCTTGGGTTTTCTCTCCTCTCTGAGCTGCTGGCTGTTCTGCCTACTGACTGCCAAACCCTGAGAACTTTGCATCTTCCAAACCACAGAAGGGGGCTCCCTGCTTTAAACCAGCTCTGTCCCCATTCCAGGCAGGCGAGGTGGGCGGCTCACCAGGCACATAGGGTGGGCTCTCCAGTTCGTTGTTAGGGCAGCCCTCCTCAGAGCCTCTAATGAAGTTGGATGGTTCATTCATGTCCTAGAAGAGGCCAAGGTGATATAAGCTGGGTCAGCCTGCAGGAACTGGGGGTGCACCCAGGGAGGATGGGGGTTACACTTACAATCCATATTCCATCAAAGGGCACCTGGGCATGGAACTCTGATACCATGTCCTGCCACCAGTCAAGGGTCTCTGGGTTGGTGAAATCAGGGAAGGCAGTGGGTCCAGGCCAAAACTGAAAAGCAAGCCAAGAATGGAGAACAGTCCCAGGTTGATCTTCCACCAAAGCCCTGTCAGGCCTTGGCTTTGAGCAGAGCAGCAGCCTCAATCTTAGTCAACCCTGACATACAGCAACAGACCCCAAGCCCAACAATAAACAAGCCTGTCCCACAATGCCTAGGGGCTTGGAGGGCTCTTGCTCTGGGAGAGCCAAGGCCAGCCCTGCACACAAATACACAGGGCAGAGGAGCCACGGGACCAAAACATTGGGAAGAAGTTGACAGAACCCCACTGGAGGTCCCACCATCAGACTCAGGACCCAAGCCTGCCCCTCCCTCACCAGGGGCACTGTAGGAGGGGAAGCTTGGGACTCAGGACTCCCAGAAGCCCTCAGGGGTAAGGAGGACAAAGGAGACCCCCAAATCCTCACATAGGTCTGCTAGGCTTGAGCTGGACCCAGTGGCTCATGATGCCCGAGAACGCATCTCCACTTCAGAAGTCCAAGGTATGTGTCAGGAGTTACCTCTTGAGGCCTCCCCCAGCCCCGCTGTGTCTACTGGACATGATGGTTTCTGAGTCTGACCCTGGCCCTGGACAGCTACCTGTCCCCCTGTCCCCATCCCCCACACTACCTTCCCAATCAGTGGCTGTCCAGTCTCATTGGTGATAAACACGCCCCTCCGAAGACCCTCGTCATAGGGCCTGTAACTCCCAGCAGGGCCTGAGCTGCTGATGGCCGGATCCTGGGGAAAGAAGAGGACAAAGCCCTGGTGCCAGCCACTGGGTGAGGTGGAGATGGGATGGTACAGGAAAATGGCGCACAGTCAGCAATCAGCTAGTGTGAGGAGTCTTCTGGACGCTCCTGGGTGAGTCTGGACATGTGATTGTCCATCCTCCCAGAGTTACAAGAGAACCATTTTTGTTTGTTTCTTCTATTTATTCCTTATGTTTGTTATCTGAGACAGGGTTTCTCTGTGTAGCTCTGGAAGTCTTGCATTCACTTTGTAGACAAGGCTGGCCTAGAACTCACAGAGATCTGCCTTCCTCAAGACTGGGATTAAAGGCCTGCACCACTACTTCTGCGTCCAATTTAATGTTAAAAAAACAAAAACAAAAACAAAAACAAAAACAAAAACAAAAACAAAAAAAAACAAAGAGAGAGAGAGAGAGAGAGAGAGAGAGATTTAAAAAACGGCCCCAGGAATGGTTGGTGCACGCCATTTATTTATTTATTTATTTATTTACGGTTTTCGAGACAGGGTTTCTCAGTGTAGTGTTGGCCAAACTTAAGAGATATAATAGAATAATAAAAAATGTTCATATCTGAACTAATAGGAACAGGAGCACATACTCCAGTAAGGTCATACCCACACTGTAACCATGGAGGACTAGAGTCTGGACTTGGCAGAGAATACCAAACTCTATTCTTGCTATATTTGTGTAGACCAGGCTGTACTAGACCCACTTTGTTAACCAGGCTGGCCTCCAACTCACAGAAATCTGCTGGCCTCTGCTCCTGAGTGCTGGGATTAAAGGCCTGTGCCACCATGCCCGGGTTTTCAGCCTTTTATAAATCTGAGCTGATGGGAGACAGAGGCAGGCCGATCTCTCTGAGTTTGAGACCACCCTTGTCTACATAATGGCTTATAGGACATGACATTCGCTGGCGAGAGGGAGACCCAGGTCCAGGAGACACATAAACTCCAGCTACGTCTGAGGCCATCACCAGCTTGCTATGGCCCTGCCTTGGGAGCTATGGCTGCTCAAGCAGTTAAGCAGATGCTGCCTGCTGACCCTGGAGCCTTGAGCATGACAGGTACTTCCAGGAACATGGACAGCAGACACCAAGCCTGCAAACGGTCTGGATGTTCCTTGAGCATCAAAGACTCAGGGAATGTCCAGGGCAACGGCTCAGGCAGGAGGACTCGGCCCGACACGGGAAGCAGCCAGGCTGCAGCCATATCTGCTCACCACGATCATAATGTACCGGCGGCCTCCTTCGTGGAGCTCGCGCACCATGTCTGGGAAGTCGGCAAAGCCGTCCTGGTTGAAGGTGAAGTCCCTGCGGTTGTCCATGTAATCTAGATCATTCCACTGCACGTCCTGCAGCGGGGGATGGGAGCTGAGGCTGAGATCCGGAGTCAAGAGTGTGGAAGCTGGGCGGCCCCACCCTGACTCCCACTCACCAGGGGGAAGTGAGTCCTGGTCATGTTCTCCACCACCTGGCGGACAATGGCGGTGGAGGAGTAGCCCCAGCGGCACAGGTGGAAGCCCAGGCCCCAGTATGGAGGCATGAAGGGGTATCCTGCGGGACAGCACTGCACGTTAGTGGGGCCTGGGGGAAGAGGGTAGGGGCCTGGGGAGGAGGCAGGGACCCTGGGGGTGATGCCAGTGGGTACAGGGCAGGGGCCTGGGGCAGGGGCCATGGTTCTGAGGCCAGTGGGTAGGGATCCGCAGGCCCTACCCACAACATCCTGGTACTGCTGCACAACACTCTTGGGCTCTGGGCCTAGGAACACGTAGACATCCAGGATCCCGCCTGTGGTCCTCCAGGTTAGGGCCGGGCTGGGCTGCAGGACCACATCTGGAGGGAAAGCGGCCCCGGCTCAGGCGTGAGTCCCCGACAGATGCGTCACCCTGTACCTAGAGTGGGACCCTTCCCATATGAAGCCTGGGGGATGCCCGATGGGTGGGAGCAGGGCAGCTGTATTGAGCCCAACCCAGCAAGGCCTGAAGAACACAACACGGAGCAGACGAGCCTGGGCAATCACCCGGGACATCCTTAGGTCCCAAGGGGATGAGCGAGATGAGGCCTCTGCTCACTGGACTCTCCCTTGGACACAGGAAGTCTCGGGGGCAGGCACAGCCTCCAGTTCTGCCACAGAAGCGACTACTGAGCAGTTCCATCTGGTGACTCACCCATGGCATTGCTGTTTAGCAAGAACACACCGTGAGCCAAGCCACCATCCTCCAGGGCTAGGTAGAAAGGGTGTGACCCGTACAGGTTGTTACCTGGCTGGGATGACAAGAGAGGCACCTCGCACCTAGGACCTCAGCCTTCACATTCCCACCCACTGTCCATCTCTTACCGACGGTGGCACATCCCGGTTCCAGAAGGTGAGCCGAGTCCATTCAGTGCTGAGCATGAGTGGGCTGACATGCTCACCAAGGCCTGTGATGTGCTGGGAGGGCAGCGAAGTGGCCAGCTGCAGGAACTGGTCAGTGAAGAACAGGGGAGCCACGGTTGTGTTCAGCCTGTGTGGAGACACCAGAGTCCCTTAGACCCCAGGCCACAACAATCTAGGATGATGGGTCCTTCTAAGGGACAGTTGGAGAGGGACAGTCTGACTTCACCAGCAGCATAGCAACCCTGGGACACCACATAAACCCCAGCAGTGCTTAGCACCTGAGGACAGCGGGAAAAGGCACAGCAGACATGCTCAGGGGGACACAGAGCAGGACAGAGGACACCGTGGCAAATACATGAGGGCCTGCCATGGGGACTTGAGCCTTGGAGCAACACAAGGCACAGGAGAGGCTGATGGCAGGGACCCTCAGTCCCCTGCCAGCCCTTCACCTGGGCCTGTGTCCTTAAAAGTCTGAAGAGGGTTATGATAACACCGAGGGTGATGGCGTTAGGATGAGTCATTTTTGCGTATGCGGTAGAGATGCATACTTGAAGAGTAAAACACAGGGCGGCCACTAGGCATGCCACCTGCAGGGCCACCACTGTGGCCTGGACCAGGGTCTCTTCCCAGTCCCACTGACACTGGTGCCACTGTGGCCTGGATCACTGTCCTGCCTCAGTCCCACTGGCACTTGGATAGATCATCCTTTAGCAGTGGGTCATCTTGGATACTGTGGGTGTCCAGCACTCTGTCCTATCAACCAAGCTGTCACCACACACTGCCACACATCTCCTGGGAGTATTAGTCCTCACTGGGAAGCCACAGAGAGAACCTTTGGGACCCAGTGTCGACACACCCAGCCTAGACCCGGGCCAGCACTCAACAGTACTCCTGGCGGGCATGTGCTTGGTGGACCAGGAGCAGGAAGAAAGCTGTGCTGCTTGGCTCTGTCAGCTCGATACAAGCGAGGGCCATCTGAGAAGAGGGAAGGACTCTCAGCTGAGAAAACACCTCATTACACTGGCCTGGAAGCCTTCCCATGGGGGACATTTCCTTGCCTGACTGATGTGGAGGGCCTAGCATGCTGTGGGTGCCACCACCCCAGGGCTGCTGGTCTGGGTTGGATAAGAAAGCACCCTAGGCACGCCATGGGAAGTAAGGCAGCAAGCAGCATTCCTCCATGGCCTGAGTTCCTGTCCTGACTTCTCCTGTGATGGAGAGACCTGGAGCCCCTGCGGGGAAATTAACCTTTTCTTCTCCATGTTGCTTTCGAGCATGGTGTTTATCACAGCAGTGGATCAAAAACAGAAAGAGGCAGCATTGGGCTGAGAGCTGAGCCAGGGAGGAGGCACACAGGCTTGCTGCCTCCTGAAGCTCTGGCCCTGAGGGGCCACCAGGTCCCTGTCCACTAGGGTTCCAGGTAGCCAACTCACAGGACTCGGCCATCCAGCTCCCTGCGCACGACCACTCCAAAGGGCTCCTCTGAGAATTCCACGCTGTACAGTGGGGATGGCGCCCGGCTCAGCACCCTCGGGGTGTCCAGGGGCACCTCATAGCGCTTGTGAGCGGGATCTTTGATCTAGGCGAGGAGAGACGGTGGCTCAAAGCCCTTCAAGTGCCTGGTGCCCCTCCCTCCCTTGACGCCTCCAGGAGACAGGGCTGCAGGACAGTCAGCCAGATCAGCTCCCAGGGCGGCTGCACACTGTGCTTGACTAAGAGCCTTAGTTTCCTCAACCACTTAACTCAGGGGAGGAGCGCTCCCTCAGCCTGGTAAATGCAGAACATCCACTAAACTCGCTTTTCAGGTAAACAGTCAACAGCTGGCGTGTGTTCCTGTCTGCTTTGCTTTATTTACCGTTCAGTTTCATTGATTACTTTTGAGCTAAGTTCCTACTCTACCGCCCGGGCAGGCCTGGGACTCACTGAACCCGCAGCTGACACTTCATTCACAGATTCTCTTGCTGCAGCCTCCTAAATGCTGTAAGTTCAAGCATGATGCTCGCTTTCACTGCTGGGCATCAAATCAGACCTTACACACAGCAAGCACATGCTCTACTGTTGACCTATGTCAGGCCCCACACACAGCTCTTTTGTTTTGTGTTTGTTTTTGTTGTTGTTACTTTTGTGTACATTGGTGTTTTGCCTGGATTTCTGAGAGTTTGGATCCACTGAAACTGGGGTTACAAATCCTTGTGAGGAGCCATGTGGACACTGGGAATCGAACTTGGGTCCTCTGGTTCTCTCTCTGCTAGAACAAGCGATGTTCATAACCGCTGAGCCATCTCCCCACGCACTCTTTTGTTTTTCTGAGACAGGCTTTCTCTGTGTAGCCTTGAGTGTCCCAGAACTGACTTTGCACACCAGGCTAGCCTCAAACTCACAGAGATCTTCCTGCCTCTGCCTCCTGAGTGCTGGATTTACAGGCATGTGCTGCGACCACAAATAGTTTTTAATACTTTATATTTGTTTAACTTACCTGTGCATTAGGTGTACACATGTGCTTGCATGCATGTGTGAGTTGTACATACACTTGTTCCTGCATGCGTGTGTGCGTGCGTGCGTGCATGTGGTATGCACACATTTGGCCTCACCTGTCTTGAATGGCTTGTCTACCACGTGTGCCTGCCTTCTAGAGCCTCTATAACCACTCTGCCCACACCAGTGTGAACACACAGCGAGACCAAACATATCATTGGAAAAATGTCCACACAGTGGTCACCTGTCCACAAACTCCTATCCTCTGTTCTCCCTGTTACATCTGTCCGCACAGAAGTGTCTCTGCCTGACCCAGCTCTATCCAGGCTCTACCGTGTCCACACACACCATAAAGTGCAGGCGGCTCTCTGTCTCCATCAGCACGTCCAGCCGTAAGGTCAGCACATCCTTTGGGAAGAAGGTCGGGCTGGTACGCGTCAGAGTGGCTGTGTACCCCGTCTCTGTGGTGCTAAGGTTCTCTAGCCGGTAGCTGGGGTAGCTCGGCGGGAAGAAACACAAGGGCTGCTCCATGGGTGGACCCTTCAGCACCTGCCCTGTGGGGACATAGCAGCAGCCACGGGCCTCGCACTCCTCCTGGGAGATGCCTTTGTCAGGAGCACAGTCAAAGCGGCTGTTGGGTGGTACGTCACACCCTGTGGGCACTGGTCCAGGCTCGTCAGGGCGTTCCTGGACATGCCGGGGCCCTGGATGGTCGCCGTCCTGATGGTGAGGTCTGTAAGCCTTCCACAGTTCTGGGGAGGACTCGGGAAGGTCTTGGGGAAACAGCAGGAGGTTCCGGAGCATGATGTGACCCAGAAGGACAGCTAGGGACAAGGAGAGGAGGAAGCAGAGCCCAAGCACGGAGTGGGAGCAGAGTGGCTTCCTTTTGTTCATGCTAAGAGACTGGAGGCAGGGGCAGCAGGGGAGGTCCTGAAGGCCTGCGGAGAGAGGGAGCCAGTGCCAACGTGAGTGCACCAGAGCGTCCTGGACCCACATCAGTGCCAGTGCGGGGAAGGAGGCAGACAATGTGTCCCTCTCCACAGCGATACCGAGGAAAGCAGAAGACAGGACAGGAGACAGCGGGACACTCCTGAGAGGCAGGGGGCTGGCTGCAGACATGGGCCCCAAAACACTGTACAGAGAGATGTGAGAGGCAGCCAGGCCCTTATCAGGAGGCCGTGTGTGAGAGAGGAAAGGGTGAGTGGAAGGCTTGGGGGTGGGGGCACCCCACTGAAGTCTAATCCCTGGGGAAGAAGAAAGGGTTTGCAGTGAAGAGCCCAGGACAGGTCGCAGGGTTCTCTGGCTAAAACTGGCCGCCGAGGAGTGGGGACGTGTGGGCCTTCAGGAACTGGGGCTTGGGCAGAAGCTGGGCTGATTTCAGGATGTGGTGGGGGCAGGATTAGGGGAGCAGGGGAGACAGGACTCAGCACAATGGGAGGTTCTCAGGGTCACTAGACATACTCCTGAGACAGCGGCCTTTTGCAGAAGGGGTAGCTGTGAATATTCTGACAAGCACATGGTGTTCAACAGTGGCCACCGGGGAGTCAGAGCTCTCCTGGTTGACAGGTTTTTACCCACAATTCCCGTCACTCTCTCCTGTCAGTTGCTCTCCAGTTCTCCTGTGGGGTGCAGGGGTGGGGTGAATTGTGACCCAGTGACGCAGTTCTGATGTAAGTATGATCAGGGGAAGACTCCACAAAGCTGGGACTCTGCCAACTTAGATGCCAGCTGCAAGACCTAGGTTGCTACCATACCTCTCACGGGCTGGCGGTAAGCCTTGGTGGTTTGTTTTGAAAGCTGTAAGTCAGTGCCAGCCAGAATGAAGAGATGGGCAGGGAAAGGCTAGGAATAAGGTGACAGAGTGCCCTGCACACTGCCAGCACTTAAATGTGTTGACCAATTAGGATGCTCTCTGAACCCACTTGGATGCCATTTGGAGACAGGGATTCTGGTAGCTCAGACTTGTCCTAATGTGCTATGAACCCAGGGACGACTTGAAATCTTGCCAGCACCTCCCACAGGCTGGTCTTTCTGGTACTTAAGATCACACCCAGCTCTGTTCAGTTCTGCAGGACTTTCGTATGCATGGCTGGTGTTGGTGGGCCACCTCTAGCATCTTGTGGAAGTTGGGGGGCTTGGCTGGGCTGCGATTTCCAACCCCCCAGTCATGCGTTGGTCCTTCAGGTGCCCAGCAGCCATAATGAGCTACCAGGGCCCCAGCCTCCACATTAGCAATAGAAAGACACCGTGTGGACCAGGCATGAAGACCAGACACCCACTTTGTCTATACTGCAGTCTCGGCTCCACCTGGCCTCCACACATGTGACCCTGATCATGATTCAGTGCCCAAGGGCACTCACAGGCTCAGACTCTGATGGGCAGGTTGGGAATCTGCTCCTTCCAGCACTTTCCCAGCAGGCCCCAGGGCACAACTGAGAAACACAGGCATCCAACAAAGCCCACAAAACGGACAAGGCAGCTCGGGCCCCTTCGGTCAGCTCCACGACTTAAGAGGAAAAAACGGCGAAGGAACAGAGGTCAGAGTTAGGGTCAGAGGTCCCGGCTGACCTGGAGACCCAAGTGTGCTTTCTGGAAAGCAGCAGGATGCAAGGCACCACCAAGCACAGGTGTAAGGACCAGACCAACTCTGTTTAGAAAAAGAAACTCCATTTTGTGTTAAACCTAGCCAAAGGCTGAACCTAGATTCCAGGAAAACCACAAATTAGTCTAAACAGAAAAATATTCCCTAGCAACACAATCAGCTCACTTTGGGAAAGTCCAAATATACTCTCTGCTGGTCAAGCTGAGCATCAGGTGGTCTGGCACACAGCAACAACCAATTAGGCGAAGCCAGGCCAAAGTTCCTAACGCCCCCATGACTGCTTCAACCAATCTTTTCTGTAGGCCAACTTGCCGCCAATTTGTCCCTACTTGCACCTTTTCTGCCCAAATGTCACCCAACTATACACTGTAAAACCTCATTCTTTGTCAAAAACCTGTAAAACCCCCTCTCAATTGAGACTGGAGGCCACCTCCCTGTATCTGCTGTGTCACTGCATAGAAAAGGTGGCCAGGGTTCCAACCTGCAGTCAAGACTCCCTTGTCATTGTATTTGGACTTGGCACTTGGGTTGTCTGTCAGGGGAGTGGTTGAGTCCAACCCCAAACTTTCAGACACAGGAGGTCTAAGTTAAGGGTCTCGGTTTCTCTGGTCCTCAGTTTCCCTCTATGAGAACACACAATGAGCTTTACCAGCCTAGCACTGAGGACAAGAACTAAATCTGGACTTTGCTGTAGGCCCCTACATTACTAAGGTCAGTGTCCCCCAACTCCCTGGTTGGGGGTCCCTCCCACCTATACCTCGGTTTCTCTGCTCGATTCTCCCAAGCAGGAACTCGCTGAGAGTAGGTCCCTCCTGATTGAAGGAGGCAGTTCCTCCGGGGCAGTAGAGTAGGGGTGGGGGGGCCTCCAACCTTCTCCAGCACCACCAGCTCACCTGAGCAAACACCCTCCTGATAGCGGACTTCCTAGCCCAGCAGAAAGGTGTGGGTCATGTGGTCCTGGGGCGGGGCTCTAGCCCTTGGACCAGGTGATACTACCTCCAGTGTAGGCGTCCAAATCCAGTCATGTGTTCTCGCTGCGCCCCCTAGTGGCTGCAGGCAACAGGGCACAAGGTAACTGGGAAGACACAAGACTGGGTCTGGACAGCCCAAGGACATTGTGGCAAACGCTTCAGTGAGAGGTTAAAACCAGCCCAGACCTGAAGGTCTGTCAACTTGCTCAGTAGGAAATAGTCAAATACAGGTAGGGTGATTACACAGAAAACCCAAGGAGGTTGACAAGAGGGTCATGAAATGAGGCATGAGCCCGGGCTGGGGATGCTCGCAAGCGTGCATGGGATCCCAGCACTCAGGAGGCAGAGGCAGGAGGATTGACTGATTGATTGCCAGTTGAAGGCCAACCTAGGACACCTGGTTGGCAGGCAGGGGTGTGGCTAAGGGTAGAGCAGTGGCCTACAATGCATAAGGCCCTTGCTTCCTGTTGTGTTGTGACCACTCTTCCAGGAGGGGACATGTCGCACCTGTGCCCTCTGGCTGTCAGACTTTTGAAACAGTGAGCCCCAAGAAATTAGAACCAACCCCCCATCCCATGCTGGAAGAGGGTAAAGTCCTGGGGAGACACTGCCTGCAGCTCTGTCAGCTTGTTATTTTGTTATTTTGTTCAGATTGGCTCTCGGTGAGACCCTGGACCTCACTGACTGGTGAGACTGGCCCGCCCACAGGCCACAGCAATCCTCCAGTCTGCCTTCCCAGCACTGGGGTTTCAGGCCCCAGCTGCCATGCCTGGCTCTTACTGTGTGTACTGGGGTGAACCCAGGTCCTTATGATCACGGAGCAAGGACTTTGCCGACTGAGCGAGTCACCTCAGGCCTTCATTGAGGATACATGATGTGAGGCAGCTGCCCCAGCAGGCCTGACACCTGCTCGCGTGGACCACAGCGGGAAAGCCAGCTCGGCCTGCAGGAGCATTTCCTACTCAGGATGTCACTGCTGCCTCCCCGGGGCCCCTGTCACCTGGGCTGCAGTTTCTTCTGGATCCTGAGCATCTTCCCCCTAGGAAGACACGCTGGAATGAGAAACAGGAAAACGGTGAGCAGCCAAGGACAGGCGCACCAACGAGAAGTCAGAGGCTGAATAATAAACTCATTTGTATGACCTTCTAGAAGGTGTAAACTATGTGAACAAAGCGGCAGATTTCTCTGATAGCTTAAAATGGCTGGTTTTGTTTTCATTGTTGGTTTTTTTGAGACAGGGTTTCTCTGTGTAGCCTTCACTGTCATGGACTGGCACCAGGCAGAGGCTCACTCCCACAGGAGGCGCCCAGTGCTTCTCCTTTCTAGCACCACAAGGCAGGCGGAAGGGATGGGCAGAATCTGTGGCAGTTACTGTCCTGTCCTTTCCACACGACCTCTGGGAGCCAAGTGACCCTCTGGAAGAGGCCTCTGTAAGCAGCACTCCAGGCTGACATGTGGCTCCCAAGTCCCCATGCCTGGTTCTTGGTTTTCTGGAGATTATAGAAGTAGGTTGGGCTGCCGGTCCTCACTCAGGCCATCATCCCTGGTCACCAATGTGGCATCTGAGTGACGTGACAGACATAAACACGTTGGGGACCTGAGGGGTCACGGGGATGTCAGGGACATGAGGGTGATAGGAAGAAATGAGTGATGTGAGAGGTGGTTCCAACAGCCTTTTTATTAGAATAAGTGCACTTCACAGAGAGCCACTCATGTCCCTTGAGCCTGGTGCCACCAACAGTTCTGTCTGCTTGCAGGGTTGCAGCTGCAGTGGCAGCATGGTCTGATGTTGGTGCAGGCACAGGCTGCCGAAGCCGAACTCCACATCTCTAGTGTCTGACAGACAGCTGGGGCAGGAGGCCAGGCGAGCCCCCCTCTCCCCACAGTCCTTCAAGGGAACAGGCAGCAACAGATGGAGAAACCTCAGAGATGTGTCAGGAGACCGGGACTCAGGGCCTGACCGGGGCCACCACCCACACCATGCGCGCTGCCTCCATGGGAGGCTTCCGTAAACACAGGTGAGTCTGCTAGGACCAGTCAATTTGAAACTGCTCTCCCATGAGCAGTGAGACAGGGATGGCGAGGGTCTGCAAGACAGAAAAGAGCTTGGATGCCAAGTGGATCCCACCCATAGCCAGACCTCAGATGCCCTGGAAGGTGACCTTCCTGCTCAGAGACAAGGGCATGCTGGGTCTTGGGAGCCCAGGAATCACACAGCTCTCAGGAGGGACAAACCCAGGGATGGCGGCCTCTGCTCCCGGGCCATCCCTCTCCAAGGCAGAGGGACCAGGGCCTCAGAATTGGCACCTGATTCCATTGGAAACGAGGTGCTGTTTAGAGGCTCAGAGCCTCCATCATCACTGCTCCCAAGGTAGATATGGCGAGCGGTGAGGTCCCACTTGCCCTGTTCCTCTGTGAGGCCAAGTGCCCTGTCTCCCTCCCAGTAGTGTGTCTGAGGATGCCTGGTGTCCTTAGCACCCCCTTCACTCAGGCCCCCCAGGACAAAGACCCAATCCCCAGCCTGCCCCCCTACCTTGCTGTCAGGGCTGTAGGTGAAATTGGAGACAGGGACACCATTGGAAAGGACCTGGGTGGGGGCAGTGGTCACTCCCATGACAGCCACCTTCCTCAGCTGTAGGTCAGCCCCCTCCTTGGTCACGTGGACTAACTTGTTCACAATGGTATTCTGGTAACATAGAGGGGGAAGGAAGCGACATTGTTCTGTGACAGTGAGCTCTCCACAACCGGACTCACAGATGCGTCACAGGGCGGCTCTTCTGTGCTGACGCAGGGATGGTGGCCACTGTGGCCCAGGCCCTCCGTCCATCAGGTCACACAGCCCTACCCCATGTTTCTTCCACCAGTCTGGGCGGGCCTTGTGACTCACGTTCTTGGCTAAGAAGGTGACCAGTGTGTAGTCCCCACGCTCCAGGACCCCCAGGCTCTCCCCATCGTCCCAGAACAGCTCCCCACAGGCCTCGCCGCTTGCTGTTAATGCCACAGCCAGAGTCATGGGCTGCTTTCTGGACTCCGTGGTTGTGAGGCTGGGACCCTGGGAAGAGGGAGGGCACCTGTCACACCTGTGTCCCTGGAGACCTGGAGGACATCTGCAGTGACGGCCCGGCCTGGGGTTGAGTAGCCCAGGATGTGTGGTGACCACCCTGGCCAAGAGCTGAAAGACCCACATTTGCTCCTTTCAGCCCCTCCCCCGCTGCCCCGGGTTTACCCTGCCAGAGGGAAAGCCTAGTGCCCTGGCCAGCTCCCTGCCACCATCCTTCCAGCAGCCTCCAGTCCCCATCCCTGGCCTTCCTTGGGCCCTGGAGCTGCTGGCTCTGGGTACCTGCAGTGGTATGATGTAGCCCGCCCTCAGGTGCACATTGATGGTGTCCAGTGGGGCATCCAGTGTCAACCACTGCCCCTTGCTGCGGACAGCAGCTCTGAGGGGCGACGGAGGAGATGGGAGGCTGCCAAGGGCCTCCACTGGCACCTGGAGGAAGGGGTCACATGAGAAGGGTCCCGGGAAGCACCCATGCTGCCACGCTGGCACTTGGAGCCACGTTCTCCTGCCCCCCGCAGCTGTGTGTGGTGGTACAAGAGTGCTCCTGAGACAGGCTGGCTGTGACTGCGGAGCTGGACCTGCTGTAGGAATGACCGCCTGGCTCAGCTCAGCCTCAGTGGCTGCGGGGCCCTGGAGTTAACCCCGTCAGCTGTCAGCCTGCATCTTCTCACCTACAGCAGCGCACTGTCGTGGCATCGGTGCCCAGGTGAGGATTCAGCATGCAGCTGGGACTTCAGGGCAGGTGCACCTTTTCAGCCTGTCACTGATAGGCCAGGAGGCCATGGCGGTTCTAGTCCCCACCAGTGCTGGGTCTGAGGACCTTGGGACTCACCATCTGCAGGTTGTACCACGTGCCCTCAGGGAAGTAGCCAGTCACTTCAGTTTTCCCACTCTCTAGCACAGGTGTGATGAGCAGGGCGGATCCCCACAGGAGCTGGCGGTCCACAGACCAGGTGCTCGGATCCTCAGGGAACCTTCACAGGAGAGACAAGCATGAGGGCCTGAGCCTGGGGCTCTGACGTCAGCTGTGCAGGTGCAGAGACAGGCTCTGAGAAAACCCAGGACCCAGAGGATCTGGGCTGCTTCTGCCAGAGCCCAGAGTAAGGTTTGCTTTGCTGACTCTCCAGGTTCAGACAGGAGGAGCTGGGCGCCTGTGGTTCTGTCACTGTTTCTTGAGTCTCAAACTAGCAATGCCACCCTTCCAGTCAAAACTGTGAGTACATGAAAGCATCGATGTTCTCCACAATCTCACCACTGCTAACTTCACCTCTGGGCTCTGCTCTGACCATGTGGCAGGACCACAGTGCTAGGGACAAGACAGAGCATGATGCTATTCAGATGACTGCTTGGGACCAGTTTCCATTTGTGGAGTTAAGGCATCCGTCAGGGAGCCAAAGATACCCTGAGTGTGCACAAGTGTGTCCTCACACTCCTGCGTGGATCGCGCATGCTGAGGGCCTGCCCCACAGCTGCCTTGAGGGCCATGGTTGGTTCCTCTCGTTCCTGTGGTGGCAGGTGCTTCTGGGTAAATTACATTTGCTTGAAGTGTGTGTGTGTGTGTGTGTGTGTGTGTGTGTGTGTGTGTGTGTGTTTGTGTGTATGTGTGTGAGAGATCGAGCACTGGTTGTGGGTGGTGTCAAGTGCATGCCAGTGTAGCCATGTGGAGTCCAAGGCCAGCCTCTAGTATGTCCCCTAGGTGTCATCTACCTGGTCTTTAGAGACAGGGTCACACGGGGGCCCTGAAGCTTGATGAGCAGCCAGTTACGCCCCAGGGATGCTGGACCTAAGTGAAGGCCACCATGCCAGGTTTGTTTGATTGTTATTTGTTTGAGCCAGGGTTTCTCTCTGTAGCCCTGGCTATCTTAGAAGTCATTGTGTAGACATGGCTGGCCGCAAACTAGAGAGACTCAACTGCTTCTGCCTGCTGAGTGCTGGGACTGAAGGCCAGCGCCCCCACGCCCTCAGCCTCAGCTCTTTAACATGAGCACCTGAGATCAGGTCCTCATGCAGCAAGGCAGGCACCTTACACACTGAGCAATCTCCCCCATGCAACTGTTACTTAACCATGTGTAGTCCGTGTGTGTGTGTGTGTGTGTGTGTGTGTGTGTGTGTGTGTGTGTGTGTGTGTGTGTGTGGTCTGTGTGTGATATCTGTAGTTCAAGCGACTTGCCTTTCCACCCAAGAACCATCCTCTCTCTCCTCTGGGGACGCCTCCTATGTGAACAGTCCTGTCTGGGGACATGGAAGGGGCCTCTCTTGTTTGTCCTCTTCCCTTAAGTCACCCCAAATGGACAACTCATGACCATTTCATCCAAGTCTCATCAGCCAGGAGGCCTGGTTGGTACCTCAGCCAGTTGTCCACACTCCGGATGTCCTGGCAGAACTGAGCTCTAGAGGCCTGAGAGCACCGGGCACTTTTGTCACAGCCTGCCTGGGTTGTAGGACACAGCCCACAGCAGAATGAGTTCCCTGGCACCGGAAGACCTCCAGTAAGTCCTCCCAGGGACACATGTGGACTGTCACTGTCACTCCCTGACCCAAGTGACTCACTCCAGGAAGAGGGGCCGGGCCACTGTGTCCCCTCTGACGTGGGCGCCATGGAAGAGGGTATACAGGTAGGGCAGAAGGGCATAGCGCAGGGTGAAGGCTTTCCTCATGGCCTGCTGGGCTGCCTCGCTGAACCGATATGGCTCCTGTGGCTGTGTGGGCAGAGAGGGCAAAGGAGATGAGCTGTTTAGTTTTTGTCAACTTGACACAATCTGGCATCATCTGGAAAAAGGGAACCTCACTTGAGAAAAACACCTCCACCAGACTGGCTTTGGGGGTGAGATGGGGGCAATTTCCTCACTTAAGGATGGCTGTGGGGGTGCCCCGTCCACCATGGGTGGCACCGCGTGGGCAGGTGGTCCTGGGCTGTGAGGAGGGAGCATTGTTCCTCCATGGTTGATGCTTTACTTCCTGCCCTGACTTCCTCTCATGATGAGAGGAACTTCATCTCATGATGAACTCTAAGCTGGAGATGAAATTAACCCTTTCTGCCCCAAGCTGCTTTTGGTCATAGTGTTTATCACAGGAGAGGGAACGCACACTACAACAGCAGCTCTCTGGGCTCCTAGGCCATGGGTCAAAAGAATTCCCACCCCAAGAACCATAACCCCTTGGCCATCCTGTGTGGAGGCCACCACCGACGGGGCTCTCCCCATTGGTGTAGGATTCACAAGGGCAAGGACTTGCGGGGTGAGGACTCCCATGCTGCCCCATCCTACCTTGCTATCCAGGGAATTGTGGTTCCGCATGAAAGGGTAGAAGGCCCCCAGCTGGGTCCAGCGCACACACAGCTCTTCTCTCGTATCTCCCAGGAAGCCACAGATGTCCGCCCCGACCAGGGGGACGCCTAGCAGGTTAAACTGCAGGATTTCTGAATATTGAGGCAGAATAGCAGGAGGTTACCCAAGGCAGCAAACGGACAGACACCTGCTGTGAAGGTCTAACCTAGACTCACCATTCGTGCCTGACGCGCAAAAGTCCACTGGCCTGTGCTTTCCACTTGGGGTCAGCAACTACTTCCTACCGCTTGGGACCAGCAACCCAGTGTGTTCAGAGGCACAGGGTGTAGGCCTGAGTCCTTTTTGGAAATTAGAGCTTTCCAAATGTAATGGTACTAAGGTGAAGTGGTTGGTGTGGTCCTGAGGAAATGCCATGTGGAGATTAAGTAACAAGGGGACATGGTCCTGTGAAAATAGGGGTGAAGCCTGCAGCAATGCAGTGAGATGTCCAGGAGACCATGAGTCCCTCCCTTAAAGGGTCCCCAAGACTGTGCAAGGACACCAAGCTACACCTGGCTCCCCTTCCTCCCTAGACTCTTCTCCAGGGCTCCCTACTTTTGTGACTAACATGGGCCAATGGCATCGAAGTTCTTGGAACAAAAATGAAATTCCTTTTTGCAAGTAGAGCAGATACCCAGGATTTGATAGTGCATAGCTTTAATGCCAGCACTTGGGAGGGAGAGGCAAATGGACCTGCGATTTAGAGGCCATCCTGGTCTACAGAGAGAGTTCCAGGGCAGCCAGGGCTACACAGAGAAACCTTGTTTTGATAAACAATTAAACCAAAACCTAAAAAGCAAGTAGAGCAGATGTCCTGCATCTCAGGACGGAGTCACCAGAGACCTGCGCAAGATGAGGTTTTGAGGCTTTTCAGGCAGTAGGCAGAGTGAAGTGCACACAGGGTGCTGGGAAGAAAGGTGCCTGTGTGAGCGGCTGACGGGTGAGCAGATGTGCACAAGTGAGTAGGAGCCTGGAGGCATCCCATCCCACACAGACGGCAGACATCCCAAGGCTATCTCAGTATTATCTGTAGTGTTGAGCCCAGAACCCACAGGCCCCCAGAGGGGACCCAGAGCCCTCTGGGTAGCTTGTACTTTACCTGGCACAGAGTATGAGAGATGCTCCCAGGAACTCCTAACATCGCCGGTCCAGTGGCCAGCATATCGGCCATGGCCAGGGAAGGTTGAGCGGGAAATCACAAAGGGTCGTGTTCCCCGAATCTTTGTGAGGGCCCTGAGTGGTTGGGAAACACAGAGAACTGGGCCAGGCATAGTCAGCCCTGTCCCAGTGAATTGGATGTCATCTGTGGGTGAGCCTTAGCGGAGTCATGGAATCCCTAGGTACCAACCCCTACCCACTTAGCATCTAGGATGCTCAGGGCATAATGTGTGGGAAAAGCCAGCTCCAAGCGGGGGTCAGGAGCACCAAACAGTTTTGTGGGCGTGTGCTTGCATCACTGAACCCAGGGTGCTGGGGTGGCCTCCTCCCCTCTCAGTGACCCTGCTAGGAGGCCCCCCCCCCCTTAGTCTCCACTGTGACTACTGTGCAGGCTGTTGGCTGCCCAGGGCGGAGCCTCACCTGTTGGAGGCGATGGCTTCAGTAACGCCATACAGGTTGTGGAGGTTGTAGTGTGTCGAGAGGAACTGGCGGCTGGAGGCACAGATGGTGCCTGCCCGCAAGGACCCGCCAACCACCCCTAGGCCAGAGGAGAACTAGTTTAGTAAGGAACTTCCTCCAGGCTCCATGTGGTGCCTTCCTCCTCTGCTGCTCAGACTGTCAGCTCCTTGGGCTCAGCCCAGGGCGGAGCCTCCTAACGCTGACCCCTTTTCCCCTGTGGGGCTTGGGGCACATCACTATTCACCTCTGCTCTTCCAAAGACAGGCAGGTGGGACCAAAGACGACCCTCTCTGACCTACGGCCTCCACACCCATCTCTCTTGAGTCATCCCAAGGGTCTGACCATTCAAACACAATCTCCTTCCCCCGAGGCACTGCACACATATGACAGTGTCTGTGTCACTCTTTGCAGGACCTCACCCTTGGGTTTTCTCTCCTCTCTGAGCTGCTGGCTGTTCTGCCTACTGACTGCCAAACCCTGAGAACTTTGCATCTTCCAAACCACAGAAGGGGGCTCCCTGCTTTAAACCAGCTCTGTCCCCATTCCAGGCAGGCGAGGTGGGCGGCGCACCGGGCACATAGGGTGGGCTCTCCAGTTCGTTGTTAGGGCAGCCCTCCTCAGAGCCTCTAATGAAGTTGGATGGTTCATTCATGTCCTAGAAGAGGCCGAGGTGATATAAGCTGGGTCAGCCTGCAGGAACTGGGGGTGCACCCAGGGAGGATGGGGGTTACACTTACAATCCATATTCCATCAAAGGGCACCTGGGCATGGAACTCTGATACCATGTCCTGCCACCAGTCAAGGGTCTCTGGGTTGGTGAAATCAGGGAAGGCAGTGGGTCCAGGCCACACCTGAAAAGCAAGCCAAGAATGGAGAACAGTCCCAGCAGAGCAGCAGCCTCAATCTTAGTCAACCCTGACATACAGCAGCAAACCCCAAGCCCAACAATAAACAAGCTGGTCCCACAATGCCTAGGGGCTTGGAGGGCTCTTGCTCTGGGAGAGCCAAGGCCAGCCCTGCACACAAAGCCATGGGGCAGAGGAGCCATGGGACTAAAACATTGGGAAGAAGTTGACAGAACCCCACTGGAGGTCCCACCATCAGACTCAGGACCCAAGCCTGCCCCTCCCTTACCAGGGACACTGTAGGAGGAGAAGCTTGGGACTCAGAACTCCCAGAAGCCCTCAGGGGTAAGGAGGACAAGGGAGACCTTCAAATCCTCACATAGGTCTGCTAGGCTTGAGCTGGACCCAGTGGCTCATGATGCCCGAGAACACATCTCCACTTCAGAAGTCCAAGGTATGTGTCAGGAGTTACCTCTTGAGGCCTCCCCCAGCCCCACTGTGTCTACTGGACATGATGGTTTCTGAGTCTGACCCTGGCCCTGGACAGCTACCTGTCCCCCTGTCCCCATCCCCCACACTACCTTCCCAATCAGTGGCTGTCCAGTCTCATTGGTGATAAACACGCCCCTCCGAAGACCCTCGTCATAGGGCCTGTAACTCCCAGCAGGGCCTGAGCTGCTGATGGCCGGATCCTGGGGAAAGAAGAGGACAAAGCCCTGGTGCCAGCCACTGGGTGAGGTGGAGATGGGATGGTACAGGAAAATGGCGCACAGTCAGCAATCAGCTAGTGTGAGGAGGCTTCTGGACGCTCCTGGGTGAGATTGGACATGTGATTGTCCCAACCTTCTACTTCCAGAGTTAGGAGAGAGCCGTTTTTGTTTGTTTCTTTTATTTTATTTATTCCTTATTTTTGTTATCTGAGGCAGTGCCTCTTTGTGTAGCCTTGGCTGTCTTAGACTCTCTTTGTAGATCAGGCTGGCCTGGAACTCACAGAGATTTGCCTGCCTGCCTGCCTCAAGACTGGGGTTAAAGGCATGCACCACTACTTCTGGCTCGCAATTAATTAAAAAAAAAACACATTTAAAAAACATCCGCCGGCATAGTGGTGCATGCCTTTTATTTATTTATATTTATTTATTTTTGGTTTTTCGAGAAGGGTTTTTCTGTGTACCTTGGGGGTCCTAGACTCACTTTGTAGACCAGGTTGGCCTGGAACTCACAGTGATCTGCCTGCCTCTGTTTCCCAAGTGCTGGATTTAAAGGCCTGCGCCGCCACCGCCCGGCTTTTCTGCCCTTTATTAATTCCAGCTGATAGGAGACAGAGGCAGGCTAATCTCTCTGAGTTTGAGACCACCCTTGTCTACATAATGGCTTATAGAACATGACATTTCCTGGCCTGAGGGAGACCCAGGTCCAGGAGACACATAAACTCCAGCTACGTCTGACGTCATCACCAGCTTGCTATGGCCCTGCCTTGGGAGCTACGGCTGCTCAAGCAGTTAAGCAGATGCTGCCTGCTGACCCTGGAGCCCTGAGCATGACAGGTACTTCCAGAAACATGGACAGCAGACACCAAGCCTGCAAACGTCTGGATGTTCCTTGAACATCAAAGACTCAGGGAATGTCCAGGGCAACCGCTCGGGCAGGAGGACGCGGCCCCACGCGGGAAGCATCCAGGCTGCAGCCATATCTGCTCACCACGATCATAATGTACCGGCGGCCTCCCTCGTGGAGCTCGCGCACCATGTCTGGAAAGTCGGCAAAGCCGTCCTGGTTGAAGGTGAAGTCCCTGCGGCTGTCCATGTAATCTAGATCATTCCACTGCACGTCCTGCAGCGGGGGATGGGAGCTGAGGCTGAGATCCGGGTCAAGAGTGTGGAAGCTGGGCGGCCCCACCCTGACTCCCACTCACCAGGGGGAAGTGAGTCCTGGTCATGTTCTCCACCACCTGGCGGACAATGGCGGTGGAGGAGTAGCCCCAGCGGCACAGGTGGAAGCCCAGGCCCCAGTATGGAGGCATGAAGGGGTATCCTGCGGAACAGCACTGCACGTTGGCAGGGCCTGAGGGAAGGGGGCAGGGGCCTGGGGAGGAGGCAGGGACCCTGGGGGTGATGCCAGTGGGTACAGGGCAGGGGCCATGGTTATGAGGCCAGTGGGCACCCCGCAGGCCCTACCCACAACATCCTGGTACTGCTGCACAACGTTCTTGGGCTCTGGGCCTAGGAACACGTAGACATCCAGGATCCCGCCTGTGGTCCTCCAGGTTAGGGCCGGGCTGGGCTGCAGGACCACATCTGGAGGGAAAGCAGCTTGGGCTCAGGCGTGAGTCCCCGACAGATGCGTCACCCTGTAGTTAGAGTGGGACCCTTCCCATATGAAGCCTGGGGGATGCCCGATGGGTGGGAGCGGGGCAGCTGTATTGAGCCCAACCCAGCAAGGCCTGAAGAACACAACACGGAGCAGACGAGCCTGGGGAAATCACCCGGGACATCCTTAGGTCCCAAGGGGATGAGCGAGATGAGGCCTCTGCTCACTGGACTCTCCCTTGGACACAGGATGTCTCTGGGGCAGGCACAGCCTCCAGTTCTGCCACAGAAGCGACTACTGAGCAGTTCCATCTGGTGACTTACCCATGGCATTGCTGTTTAGCAAGAACACACCGTGAGCCAGGCCACCGTCCTCCAAGGCTAGGTAGAAAGGGTGTGACCCGTACAGGTTGGCACCTGGCTGGGATGACAAGAGAAGCACCTCGCACCCAGGACCCCAGCCTCCACATTCCCCCCCCCCCCCCACTGTCCATCTCTTACCGATGGTGGCACATCACGGTTCCATAAGGTGAGCCGAGTCCATTCAGTGCTGAGCATGAGTGGGCTGACATGCTCACCAAGGCCTGTGATGTGCTGGGAGGGCAGCGAAGTGGCCAGCTGCAGGAACTGGTCAGCGAAGAACAGGGGGGCCACAGTTGTGTTCAGCCTGTGTGGAGACACCAGAGTCCCTTAGACCCCAGGCTACAACAATCTAGGATGATGGGTCCTTCTAAGGGACGGTTGGAGAGGGACAGACTGACTTCACCAGTAGCATAGCAACCCGGGGACAACACCACATAAACCCCAGCAGTCGTTAAAAGCTGAGGACAGCGGGAAAAGGCAGAGCAGGCATGCTCAGGGGGACACAGAGCAGGACAGAGGACACCGAGGCACAAACATGAGGACTTGCTATGGGGACTGGAGCTTTGGAGCAACACAAGGCACAGGAGAGGCTGATGGCAGGGACCCTCAGTCCCCTGCCAGCCCTTCACCTGGGCCTGTATTCTTCAAAGTCCAAAGAGGGTTATGATAACACCAAGGGTGATGGCGTTAGGACGAGTTATTTTGGCGTATGCGGTAGAGATGCATACTTGAAGAGTAAAACACAGGGCGGCCACTAGGCATGCCACCTGCAGGGCCACCACTGTGGCCTGGACCAGGGTCTCTCCCCAGTCCCACTGACACTGGTGCCACTGTGGCCTGGACCACTGTCCCACCTCAGTCCCACTGGCACTTGGATAGATCACCCTTTAGCAGTGGGTCATCTTGGATACTGTGGGTGTCCAGCACTCTGTCCTATCAACCAAGCTGTCACCACACACTGCCACGCATCTCCTGGGAGTATTAGTCCTCACTGGGAAGCCACAGAGGGAACCTTTGGGACCCAGTGTCGACACACCCAGCCTAGACCCGGGCCAGCACTCAACAGTACTCCTGGCGGGCATGTGCTTGGTGGACCAGGAGCAGGAAGAAAGCTGTGCTGCTTGGCTCTGTCAGCTCGATACAAGCGAGGGCCATCTGAGAAGAGGGAAGGACTCTCAGCTGAGAAAACACCTCATTACATTGGCCTGGAAGCCTTCCCATGGGGGACATTTCCTTGCCTGACTGATGTGGAGGGCCTAGCATGCTGTGGGTGCCACCACCCCAGGGCTGCTGGTCTGGGTTGGATAAGAAAGCACCCTAGGCACGCCATGGGAAGTAAGGCAGCAAGCAGCATTCCTCCATGGCCTGAGTTCCTGTCCTGACTTCTCCTGTGATGGAGAGACCTGGAGCCCCTGCGGGGAAATTAACCTTTTCTTCTCCATGTTGCTTTCGAGCATGGTGTTTATCACAGCAGTGGATCAAAAACAGAAAGAGGCAGCTGTCAGGCTGAGAGCTGAGCCAGGGAGGAGGCACACAGGCTTGCTGCCTCCTGAAGCTCTGGCCCTGAGGGGCCACCAGGTCCCTGTCCACTAGGGTTCCAGGTAGCAACTCACAGGACTCGGCCATCCAGCTCCCTGCGCACGACCACTCCAAAGGGCTCCTCTGAGAATTCCACGCTGTACAGTGGGGATGGCGCCCGGCTCAGCACCCTCGGGGTGTCCAGGGGCACCTCATAGCGCTTGTGAGCGGGATCTTTGATCTAGGCGAGGAGAGACGGTGGCTCAAAGCCCTTCAAGTGCCTGGTGCCCCTCCCTCCCTTGACGCCTCCAGGAGACAGGGCTGCAGGACAGTCAGCCAGATCAGCTCCTAGGGCCGCTGCACACTGTGCTTGACTAAGAGCCTTAGTTTCCTCAACCACTTAACTCAGAGGAGGAGCGCTCCCTCAGCCTGGTAAATGCAGAACATCCACTAAACTCGCTTTTCAGGTAAACAGTAAACAGCTGGCGTGTGTTCCTCTCTGCTTTGCTTTATTTACCGTTCAGTTTCATTGATTACTTTTGAGGGAAGTTCCTACTCTACCGCCCGGGCAGGTCTGGGACTCACTGAACCTGCGGCTGACACTTCATTCACAGATTCTCTTGCTGCAGCCTCCTGAACGCTGTAAGTTCAAGCATGATGCGGTCTTTCACTGCTGGGCATCAAATCAGACCTTACACATGCCAAGCACAGGCTCTACTGCTGACCTATGTCAGGCCCCACACACAACTCTTTTCTTTTTCTGAGACAGGCTTTCTCTGTGTAGCCTTGACTGTCCCAGAAATAACTTTGTAACCAGGGTAGCCTCAAACTCACAGAGATCCTCCTGCCTCTACCTCCCCAGTGCTAGAATTAGAGTTGTGCAGTGCCACCACCACTTGGCCTCACAAATAGTTTTTAATACTTTACATGTATTTAACTTACCTGTGCATTAGGTATACTCATATGTGTGCATGCATGTGTCAGTTGTACGCAGTTGCGAATGTATGTGTGCATGTGTGCGAAGTATACACAGGTTTGGCCTCACCTGTCTTGAATGGCTTGTCTACCACCTGTGCCTGCCTTCTAGAGCCTCTATTACGACTGTAGCCACACCGGTGTGCACACACAGCCAGACCAAACATATCATTGGAAAAATGTCCACACAGTGGTCACCTGTCCACAAACTCCTATCCTCTGTTCTCCCTGTTACATCTGTCCGCACGGAAGTGTCTCTGCCTGACCCAGCTCTATCCAGGCTCTACCGTGTCCACACACACCATAAAGTGCAGGCGGCTCTCAGTCTCCATCAGCACGTCCAGCCGTAAGGTCAGCACATCCTTTGGGAAGAAGGTCGGGCTGGTACGCGTCAGAGTGGCTGTGTACCCCATCTCTGTGGTGCTCAGGTTTTCTAGCCGGTAGCTGGGGTAGCTCGGCGGGAAGAAACACCAGGGCTGCCCCATGGGTGGACCCTTCAACAGCCGCCCTGTGGGGACATAGCAGCAGCCACGGGCCTCGCACTCCTCCTGGGAGATGCCTTTGTCAGGAGCACAGTCAAAGCGGCTGTTGGGTGGTACGTCACACCCTGTGGGCACTGGTCCAGGCTCGTCAGGGCGTTCCTGGACATGCCGGGGCCCTGGATGGTCGCCGTCCTGATGGTGAGGTCTGTAAGCCTTCCACAGTTCTGGGGAGGACTCGGGAAGGTCTTGGGGAAACAGCAGGAGGTTCCGGAGCATGATGTGACCCAGAAGGACAGCTAGGGACAAGGAGAGGAGGAAGCAGAGCCCAAGCACGGAGTGGGAGCAGAGTGGCTTCCTTTTGTTCATGCTAAGAGACTGGAGGCAGGGGCAGCAGGGGAGGTCCTGAAGGCCTGCGGAGAGAGGGAGCCAGTGCCAACGTGGGTGCGCCAGAGCGTCCCGGACCCACATCAGTGCCAGTGCGGGGAAGGAGGCAGACAACGTGTCCCTCTCCACAGCGATACCGAGGAAAGCAGAAGACAGGACAGGAGACAGCGGGACACTCCTGAGAGGCAGGGGGCTGGCTGCAGACATGGGCCCCAAAACACTGTACAGAGAGATGTGAGAGGCAGCCAGGCCCTTATCAGGAGGCCGTGTGTGAGAGAGGAAAGGGTGAGTGGAAGGCTTGGGGGTGGGGGCACCCCACTGAAGTCTAATCCCTGGGGAAGAAGAAACGGTTTGCAGTAAAGAGCCCAGGACAGGTCGCAGGGTTCTCTGGCTAAAAGTGGCCGCCGAGGAGTGGGGACGTGTGGGCCTTCAGGAACTGGGGCTGATTTCAGGATGTGTTGGGGTAGGATTGGGGGAGCAGGGCAGACACAATGGGAGGTTCTCAGGGTCATCAGACATATTCCTGAGACAGCAGCCTGTTTGCAGAAGGGGCAGCTGTGAATATTCTAACAAACACATGGTGTTCAACAGTGGCCACCCGGGAGTCAGAGCCCTCCTGGTTGACAGGTTTTTACCCACAAGTCTCGGGACTCTCTCCAGCCAGTGACTCCTCACCTCCCACAGGCTGCTCTTTCTGGTACTTAAGATCACACCCAGCTCTGTTCAGTTCTGCAGGACTTTCGTATGCATGGCTGGTGTTGGTGGGCCACCTCCAGCATCTTGTAGAAGTTGGGGGGCTTGGCTGGGCTGCGATTTCCAACCCCCCAGTCATGCGTTGGTCCTTCAGGTGCCCAGCAGCCATAATGAGCTACCAGGGGCCCAGCCTCCACATTAGCAATAGAAAGACACCCACTTTGTCTATACTGCAGTCTTGGCTCCACCTGGCCTCCACACATGTGACCCTGATCATGATTCAGCGCCCAAGGGCACTCACAGGCTCAGACTCTGATGGGCAGGTCGGGAATCTGCTCCTTCCAGCACTTTCCCAGCAGGCCCCAGGGCACAACTGAGAAACACAGGCATCCAACAAAGCCCACGAATCCGACAAGGCAGCTGGGGGCCCTTCGGTCAGCTCCACGACTTAAGAGAAAAAAATGAGGAAGGAACAGAGGTCAGAGTTAGGGTTAGGAACAGAAGGTCAGAGGTCCCGGCTGACCTGGAGACCCAAGTGTGCTTTCTGGAAAGCAGCAGGATGCGAGGCTGTGTCCGAACCCAAGCTTTCAGACACCTGAAGTCTAAATTAAAGGTCTCGGTTTCTCTGGTCCTCAGTTTCCCCCTACGATAACACACACAGAGCTTTGCCAGCCTAGCACTGTGGACAAGGACTAAATCCGGACTTCGCTGGAGCCCATAGCGTTACTAAGGTTACCGCCTGCGACTGCCGGTGTGGGGGGTGGGGTGGAGGGATGGGGGGATGGGGGGGCCCTCCCACCTATACCTCGGTTTCTCTGCTCGAGTCTCCCAAGCAGGAACTCGCTGACCGTGGGCTCTGCCTGCTTGGTGGAGGCAGCTCCCCCGCGGTGCTCTCAGGCCCGACCCAGCCTTCTTCAGCACCGACCAGCTCAACTGAGCAAACGCCCACTCGACCTGGCCGCAGACCCCGCAGCCTAGCGGAACAGCACGGGTCACGTGGTCAGAGGGCGGGGCTCCAGCGCGCGGACCACGTGACACGGCCTCTGGCGCAGGCGCCGGAGTCCAGGCGCGTGTTCTCGCTGCGCCCCCTAGTGGCCTCAGGCGACAGGGCGCAAGGTAACTGGGAAGACACAAGCCTGGGTCTGGACAGCCCAAGGACATTGTGGCAAACGCTTCAGTGAGAGGTTAAAACCAGCCCAGACCTGAAGGTCCGTCAACTTGCTCAGTAGGAAATAGTCAAATACAGGTAGAGTGATCACACAGAAAACCCAAGGAGGTTGACAATAGGGTCATGAATTGAGGCATAAGCCCGGGCTGGGGATGCTCGCAAGCGTGCATGGGATCCCAGCACTCAGGAGGCAGAGGCAGGAGGATTGACTGATTGATTGCCAGTTGAAGGCCAACCTAGGACACCTGGTTGGCAGGCAGGGGTGTGGCTAAGGGTAGAGCAGTGGCCTACAATGTATAAGGCCCTTGCTTCTTGTAGTGTTTTTTTTTTTCTTTCTTTTTTTTCCCCTCGAGCCAGGTTTCTCTGTGTAGCTTTGGCTGTCCTGGACTCCCTTTGTAGACCAGGCTGGCCTTGAACTCACAGTGATCTGCCTGCCTCTGCCTTCTGAGTGCTGGGATCAAAGGCACACGCCACGCCTGGCGCTCCCTGTAATGTGTGACCACTCTTCCAGGAAGGGACATGTAGCACCTGTGCCCTCTGGCTGTCAGACTTTTGAAACAATGGACCCCAAGAAATTAAAACCAACCCTCCCTCCATCCCATGCTGGTTGAGGTGAAAGTCCTGGGGAGACATTGCCTGCAGCTCTGTCAGCTTGTCAGACCACAGTGTAGGGGTGACAGACTGCGAAGGGTCTCTGCCTGGCTTGAGTGTGGCCAGCCTGGCTCTGGCCACCTTGCCCTTATCCCCGGCCCCTCTGCCTTCCTGAAAAAGAAAACCACCCGATTACATCCCTAAAGCTAGCCACCAAGGTCCATTCCCATATTTGGCTACTTCCTCCTCCTGAGGCTGACTGCCAAGGTCCAGCTAGCAACGTCCTGAAGTGCAGCAACTGAAGCGTCTTTTGGTTCACCCAGGTAACATGCCCAGTCAAAACCCACCACCGCGCCTACTCGGTCTGACACAGCCCTCCCTTGATTCTCTTCTGAAAAGTGGCACCTGCGAGGTCATTTGCTGCTGTCTTCCAGCCTGAGTCAGAAAGCAGCCACCTTGACTTGTCTTCCCTGACTCATAAAGCTTTCTCTGTGAAAACAGGTGTTTGGGTGTGGTTTGGGCCGAGTCCATGTCTGAAGGGACCCCTGGCTGTGGGGTCTCCTAACAGATGGGACCATACCTTGACCAAGAGCCTTAGCCCTACAGATCTCCTGCACAAGCAGGACCCTCCAGTGGTCCACCATTTGTTCCACTGCCCAAAGAGGCCACCTTTTCCTCTGTTTGTCACTGTTGTCTCTTTAGTTGGCAGTGGGGACAGGAGCCTAGTTTCTTAGGGCTGTCAGACTCAGTGTCAGAGAAGAAGCTCTAGCCCAGCAAAGCCAGTGCTCACAGACAGGCAGGTGAGCAGAACCCTGCAGCCTTCACTTGCTAAACAGGATGAATACAAAGGGAGTTCAGAAGGGGGCCAGGCTGGCAGTGGGTGTACCTAGGCTTGGGTGGGTGGGGCTGGTGTGCAGGGGCAGGGTGGGACGGGGTGTGTGTGTGTGTGTGTGTGTGTGTGTGTGTGTGTGTGTGTGTGTTTGTGAGAAGAGTAGGCAGGGCTGGGTGTCCCTAGCCACTTGGCTATTTTTATATTTCAGTGTTAGGATAAACATTGTACATAGCCTTTTGGTCAGAAGCAACTTTTGTAAACTTTATTTTTCTGCTGTAAAGTCTAAAACTGAAATTCTTCCACACAACATTTTCCATTTTGGGTCTACACAAGCACAACTCGTGCACAGAAATTCGGGGAAGGGGAGGCAGAGAAGAGAGAGGCCTGTGGGCGAGAGACAGGTACCCCCTGACTGAAGTCGTTTCGGCCTCCACAGACTTCTGCTCTCCTTGCAATCCTGGGGTCCTCTGCTTTCATCTTTGGGTTTCAGCCTAACTTAGTGCTTCCTAGGAGGTGGGGACAGGCAAAGGCTTAGCTTTCTGTGGGGTGGAGAAAAAGGGTTCCTGTGGGTTCCAGACAGGCTGGAGCAGGCTATCTTGCTCCTGGCTTTCTTTGGGGTGGGGGGCCTCTCTCCATTACCTGCTCCACAAAACTGAGGGCCTGATGCAGACCTCAGAAGTGCCACAGACTGCTCTCGCCCAAATGGCCACAGGGGAGAGAGGATTTTCACCGGAGTGTGTCAGGAATGCTGTAGCACACCTGGTGTGAACAGCAGAGTGGCTATGAATTGTGTGAGTCTGGCCTGTCAGTGTTTCTTAAGCAGGGCGGTCATTCTAGGGGACACATGGCTTTACAGAACCCGGGATGATTTCCTGGGTCTGCCTTCCAGGCGGCCTTGGCAGGCGCAGGCCGCATGCTGTCTAGGAGGGCTCTGGGAACGTTAGCTTGCTGGCGATCTTCTCTTGAATGTTTTGCAGCACCTCCTGGAACTGGGGGTAGTCTTTCTGCACTTGGGAGAGGATGGCATTCAACTGAGACAGCCTGGTGTCCAGGCTCCTGCGCTCCAGCAGCTGGGAGTTGATGCTGCGGTACAGGAACACGTACTTCCCCTCAATTGCAGCATGCAGGTACTTGGCCCGTGTCTGCAGGGTCACGATATCTAAAAGGTTCTGGGTGGGAAAGAGAGCCTGTGTCAGTCCTCAGAAGTCAGGAGGACTCCTGTCCTCAACCCAGACAGGAGGGGACACCAGAGAGGAGAGGAGAGGACAGTCAAGGCGTGGGACTCGGGGAAGGAGGGCCAACTCATCCATCACGAGGAGGCGTTTGACTGCTGTGCGTCCGTGAAACCTTGCGGTTTTCTTAGACGCGCACCACAGCCGGCCCAGCTGGAAAGCACCCTGGGGCTGCTTCTGAATTACCTGCAGACGCAGACTGATACCAGGATTCACATTTGCTATGTCCCCGAAGTCTATGCTTGATGCTCTATTCCTAGCTGCCCCAGGACCTGGGGCAGCCTCCTGATCCTAGGTCATCCTAGAGCTCTTCCCTGTCTCCAAGGTCAGCACCACCTTGCTCCTCACGAGGCTCGGTACAGTCTGGGCAGTCTCCTCTTGGCCAGGCTGCCCCACGTACCTAAATGGCTCCCTCCTTGGCCACCTCCTTGAAGCCTCCGCTAAAGTGTCTTTCCCGCACTGCATTCCTGGATTGCTCCTCTCAAAAACTCAGCCCCTTGCGTCTACTCAGAGGCCCTGACATCCTCCATCTTGGTGTCCCAAGAATGGAGTCTTCAGTACGGCTGGGAGCTTTGTTTGGTTGCCTTGGCATCCAGAATGGTGGCCAGCCAGTAACGGGTAGGGATCTAAATGTGCGTTGTGACCGAATCACAAGGGACGCAGGTGGTGCTGTTGCCAGCCTAAGGTGCGGCCAGTCGCCTTCCTGAGATCTTCATCTAGAAGCACAGGGGGGGCTGCTCGTGGGGTGGCCCGCCCCGCGTGGATGCTTCAGGCCCAGGGACCTCCCCCGAGGTGCTCACCTGCCGTTTGAGGGCTGTGAGCTGGTTGATCTCCCCTTGGAGAGCATCTGTGTCCTCCTGCATGTCTGACAGCGACTGCTGCTTCTCCTGGAGGGTGTTGCTGAGGAGTTTTTGAGATCCTTCCAGATCTGAGATGGTCTTGGTGCATTCCTCTGTGGCCTAGGAGAGACACAGGAGCGGATCGACTCTTGGATCCAACACACCTAGCAGACTGAGGCGTCGGCTAAGGACCAGCCACGCGCCTCAGAGTACATGTTCTGGGGGGAATTCCTGTAGCAGCCACGTTTCTATTGCTGTGTTAACATACTATGATCAAGGCCACTTAGAGAAGGACAGGTTTATTTGGGCTTACAATTCCAGAGGAATAGGAGCCTGTGACGTCAGAGCAGAGGCAGGGCGCCTCACACCCTCATACCACAATCATGAAGCTGAGAAAGCTAACTGGAAGTAGTGGATGTCTCCCCACCCCACTCCAGCCCCCCCTTTTTTTCCAGACAGGGTTTCTGTGTAGCCTTGCCTGTCCAGCCTGTCTTGAACTCAGAGAGGTTCATCTGCCTCTGCCTCCCGAGTGCTGGGATTAAAGGCACGCGCCACCATGCCCGGCTTGAGACAGGGTTTTATATATAGCCTGAGCTGGCCTTGAACTTGAGGCAATTCTCCTGTGTCTGTCTCGAGTGCTGGGCTCACAGGTGTGTCTCATACACCCTGCTCCTACGGAGGCTGCCCCAGCACTCTGTTTAGTTCTCTGGATGGCTCTGTAAGGTGGACATCACAGATGAGTAAATTGAGGCACAGAGGTGAGGCAATATGCCCCCATCACGTGGAGAATGGTGTGCCGAGCACATTCCCAGATGTCCTTCATGCCAGCACACCGTGTATAGTTAGTTAGTTGCTGTTACACCTGGCCATCTGGCCCACGGGAGGTGAGTACTGCTCCTGTTTCTCCCAGCGGGAGTTAAAAGGTCCCAAATCGCCCAAGGCCAAACAGAGCCCCTTAGTGCAGGCTGTGGACAGCTGGGAACTTCCATCCCAGAGTTCTGGCCTGGCGGTTGCTGGGTTGTGGGCCTTGAGTGGTGATGCCTCTGGTCCTCTTTTAGGGAGCAAGCTGCCACACTCCCATCAGCTTGCCTTCCCGCCTCTCTTGAGTACTTGAGGTTTTTCTTCAAGGTTCCCTCTGGGATCCCTACGGACTGTTTCTGCTAGCAGGACGTGGCCTCCTGCAGTGCTGGGTGGCACCCGGTGTGGACAGTCTGCTGGACCCAAGACAAACCCCCAGTGACAGGCCGAGAACAGCTGCGGCCAGTGTGCTTGGAAGCACAGACACTGACAGGTGCCACCTCTTCACTGGGCGGAAATTGCCACACAGGACACACGTCTCCCTTCCCAGACAGGGCCCAGGGCCCAGGAGATACAGCGGTGTGTGCCACCAGGGTGAGAGGAAATGGTTTGCTCAGAGCCAGGGCTTGGTCTTCCCTCCCCTGTCTCTCCTCTGTCCCATCTGTCCCATCTGTGACGGAGGAGAGCCAGGCGACCTCAACCCACAGGAATGGGGAGAAGGGAAGATGGGAATGGAAGGGCTCTCGGGACTGTGACCCAATGTCGGCTGCCCTCCCCCCCACGCCATGCCCCTCACAGTTGAGTGGAAAAGCCAGAGCAGGCAGGTGGCCACTCCCTGTGTCCTGCTGGTGTGACAAGGTGGGAGCAGATGCGTCAGGCCAGTCAGTGGGGAGGAATGGATGTGCCCACTGACCCTGTGCAGTGAGGGGGGGCTCTGAGCCTTAACATGCCTGTATGCGGCGCCCCCTCCCCCACAGACATACATGCTGCCTGGGCGGGAATTCGTCTCCCGGCCATGACTGGGTCATGGAAGCCGACGAAGAGCAGGCCTTACCTTGTGAGTGTCCCTGATTTTCTTTCGAAGCTCGTTTTGCTGGTGGTGGAAGTCCGTCCTGGTGACAGCCTTCCTGTCCAGCTTCCTCTGCCCCTCGGCCTGCATGACGATGGTCTCCCTGCGGGCCACGGCCAGCTCCATGTCGCGGATCATCTTCTCCTGCTGTTTTAGCAGCTGCCCGTGCTTCACCTGGGGATGCAGTTAACTGAGGGTGGCCGACTCACTCTCTCTCTCCCTGGCTTGTCAGACACCGGGCAGTGAGGTGTCAGCCATGCAGAGAGGGCCACAAGGAGTCTGGGGGACAGTACACACTTATGGAGAAGGCACGGATGTTCTTGTAAAGAGTACGAAGGGATGGCCAGAGGCAAGAGGGGAGGAAAGACATGCCAGGTTCTGTGCCAGGTGCGGGGAGAGGGCAGGCAGACTCTGTCTGGAGACTGAGGTGTGGTCAGCAGTGTCATAACTAGCTTAACTCTTTCCATGTGACAAGACACTGACACTGGGGACTGAGGCTGGAGGCTGTGAGCATGCAGCACAGGGTGCAAGAACTGTCCAGAGTCCCAGGAGGCTTGTAGCTGGTTGAGGTAAGCATACTTTACTCATGAAAGTTTAAAATGAATCAAGATGCTTTCTTTAAAATGGAGGGGGGGGGGGAGGTCAGGGTGCTCAGGAGGTAGCTCAGTCAGTCAAGCTTTTGCCTCAGAAGTGTGAAGACCCTCAGAACTCATACTAAAGTGCCAGGTGTGGCTGTGCACGCTTATAATCCCAGTGTTGGAGAGGTTGTGAAAGGGTGGATGGTAGGTGTGTTAGTTACTTATTTCCTTGCTGTGACAGAGTACCCTGATGAAAAGAATTTAAGTGAGAGAGGCAATTACTCTGGCTTGCAATTCTAAGGGGTACAGTCCATTAAGGCAGGGAAGGGAACAGGGCGTGGCCAGCTGGTCACTTTGTATCCACAGTCAGCAGTGAATGCCAGTGCTTGGCTCCCTTTGTCCTCGACCGAGTCCAGGACTGCAGTCCACGGAACAGTGGGGCCCACAGTTCAGGAGACTCTAGCAGCCTCAGTGGGTCTAACCTAGAGAACCTCACAGGTGTGCCCCGGGCTCAGCTACTCTAGGGGACACCTTGCAGCTGTGCCCAGACACTGTTGTCCAGGTGACTGTAGTGCTGCCGAGCTGACAGACCATGAATCAAATCCGGGGCCCTGAACACTTAAACAAGCACTTTAATAGCTACATCCTGGCTCAGCTCACATTTGAGGGCTGAAGAGCAGCCAACAGCCAGAGGCTTTTACTCGATGAATTATGTTGGAAAAGTGATGTCGCTCTGATTAGCAATGTCACTGATCAGTTGATGTAACTGTTCTACTTAAATACTTACTGTCTGTATATGGGCGTCTCTGTGCACCGTGTGCATGCCTGGTGCCCGTCAAGGCCAGAAGAGGACACCTGATCTTCGGAACTGGAGTTACAGACAGTTGTGAGCCGCCGTGTGGGTGCTGGGAATCAAACCCGGGTCCTCTGGACGAGCAGCCAGTGCTCTTCACCACTGGGCCATCTCTCCAGCCATTAATGACTTTTTTTTTTTGTTCTTAAGGTCTCAAATCTTAAATTGATGGTCACTGTGATGTATTTTTTTCTTACAGTTAGTGAAGTCTTACTACACTAATGACATGACATGAGCAATGACATGAGCTACTCTCTGAACCTTTTATTGTTATGAGTTGTTTTTTGGGACAGGGTTTCACTACGTCACCCTGGCTAGCCTGGATCTTGCTCTAACTGTTGGTATTAAAGATGTGGCCACCACACTAGCCCACAGGAGGCTCTTCTGGTCTCATGTTGGGATTAGTGGGCTAGGAAACAGGGCTTTACAATCAGTATTTGAAAAGATCAGAGGGCCTTGGTAGCTTGCTGTCAAGAGAAAACAACATTTTCTGAGGTGACTTGCATATACCAAAGCTCCTGACTGTCCTGGGGTTATTCTGCACAGTGTAAACGAAGTCAGGCAGAGCCTGGTGCGAGAGGTGACAGCACAGAGCTTCAGCCACCTTTGGTAGAATGCAGTCACTGTGCAGCAGCAGGCCCTCCCCAGGAGCTGTTGCCACAGGGAGGGTTGCTCAGTGGTTCCCGACAACCTGTGCCCACAACTCTGAGACACTCACCTTCATCCTGTGGATCTCGGCTTTCATGGCACGGATCTCTGTCTGCCCGGTCTCGGAATCCACCGAGGTGCGCATCTCCTTTGCCAGTTGGATTTTTTTCTCCCAGAGCATGATCTGGTGCCTTGAGAGGCAGGAGAGGCAGTGTCAGAGCCAGAACAGTTTGAGTCAGGGTGGCACAGCCCCCTCCCCTACCCAGGGATGTAGCACACGGAACCAAAAAAAAAAAATCTATACTCAGGTTCCTTACAAAACCACCCGCAGCTCTTGGTTCAGACAGACCCTGTGCACATGGGCTGCCAGGGAGGGGAGGAAAAGAGAGAGAAGAGAGAGGAGGAGAAGGGAAGAGTTGAACGGGGGGGGGGGGGGGGGGAGAGATGACAGACTGGGGCTGGAGAGATGGCGCTCAGCAGTTAAGAACAGTACCTCTTGCACGGGTGGGGTGGTTTGGATTCTGTTCCCAGCGTCCACTCGGTGGTCAACTACTAATTGTAGCTCTAGTTGGGGGGTGTGGGTGGGGCGCAACAGGGCTATATAACTTAAGGTACATGTGATTGGTCAAAGTTGTCAAAATGTGACTCAGAACACATGGCATAAAGCCGCTGTGTGTGCATGTATTGATGCAGGAAAGAAGGGTTCTCGCTGGACCTAGAGCCAGACCAAGCTCCGTCCTGCTTGGGCTATGGGCACCGCTGGCCTTGCCCAGCTTCTTACATGCGTGCTGGGAACATGAACGCAGGTCCTCGTTGCTTGCACGGCTCCCTCTTCCACTGAGCTATCTCCCTGGTTTGTTTTGGTTTTTTTTCTACTCTTAATACGTTGTCACAGTGTGAAAAGCTTAGCGTTGGGTTTATGTATTACTGCTTTTTTCATAAAACCACTCTCCCTAGGCGTGGTGGTCCTTGCCTTTAATCCCAGCCCATTTGGATCTCTGTGAGTTCCAGGCCAGCCTGGTCTATAAACCAAGTTTCAGGACACCCAGGGCTGTTACACAGAGAGACCCTGTCTCAAAAAACCAAAAAGGGCGGGGGGGGGGGGGAGAAAAAAAAGAAAAAAGAAAACCATTTGCTACCCAGAGGTAACTGGCCTGGCAGGTGGTTGCCACCGAATGTTTTTTTTTTTTTTTAACAGATCCATATGGTGGCTTTCTGTGGTTCTCCTGGGGTCTACAGAGGTGACCTTCAGACACACCCCAGTGGTGCCAATGCTTTTTTTTTTTTAAGATTTATTTATTGATTATGTATACAGTGTTCTTGCCTGCATGTACACCTGCATACCAGAAGAGGGCACCAGATCTCATTATAGATGGTTGTGAGCCACCATGTGGTTGCTGAGAATTGAACTCAGGACCTTTGGAAGAGCAGCCAGTGCTCTTAACCTCGGAGCCATCTCTCCTGCCCAAGATGCCAATGTTTGATGGCCATCCCCACAGGCCCTCGGCAGGCCTGGTAACCTTTAGCACCAGCTCACAGCTGGACCCCCCTACTCACTCTGCCTCCACTAGGCTATTGAGGAGGGTGGTCTTTTCCTCACGGAGCTGTGCCAGCTTTTCCTGCATTTGGATGGTCTCTCTTTCTGCATCCTGTGGGGACCAAGGAGAGCTGTGAGGAAGGCTCAAGGCTGTGGCCCCTGGAGTCCCCTCAGGACTGGCGAGGCCTCAGACCGACAACATCCTGATCCCTCTGCAAGCCACGCTACGGAATCTGTGTGCCTGGAGAGTGCTGGCCCTCCCTCCATCAAACCCTGCAGGAGGGAGGGTGACAGAGGGTGTGAGTGGGCAGTGCCAACCTTCAGCGTGCGCACAAACTCCGTCTCCACCACCAGGCTGCTCTGCTGCAGCTGCTCCAAGTTGCACCGGTTCCTGTCCATCAGCATGTTGAGCTTGGTCAGGTCGTTGTCCAAGTCTTTCATGTGGTGGGTGATCTCCTTCTGTTCCCGCTTCTCCTGCTCGATCTTGTCTGCAGAGGAGGAAGGGCAAGTGGAGGGGTGATGGAAGGGGGTGCTGGGCCCTTCTGCGGCTCCCACTTCCTGCCCTGACTGACTCAGTCTTGTGCCCCTCCATGGAAAGGAGGCTGAGTCTCTTTCTGGACTCTTCTTTTCCAAAGCCTGGTCCCTGGAGGGAATTGCAAGGACTCTATGCTGCAGAGGCACAGGTAGAGAGCAGGGGTGGGTGGGGGCCAGGAGCAGGGGTGGGTGAAGCTCAGATGCTGTAGGTATCTGGGGAGAGCAGGCCCTTTGCCTTCACCACTTGGCCTTAGTGCAGGGTGGGAAGGAGAAAAACAAAGGCTGTTCTTGACTTTCTGATGGGGGGGGGGACAGCTGGGTGCAGGACCCAGGACCCAGTCCTGAGGTCTGCTGGGTCCTTGGCCTTTCCCACACCAGTGTCCTTGGCTGGCTCAGGGCCGGGTCTCTGGGTGTGGTGGCTATCTTTGTCACAGCTGGCCTCATCCATGTCAGGGGCTTTGCATTCTGCCAGCTCTGGACTTCCACACTGCTCTTCCCTGCTGTTGCCAGGCAACCTTTCTGTACTTGACCCTCCCCGGTAGGTGGCCCCATGGAGCCAAAGGCTGAGAAGCAACCCCGTGGCATCTCTGGGAAGTGGGCAGGCACGGTAGCTCCAGACCTCCACACAGCATTTGCGAGAGGGCCTAACCGGACCTCATGGGACCCAGGATGTCCCAGGAGGGTGCTGTGTGTTGGTGGTGACCCAGGAAAGACACCACAGAGGGCCTTGGGTCTCAGATGGAGTGGGTGAGGCTGCTGAGCACGGGGACAACTCTGTGGGACCCACTGCTCTGGAGGCTAAGGGTTTTCACCTGTGCTTCTGAGGTCCATTAGGGGTGGGAACAAAATGCTTGAACTCAGTTAGTGGCAGGGGTTGAGGAGATTAGTTGCATTTGTCTGAGTTCCTTAGACCACAGAGTTCCCTTGAATGAGTGTTTTGTTCTCATCCTCCCCAGAGCTCAAGAGCACAGGTGACCAGGGCATGAACAACTAGATGACTTTAGCATTTTTGTGGTTTGCTTTGCTCTTGCTTTGATACAGGGTCTTACTATGTAGTTCAGGCTAACCTCAAATTTACAGCCTCAGCCCACTGACTGCTGGTATTATAGGTGTGTGGCACCTGGTCTGGTCTGAGATTACAGGTGTGTGGCACCTGGTCTGAGCTGGGATTACAGGTGTGTGGCACCTGGTCTGGGATTACAGGTGTGTGGCACCTGGTCTGAGCTCGGATTACAGGTGTGTGGCACCTGGTCTGGGATTACAGGTGTGTGGCACCTGGTCTGAGCTCGGATTACAGGTGTGTGGCACCTGGTCTGGTCTGAGATTACAGGTGTGTGGCACCTGGTCTGGTCTGGGATAGGCTTCAGGTGTGTGGCACCTGGTCTGGTCTGAGATTACAGGTGTGTGGCACCTGGTCTGAGCTGGGATTACAGGTGTGTGGCACCTGGTCTGGGATTACAGGTGTGTGGCACCTGGTCTGGTCTGAGATTACAGGTGTGTGGCACCTGGTCTGGTCTGGGATAGGCTTCAGGTGTGTGGGACCTGGTCTGGACTGGGATTACAGGTGTGTGGCACCTGGTCTGGTCTGGGATAGGCTTCAGGTGTGTGGGACCTGGTCTGGTCTGGGATAGGCTTCAGGTGTGTGGGACCTGGTCTGGACTGGGATTACAGGTGTGTGGCACCTGGTCTGAGCTGGGATTACAGGTGTGTGGCACCTGGTCTGGTCTGAGATTACAGGTGTGTGGCACCTGGTCTGGTCTGGGATAGGCTTCAGGTGTGTGGGACCTGGTCTGGTCTGGGATAGGCTTCAGGTGTGTGGCACCTAGTCTGGTCTGGGATAGGCTTCAGGTGTGCGGCACCTGGTCTGGACTGGGATTACAGGTGTGTGGCACCTGGTCTGGTCTGGGATTACAGGTGTGTGGCACCTGGTCTGGTCTGGGATAGGCTTCAGGTGTGCAGCACCTGGTCTGGTCTGGGATTACAGGTGTGGGGCACCTGGTCTGGTCTGGGATTACAGGTGTGTGGCACCTGGTCTGGTCTGGGATTACAGGTGTGTGGCACCTGGTCTGGTCTGGGATAGGCTTCAGGTGTGCGGCACCTGGTCTGGTCTGGGATTACAGGTGTGTGGCACCTGGTCTGGTCTGGGATAGGCTTCAGGTGTGCGGCACCTGGTCTGGTCTGGGATTACAGGTGTGCGGCACCTGGTCTGGTCTGGGATTACAGGTGTGTGGCACCTGGTCTGGTCTGGGATAGGCTTCAGGTGTGCGGCACCTGGTCTGGTCTGGGATTACAGGTGTGCGGCACCTGGTCTGGTCTGGGATTACAGGTGTGCGGCACCTGGTCTGGTCTGGGATTACAGGTGTGTGGCACCTGGTCTGGTCTGGGATAGGCTTCAGGTGTGTGGGACCTGGTCTGGACTGGGATTACAGGTGTGTGGCACCTGGTCTGGTCTGGGATTACAGGTGTGTGGCACCTGGTCTGAGCTGGGATTACAGGTGTGCGGCACCTGGTCTGGCAATCTCATGGCTGGAGGAGCTTAGCCCTGCATTGCCCCTTCCCCAGGGCGCCCCAGGCTCACTCTCTATGCGAAGCTTCTTTTGCTCCATGATGTGTAGCTCCTTATTGAGTTGGCCCAGGGACACAAGCTGCTCCTCCCGCTCGTGCGTGACCTGGACCAGCTCCTGCTGCAGTCGCAGCCAGGTCATCTGTGCCTCAGCCACTCCAGAGTTAAGCTCCTCTGACTGCTTCATCAGCCTTTTGATCTCCAGCTCCAGGGGTCCAGCTTCTTCCCCCTGGACGGGATTTAACCACAGTGCAGCGTGAGCCTCGGGATCCATAGGCTTGCTGTGTTTATTATTATTACTTATGTGGGCTGTATACACATGGAGTGTTATTTTGTTCAGATTGGCTCTCGGTGAGACCCTGGACCTCACTGACTGGTCAGACTGGCCGGCCCACAGGCCACAGCAATCCTCCAGTCTGCCTTCCCAGCACTGGGGTTTCAGGCCCCAGCTGCCATGCCTGGCTCTTACTGTGTGTACTGGGGTGAACCCAGGTCCTTATGATCACGGAGCAAGGACTTTGCCGACTGAGCTAGTCACCTCAGGCCATCTTTTGAGGTGGGCTATGGAGAAGCCTGGGTTTAAAGCATCCACTCCAAGGGCTCAGAGCGTCCTCAGGAGTCCCCAGGTACCTCATCTTTTCACAGGCCCTGAGGTCCTAGGTCCTGGAGGGCACTGCCTTTGGCCTGCAAAGAGACTTTGTATACCGTCCTCTGACCCGAGACCGTCAAGGTTTAGGGCTTCTCCGGCACAGGCCCTCCCTGACAGCTTGGTCTATTTTGGGACTTGAAGCCCATAGTGGGTCCTCAGGTTCCGGGTGCCTGGGAGATAGGTAAGACGCGGAGCCCTCAGACTCATTAGACCACTTAACCTAGTGCAGCAGACGGCAGGTCAATCTGTGTGGCTGTGTGCCTCATGAGCCATTAAAATCAAAATGATCCAAAGCACTCAAGCTGAGGCTGCCGGACCACCTGAGCATGCGCAGTGACCACTTCACTAGTGGGATGGGGCGGGGCGGGGCAGGGGAGGGGCCCGCAGGCACGTGGCTCGGAGCCCAGGGCGGAGCCTCACCCCCAGCACGGACACCATCTGCTCCAGCTGCTTGTTGAAGAAGTTGATGAGGCTCTGCTTCCTCTCGATGAGGATGGTGCGCCTGGCGATCTCGCTCTCGCTGTTGGTGATGAGGTCGTTCACCCTCCTCACCTCTTTGTCCAGCTCCGCCAGCGTCTTCTTATGCATGTCTACCTTGCAGTTGGTGTTGGTGATGTCCAGGGTGGCCTGAGCAATGTCGCCGTCAATCTTCGAAAGGTGTGTCACCTGAGGGCACGGAGGGCAATCGGTGTGAGCGGGTTTTTTTCCCCCCTGCCGTGTGAACAGGCTAGACTGCTGGACAGTCTGCACGTGCCCTAGAGAGATCCCTGCGTGCAGTCAGGAGGAAGCTGGCTGGCCCTGGATCCCCAGGACCTCCAAGTGGCCTGCTCGCTCGCCCTGTGGAGATGGCTCTTACTTAAGAAAGCGGGGTGACCCCAGCACACGAGCAGCAGAGGCTCAGTGTGGGCTACAAAAGACACTCTCTGTCTCTCTCTTTCTCAAGAAAGGGGATTGGGGCTAGTATGCTGGGTTTTGTTTGTTTTGCTTTGTCTTTTCGGTTTTTTGAGACAGGGTCTCTCTGTGTAGCCTTGGCTGTCCTGGACTTGCTTTCTCGGCCAGGCTGGCCTCGAACTCAGAGAGATCTGCCTGCCTCTGCCTCCCAAGTGCTGGGATTAAAGGCGTGCGCCACCACACCAGGCTTGTTTGCTTGTTTTGAGACAGGGTTTCTCTGTGTAGCTTTGATGTCCTGGAACTTGCTCTGTAGACCAGGCTGGCCTCCAACTCTGAGATCTGCCTGCTTCTGCCTCCTGACTGGCTCATGTCTTTAATCCCAGCACTTGGGAGGCAGAGGCAGGCGGATCACCGTGAGTTTGAGACCACTCTGGTCTACATATTGAATTCCAGGACAGCCAGGGTTATACAGTAAGACCTTGAAGGGAGGGAGGGGAGAGGAGAAGGGGGGAGAGGAGGGGAGGGTGGAAGAGAGGAGAGAGCAGGCTGTTAGTGCTGGGCACAAATGCAGATGGGGGAGTGATGCATCATGGGAGATTCTGTCGCAAGCTAGCCACCAGAGCTACCTAGAGCCCTACCCTGTCACCGTGTGTCCCTCAGGTGAGCACATGGGGGTCCACAGTGCACTGATCTATGTAGTCTGACAGGATCTTGTCTCATTTTCTTACGTAATTTAAAAAAAAATGTTTTTTTCCAGATAATGTCTCATTGTGTAGACCAGGCCGGCCTCGAACCCACTGCCTCCCAGGTGTTGAGATTTACACTGTGCTCATGCAGAGTACGAGGCCTTCTGCCACCACCCCCTGCGACCTGCGGGAAGCAGCCAGGCCTCCTTGGGGCCCCAGGAGCTCAGCTCTGCCCCTGAGTTTATAATGAGATTCTGTGTTGACACCCTTCCCTCTGTCCCAGCTCCAAATGAACATGACTGCCATCCTCTGATCCTCTTTCCACACAGGCCGATTCTGCCCCACCTGTCACCAGTGCACAGGGCTTCTGAGTATCAGGTGCCCCCTCTCAAGGGCTCTACTTGTGTTGGAAACCATGGTGATAGGCAGCCTAAGGCTCTTACTGCCCCCTGGTGGGAGGAGGTGGTGACAGTATATGGCTACTCCAGGACAGGACAGAGTGGAGACCTGGTGACAGAAGCCCTTAGGGGACAGGTTTGGCCTGTGCAACAATGGGGCCAGGCAGGCTACCTCACACCCACCACACTCCCTAGTGTCTCAGAAGCACCTAGGGCCACCTTCTCTTGCTGCCTGCCCTGCTCCCAGGGAAAGGGCGTTCCAAGGAGATCCAGCTGGCCTCTGCATTAGCTGCTGCCAGCTGCATGCCCTTCCCTTGTACAGTCAGGGTAGAGGTGAGCTCCGTTCTTGCCTGGGTGTGTGTCGAGTTGGAATGTGGGGGATGCTGGACAAGCGTGTCCTGTCAGGAGGCCAGTGACAACAGCGTGTCCACTGTTGACAAGTAGCCCCCATGACAGGAGTGGTGGCTGGCTAGCCCCTGGGCAGGTCCAATCCTCTGCTACCTTAGAGGCGACAAGAGAGACAGCTGACAGCCCAGGGCCCTAGCCAGATGCAGTGTTGAGGCCCCGTTCTCAATGATCTAGAGTCGGGTCTTATCTGGAGATACACCCCTATGTCCCCTGTCTCCCAATTTCCAGGACAGAACCAGAGAGCTTGGGCTGGGATCACACAGCCAAGAACGCAGGGAGTGCATCTGTTGTGGGGCAGTTGACAGGAGTGATGCACATTAGATAGGTCCTGACTCTTCCCACGACTATGTGGTGGTGGAGGTGGAGGAGGTGGTGGAGGTGGTGGAGGTGGTGGAGGTGATGGAGGTGGAGGTGGTGATGGAGGTGGTGAAGGTGATGGAGGTGGTGGAGGTGATGGAGGTGGTGGAGGTGGTGGAGGTGATGGAGGTGATGGAGGTGATGGAGGTGATGGAGGTGGTGGAGGTGATGGAGGTGGAGTTGGTGGTGGAGGTGGTGAAGGTGATGGAGGTGGTGGAGGTGATGGAGGTGGTGGAGGTGATGGAGGTGGTGGAGGTGATGGAGGTGGAGTTGGTGGTGGAGGTGGTGAAGGTGATGGAGGTGGTGGAGGTGATGGAGGTGATGGAGGTGGTGGAGGTGATGGAGGTGGAGTTGGTGGTGGAGGTGGTGGAGGTGGTGGAGGTGATGGAGGTGGTGGAGGTGATGGAGGTGGTGAAGGTGATGGAGGTGGAGTTGGTGGTGGAGGTGATGGAGGTGGTGGAGGTGATGGAGGTGGAGGTGGTGGTGGAGGTGATGGAGGTGGTGGAGGTGGTGGAGGTGGTGGAGTTGGTAGGACAGAGCAGCCCTTCTGAAGGAACATGTCCTCAGCCTGACACAGGCTGCAGTGCTGTGGGGGAGGGGGCGCAGTGTCCTCCTCAGGGTCACCCCAGACAGAGATTCTATCTCCACCCTACTGTGTGCTGGGCATGGTGGTGCACACCGTAATCCCTGCGCTTGGGAGCAGATGCATGCAGAGGGCCTGGAGTCTGATGGACGTGTGTGCTACACAGTGAGTCACAGGCCAGTTGGCTACAGAGTAAGACCAGTCTCAGACCAGTAATGATTTGATTTTCCAAAGAGTCTCCCTGGAGCCAGAGAGATGGCCGTTACAGGTTAGGCTCAAAACCAAAAATTTAAAAGTCTCACAATGCAGCTAGCTGGAAAGAGAGCAAGGCCCTTGAGTGAACTTTCAGCTGCAGGGTGCCCCAGACCTTGGAGATCAAGGGCAGCCTCTTGGGTGGCAGCTTCTGCCCAGGACTGGTGCCTTAGCAGCTTGTCCTCAGAGCCTCAGAGCACAGAGGCTTGCAGACGCTGTCTGTGCAGAGTTGATCAGCACACAGCTTGAGCGTCTGACAAGAGGCTTGGCAGTCATAGTGGGACGCTCTCATGGTGAGGGTCATGGAAAAATGAGGGTTCACGTTGTTGAAGAATGGGTTGTGGCAAGGGCAGATGCCTTGGGTGTTGTCAAGTAAAACGAAAAAAAAAAAAAAACACCAAAAAGACATTCGGTGAGTCCCATACTTAATGCCTGTGCACATTTTGCTCAGCGTCATGGTTCAACAGGAACTAATGAAAATGTAATTGAATGGACCTGAAGCCAGATATTCAACAAGAATGCAATGTTAGTGTGTGTGTGTGCATGTGTGTGTGTGTGTGTGGTGTGTGTGTGTGTGAGTGTGTGTGGTGTGTGCATGTGTGTGTGGTGTGTGTGTGTGGTGTGTGTGTGGTGTGTGTGTGTGTGTGTGCGTGTGTGTGTGTGCGTGTGTGCGCGCGCGCGTGTGTGTGTGTGTGTGTGTGTGGTGTGTGTGTGTGTGCGTGTGTGTGCGTGTGTGCGCGCGCGCGCGCGCGTGTGTGTGTGTGTGTGTGTGTGTGTGGTGTGTGTGCGCGCACGTGTGCATATGTGTGTGTGTTGGAAGGGTTTCCTGGATGGTAGGAACAGTCCTCCTGTGCTCTCTCCCTCCTTCCTCACACCCCACTCCATCCCCATTCCTGAATTCCATTTCCAGGGCCAATCAACTGGCCGTGGTGGCCCAGGCCTATAATTCCAGCACTTACGAGGTGGGGCAGAATGGTCAGACAGTCAAGGTCTCATTCATATATACATGTACATATATATACGTATATATACTCTTACACACGCACACGCGCACACACATGCGCGCACACACACTCACTCACACACACACACACACACATAGATAGTAGTGAGTTTGAGGCTAGCTGGAGGAACATGAGCCCCTGTCTCATGAGCAGTAGCAGGAAAGAGACGAGTGAGGGTCTCTGAGTGGTACAGCTGTTGTCTGGCATGTGCTGGACCCTAGGCTTAACCTCTAGCACTAACCACAGAACCTCAATTAATTAAAATAAACGATAAGCTTGGGTGTTGAGCCACATCTTTAGTTCTGGTACTTGGGAGGCAGAGACAGGCAGATCTCTGTGTCCAAGGCCAACCTAGTCTACACACCAAATTCCAGCACAGGCAGGGCTACACAGAGAAACCCAGTCTCAAAGTCTATAATCCCAGCGCTACGGAGGCAGAGGCAGGTGGATCACTGTGAGTTCTGGGCCAGCCTGGTCTAAAAAGTGAGTCCAGGACAGCCAGGGCTACACAGAGAAACCCTGTCTCAAAAACAAAACAAAACAAAACAAACCCACAAAACAAACAAAAAATGAAAGTGTTGCTTTGATGGCTAGAAACACGGTAATGAGGGGCCATCCCAGACTCCTTTGCTCACACGCCTCAGGCCCTGCCCTGCCTGCTGGGGTCAACCTACCAGGTTGGTGTTTTCCTTCTGCAGCTTCCGAAGGAGCTGCTGGAAGTACTTGGTCATCTTGCTGGAGGTCCCTTGTTCCTGCAGCTTGTCCAGGATGGCGGCGTCCATCTTTTGCCGTAGCTCCTGCTCTTGTTGGACAGCCTGCCGGGCGACCTGGAGTTCGCTCAAGAGGGCCGCATGCTCCTGGGAAGGAAGAGCCAACGTGTAGGATGTGCGCATGCGTAGGGCGTGCCCGTGGATCTCCTCCCAGGGGCTGGCCGAGGGCAGCGGCCTGGGGATGGGGGTCCATGCCTCACCAGATAGCCCTTGTTCAGCATCTCCTCGGTGTCCTGCAGGGCGAGCTGGTAGGTGTTAAACTCGCTCTGCAGGCCCTCCTGCTTGCCTAAGCACTGCGTGGTCATTTTCTGCACCAGGGTGGCTTCTGTCTCTGAGCGATTCAGAAAGCGGGCCAGGTTCTCATTCTTCTCTTCCTCCTTCATGATGGACCGCTTGTAGGCTTCGATCTCGCCGTCTACGGACTTGGCCTGATGCTCGCACTCCCTAAAAAGCCGGAAGAGCGAAGGGCGTCTTGGGCGAGCCGACACGGGAGAAGCGGGCACACGGCTGTCCTCCACTCAGAAGAATCCGACCGAGGGGATCCCACACGCGGAGAAAAACAAATTGGGTGCCAACCCTTAACTGCTATTTGTGTGTGTGTGTGTGTGTGTGTGTGTGTGTGTGTGTGTGTGTGTGTGTGTCTTCTAGTTTGCTATTTTGTTGCTGTGATAAAACCCTGACCGGAAGCAACTTGGGGAGGAGGAAGGGCTTGTTTGGCTGACACCGTTAAAGTGTGAAGGGAGCCAAGGTGGGACCTGGAGGCAGACAGTGGAGCAGAGGCCGTAATGGATACTGCTCACTCAGCCAGCTTCCTCACACAACGCTGGGCCGGCGGGGGAGGTCCACAGTGGACTCAGCCTGCCCGCATCAGTCACTAATCAAGAAACAGACATGCGCAAGGCCGTCTGATAGAAGTAATGCTCCAGCTGAGGATGCGGGAGGCCGCTGTAGTTTATGTCAAATTGACAAAACCCAATAGAGCAGTATGTCTTCCTGAGTCACTTTCCGCCTATTTAAAACAACAACAACAACAAAAACGTATTACGAGCCGGGCGTGGTGGCACATGCCTTTAATCCAAGTACTCGGGAGGCAGAGGCAGGCGAATCGCTGTGAGTTCAAGGCCAGCCTGGTCTACAAAGCGGGTCCAGGACAGCCCAGGCTACACAGAGAAACCCTATCTCGAAAAACCAACAAAAAAACCCAACCAAACAAAACAAAAACAACAACAACAAAAAACGTATTATCGGTGTCTGTGTGTGTGCACGCACGCGCTAGTGCATGCGTGTCAAAGCGTGTCACGACACATGTGTGGAGGTCAGAGGACAACTTGTATCTTTTTCTACTGAGGCATATCTGTGGTCTAAATGTGTGGCCTGGGCTAGTTTCAACCTTGTGATCCTCCTGCCTCTGGCTCTTCAGCATTTCCAATCAGTACTTGCCACTACAGCTGGCTTGCATTTTGTATGAAAAACTAAAAACCTTGAGTTTTGGTACAGGGTCGGGCGTGCACGCCACAGCATGTATACAGATCAGAAGACAGCCTCTGGGGAGTCATTGCTCTCTTCAGCCATGTGGGGCTTGGGGACTGAACTTGAACCATCAGACTTGGTAGCACGCGTCTTTTACCCCTCTAAGCCATCTTATTGGCCCCACCTTAATGTTTGAGACAGGGTCTCTCACTGAATTTGGAGTTCAGTGACATGGCTAGGCTGGTTGGCCAGGGAGCCCCATCTCCCCAGTCCTGGAAGATAAGTGGCACCCTCAGCTGGCGAGGCGGCTCGAGGTCAAGAGCACTGGCTGCCCCTTCCAGAGGACTCAGGCTCCATTCTCAGCACCCACATGGTGGCTCACAACCATCCATAACTCCGGTGCCAGGGGATCCGATGTCTTCTGGCCTTTGTGCATAGTGCATGTATGTGTGCTGCACATACATACATAAATACATACATACATGTAGGCAAAACACCTATGATAAATAGGTGTGGTAGCACACATCTTTTTTTAAAGATTTATTATTTTTTTAAATGTGTTTATTATTTATACAGTGGTCTACATGTACATCTGCAGGTGAGAAGAGGGCATCAGGTTACATTATAGATGATTGTGAGCCACCATGTGGTTGCTGGGAATTGAACTCAGGACCTTTGGAAGAGCAGTTGGTGCTCTTAACCTCTGAGCCATCTCTCCAGCCCCAAGATTTATTTATTTCTTATTAGTACATATAACAAGTGCTCTGCCTGCATATACCCCTGCGCACCAGAAGAGGGCATCAGATCACATTATAGATGGTTGTGAGCCACCATGTGGTTGCTGGGAATTGAACTCATGACCCCTGGAAGAGCAATCAGTGCTCTTCGCCTCTGAGCCATCTCTCCAGCCCCGGCACACATCTTTAATCCCAGCCCTCAAGAAGCAGTGGATTTCTGAGCCTGAGGCCAGCCTGGTCTACATAACGAGCTCCAGGATAGCCAGGGCCACACAGAGAGACCCTGTCTCAGAAACCCTGGTGCCTGGCTTTCTTATATGGGCTCTGGGGGACTGAACCTGGGTCATTTGTGCTTGTATAGCACCTACTAACCAAGGCATCTCTCTGGCTCCAGACAGTTATTTCCTAATGTATTAACAGGACTGTTGTTGGAACCTGTTGAGAATCAAAGTTTACAAGTCTTGGCTGTTGTGAAAGGACATGGATGAGATATGGATAAAGAGATGGGGAGGAGGAGCTGGAGAGATGGCTCAGAGGTTAAGAGCGCTGGCTGCGCTTCCAAAGGTCCTAAGTTCAATTCCCAGCAACCACATATGGCTTATAACCATCTATAATGAGATCTGGTGCCTTCTTCTGACAGGCATGCCGAACACTTTATACATAATAAATAAATAAGTCTTAAAAAAAAAAAAGAGAGAGACGGGGAGGAATCCAAGGGCCGGGTACTCCCGGGAAAGTCACCTGCCTGGCACGGTGATGCTCCCTGCTCTAGACAGCTCACGCCGTGGCTGGGGTCCCCCCAGTGTAACTTCTTTGTCCCCCATGGCACACAGCCACGGGGGTGGGGGGGAGCTCACAATTAACCTTAAGTTTAAAAAACACAGATACTGAGCCTGGCTTGGTGGTACAGACCTGTCACCCCAGTTACTCCTTGTCTCAAAAGTGGCCTTGTGTAGTGGCACGCACACACAACCCAGGAGGCAGAAGCAGGTTGGGTGCACTTTTAAGGTCAGCCGGGTCTACAGAGTGAGGGCTGCCTCAGCAAAGACAGACAGACAAAAGAGGGTTTCTGATGGAACTCAGTGGTAGAGTACTTGTCTAGCGTGCAGGAAGCACTGGACCCCACGTGCACAGCCACTAAACAAGCAACCCTCTTAACGATCATATCCTGGACACAGAAGTTGGATTTATTTGTGTGTAAAACTTTCCCCCTTCATCCTGAGAATTCGACCGGCAGTGACTTTCCCTTCTTATTTAAGACAAAAATTTTGAGAGCCCTGCTATGTGGTCCCGGCTGGGCTAGAACTCACTATGTGTGTAACACGCTGACCTTGAACTCACCACCACGCCTGGCCAGAATTCCTTTAAAATCTTCTGGGCGCAGCTGTAGAGAGCAGTCCTCATGACATTTTGGTGTCCTGCCAGGCAGGCTCATAGTGTTTTTGTTTGTTTGTTTGTTTCTGTCACTTATGGAAACAGACTCTCACTATGATGCACAGGTTGGCCTTGGATTCCTAGGCCCAAGGGATCCTGTCAAAAGATGACCCCCGCCCCCAGCTTTGGGGCTTCGGCATGTTGGTTATAGCTGGAGGCAGAGGCTCATTTAATTAGTTACATGTACAAGTGTGCACATATGTTGCTGAAATTGTCACTCGTCATTCCTTGAGTGCGTATTTTAAAACATGGAGTATTGGCAGGGTGTGGTGATGCACACCTTTAATCCCAGCACTCGACAGGCAGAGGCAGGTGGATCTCTGAGTTTGAACAATCCCAGCCTGGACTACAGAGCGAGTTCCAGGGCAGCAAGGGCAATGGGGGCAGGGGGGCGGCTGTCTCAAAAACAAGCAAGCAAAAACACAAAATATGAGATATTTACTTTCCCCATAGTCTAACTAGTTTGATCTTAACAGGTGACAACATGCCAGGGGCTTCGAGGAGCCACTGGAGGTGTGTGACCATCACAGTCCTTGCACCGCCTACGAAGGTGTGTACTTTGGAAGCCAGAAGCTCCTTCCTTGATACTAAGACGGAAAAGTTGCACAGCCCCTAGCAGAGTCAGAACAAGCCCAGACTCTGTCTACACAGCAGCCCAAAGTCATGAAGTGTGGCCACCCCCTGCCCCAGCGCCTGGACGGGAGGCATCCTGGAGCCTCACAGCAAACACTGAGTGGTTTGGGGGCTGCTCAGGTGATTCAAGGGTAGTGACGGAAGGCACAGGATAGCATACTGTGCTGTAAGGCAGGAGAGGCAGACATGTGCATCCATGCCCTGGTGGGGGGGGGGGCGGTACATGGACACCTGAGGCTGTGCTCAGGAGGACACTCAGGCTAAAGGTTGGAAGGAGGAGGCAGCTTTCCGGTGCTTCTAATCAAGGTGCTGTTGTTTCCTCAAAACATTCACTTTCAAAAGAGACAAGAAGGGTATAGCCACCCTAGGTGGGGATGACTGGGGGACAAGGCAAAGGGGGGCTATTTACACAGAACACACGGGGTTCCAGATGTGCAAGAGAGCTAAAAAAAAATGAGACTGCCACTGAGGTAGCACCTTCACCCGGGGAAAGCTGAGGCCTCGCACAGGGCTCAGGTCATCATCAGCCTTGCACGGTGTTCAGTCTCCTGGAGTTCTAAGGTGGTATTGAGCTGCCTGGTGTGGGCACTGGGAACTGAACTTAGATATTCTGGAAGAATAACACGCTCTCTTAACTTTTGAGCCATCTTCCAGCACTCAGCACCTAGTAAGGCAGCAGCAGTGACTCTCCAGCATGGATCAAGCCTCTGTGGGGGCTACACAGGAGCCAGGAGCCCCTCATGTGTGTGATGCTGGCTGTGATCCCCCTTCGTGGGAACTTCAACAGGACTTTGGCTGGACCACAGCCCTAGGGCAGAACAACCCAGAACAACCGGGGAAGGGGCTGCCGGTTCCCTGCTTGGATGCGAAACTGCTGATCAAAGAGACACCTTTGTCTCCCACAGATAAGTGACTCTTTCTGATAAGCTGCCTGGAAACCTGACCTGAGGGCTCGGCTTCTCCCAGTCCTGGTGACACTGGAGGAGTGGTCCCGCTGGTCACTCTCCCGCCACAGCATCTTTGGACCACGGTCTCCCTGGCAGCCCGTCCTGGGGGGCGGTACCTGAGTGCATCCAGCACGGTCCTGTACGCCTCATTCCGGTGTTTCATGCCCACTAGGCTGGTTGTCCACTGCTGCAAGATACGCTTCTTCTCCACGGCAATGGTGTCGATCTCTGTGATGGCCTGAATGGCGGGTGAGACACAGACACAGTGGGAAACGACGGGAGCCACCGTCTGCAGCCTGCCTCTCCTCCCAAGTTCACCTCGACGTTTACTTTCTTCTTCTTTTGTTTGTTTGTTTGGAGACAGGATTTCTCTGTGTAAGCCTGGCCAGCCTGGAATTCACTGTGTAGACAAGGCTGGCCTCTAAATCAGAGATGCCTTCTCTGCTGAAATGAAAGGTGTCCGCCAGCATTCCTGGCCCTTTAACAAATCAGCAGAGGGGCAGCAGGGTACGGAACACAGCTTGAAGAGGCCTGGGCCCGCCAAGGGGCCTGTGGGCAGTTTCTGGGGCTCAGTGCTGGGAGCTGAGGAGAGGGACTCTGTCAGGTAGAAGAGGACGCCCACTCCTCACTGATGCCAAGGTAGGACCTAGTGACTGTCACGGATGGGGCTGGGGTCATTCAGGCAGGGGGGCTCCACAGGGCCCACACCTCTGCCCCCGATGGACTCTTGCCCAGGCCAGGCATCTGGCTTGCAAGAGTGCGCCTCCCTCTGGTGGGGACCAGGATGTAGAGCTAGCCTTCAGGTGGGGAAGGAGGTCCAGAGGGAGGATCCTGTGGAGGCCAGGGGGCATCCTAAGGTGTCAGGAGCCGTCCACCTGTTTTTAAGGCAGCCTGGAACTCTCTGATTAGTCTAAGCAGTCTGACCAGCAAGCCTCCCCAGCAGTGAGATTGCACGCGTGCCGCTACGTAGCCAGACTTTTATATGAGTGCGGGGGATCGAATTCAAATCCTCAGGCTTGTGCGGCATAGCATTTCATTGCCTCGACGATCTCTCCTGGCCACAGTCTGGCATTTTAAACACACACACACACACACACACACACACACACACACACACACACACACACCTGCTGTGTGCACACCTCGTACTCACTACTTTGAAATGAAGATCCAACAGTGGACCGGCTAAGGGGTCTGGATTGACGCCCTGACAGTCACCAGGGGGGTCGGGCATCCCTTTGGGTCGTCCTTGGCAGTGACCTGCCTTTAACCACTTCCCAGCTCCTCACTGGTTCACCTGAACAGCCACCAGGTGCGTGGCTGCGGGCCTGCCAATGTCTGTCTGCTGACAAGAACTGGACAGACCTCGGGACTCTGCTGAGGACAGGGGCAAAGGTGCCAGTCAGCGAGCCAAGGAAGGGAGGAGCCCTGATGGGTGAGTCCAAAGTCGTCGTCAGCTACAGGGCAAGTTTGAGGCCAACTGAGGCACATAAGACCCTGTCTCAAAGAAAAAGCAAAATCCATAAAGGGAAGTATGAGAGTCTGGGTTGGACGGGTCATAAGACCCTAATGGATTAAGCAGGGCCACCAAGAGAAGGTGGCGACGTGGGTGGGTGGGGGGAGGTCACCTGCTATCCTAGAGCAACACCCACAGGCATTTCTCCCTGGCCGAGGACCCTTGTCACAAGCCTGCTGTGCTCTGGACCAACTTATCCCTTCCAATTCTCCTTGGAGGAAGTCCCCTTGGGGAGGAGCCAGGCGGGCTCTAAGAGGCCATTAAGACCTGTCCTCTGGGTGATTTGTGAACTAACGGGGATTTTCCCTATAGAACTCTGCTTGGCTTGGTCATACTCTCTCCCTATTCTCACCTCAGACTTTGCCAGCAAGCAGGCCAGGCCAGCTCCAGACGTGACCCGCCCTTGTACTAGACCATGAGCCAAGGACGGCTTCCAAGGCTGTACCACTGCGCTATCCCGGTTTGTCAGCGGCTGTACAGCGGGGTGGGGGTGGGGTGTGGGGTGGGGCGAGGAGGGGTCCTGTCCTCTTTTCCCTCTGCCGGTGACTGTGCTTTGTGTGGCCTGCCACCTCCTGACCCTCCCATCTCTACAGATCCTGCACCTTTTCTCTGAGGCAGCGTCTTGTGCGCCTGGGTTCCGTGTGGCAGAGAGTGAGCTTCAACTCCAGACAGCCCTGTGTCTGTCTTCCAAAGGTTGGAATTACGGTATGCAGTGCATGCTGGGCGAACGCTCTGCCAACGGAGCTGCACACCCAGCCCCACCTGGTGCAGTGTACACAAAGGCCTCCGAGGCCCAGGGCTAGGGATGCATTTCTCCTGTTTCTTCTGGCAACTCTCCCTCAGTGCCCCTCCCACCACCACTCTTAGTGTTATTCTGAATTTTGGGTGTTCTGCCTGTCTGTGCGTTGCCTGTGTGCCTAGTGCCCAGAGAGGCCAGAAAAGGGCACTGGATCCCCTGGGACTAGAGTTAGAGATGGTCATGGGCCACCGTGTGGGCTCCGGCAATGAGCCGGGGTCTTCTGGAAGGTCAGCCAGCATTCTTAACCACGGAGCCATGGGCCCAGTGTGCCTCCTTCTTAGGCCTCTGAGCCCACGTGGTATTTACTTTAGTAGTTGGTGAGGGGAAAGATTTAAACTTTTCTCCAAGTGGTTAACGGAGGGCCCCAGAGCCACAGAGCACCGCTCCATCCGCAGCTAGGTTTGGTGCTGATGGGGCTGCCTGGGGATCTCTGGAGTGCCGCGGCTTGCCCGGCTGTTCTTAAGTCTAGGAGCACCTTGCAGCACAGTGCCTGTAGCCTTGTGGTATGTGTGCGCTCTATCCTGGCTTGGCAGGGACCCTTTCATCTCTAGGAAGCCTTTGGTTCTGGTCAAACCCGATAGCTGGACTTTTCCCTTCCCTTCCCTTCTTTTCCCTCCTTTCCTTGCCTTCCGCTCCCTTTTCCCTCTGCTCCTCTTCCCTTCCTTCCCTCCCCCGCCCTGCCCTTCCCTTCCCTCCCGTCCCTTCCCTTCTCTCCCCTCCCCTTCCGTTCCCTTCCCTTCCCTGCCCTTCTTTCCCTCCCCTCCTCTCCCTTGGAGATTCCCATATAAACTCAAGATTAAAGACGACAGGTTTGCTTGGACCTTTGGATTGGAACACACAGGTTTGATGAGCTGGGCTCACAGGCTGGAGCAGGCGGGAGGACTGTCCCAGTGAGTCACCTCTTCTGCCCCCTTTTACAGCCTGCCTTCCCGCCTGTGCCGCCCACACACTGTGAAATGTGGGTGGCTGACACTCAGGTGGGGTGCTGCCTCTGCTCCTGGTTGCAGGCCCCAGGATATTCCTTGGTAACTGTGACTCTGGGGTGGCCTGCAGCAGCTTCTCCATTGTCCCTTCTACCTGGGAACAATGCTGCCTATGCTGCTGACAACTGTCACCGAGACTTCAGTCCCCTAAGGAAGAGGCCACACCGGAACTACGTGGTGTCATGAGTACAGGAGAGGATAGCACATCTGACTTCCTTGCAGGCCCTGCTACCCACCCACTGACCACCAACCAGATGTCTCTCCTGGGCTCAGTGGCAACAGCCAGCTGTTCTCAGATGCGGGAGACACGCAGATGTGCAAGCCCCTTAGTGACTAGCTGCAGGCACCGCTGGTGGCAGTGACTTACAGACTGGTGCTGTCCGGTTGAACCTGCCAGGCCAGGTGTAGGTGAAGGGGAGCGTGGCTTCTGCTCCAGAGCTGGCTTCGGAGGGGGTGCTCTTACCTCACTCACTGCTTTCCTGAGAACCCGAGTGTCCTCAGCCTGGGACAAGCACTGAGCCTCAAACAGGCAGATGCTTTCTTCCAGCTGGTGTGCCCTTTCAGTGAGCTGATCCACGAACAGGTCCTGAGGAAAAAGACAGGGATGGTAAGGAGCTGTCCACAGTGGAGGCTGATTCTCCACCAGCGTGGTGAGGCCAAGCACCTCCCTGCAGCCGGCAAAGCTTCTGTAGCGACGAGCTATGTACTGGCTTACAGGAATACCTGCTTACAGGAATACCTGCTTCTTCTTCTCCATCTCCGCACGGATCTTCTCATTCTCTGTCTTGTTCACCACCTGCTTCATCACTTGGATGTCATCACGCAGGTCCTGGTCTATGTTCTGCATGTAGAAGAGGTGCAGAGCCAGGCTGTCCAACTCGGTCTGCAGGGCCGCCACTGTGGGGAAGGGAGCCGGTCAGCAAGTCCACCCTCGGGCCTGGGACCCTCGGCTCTCCATCTTGGTCTGCAGGGCCGCCACTGTGGGGAAGGGAGCCGGTCAGCAAGTCCACCCTCGGCACCGCATCCTGCACGTGGCCCTCCTTCAAGGAGAAACTGGAGACTCCTGTGACCCCGGCTGCCTGGAACCAGCTATGTGGATCGGGCTGCTTGGGACTTGCAGGGATTCCTGCTTCTGCCTCCCAAGTGCTGGGATTAAAGTTCTGTGGCACCAAGCTTGGATGGAGTCTCATCATTTTTTATTTTTGAGAGAGTCTTTTTGTATCCCAGGCTGGTTCTCAAACTACTGGCTTTGCCTCCACCATGTTCCCAATGCTAGGATTTATAGGCATGTACCACTACATCTAGACTAGGGATTACCTCTGCGTGAGTATGTGTGTGTGTGTGTGTGTGTGTGTGTGTGTGTGTGCGCCTCTGCGTGAGTGTGTGTGTACCCACATGTGTTCACTTGTAGAGAAGTTAGAGGTAGAGACCAGTTGTTTTCCCCATCTCTCTCTACCTTACTTGCTTTTTATTTTTTTTCTTCTTCTCCCCTGCATCCCCTGCTCCTTCATATGCATGGATGATATGTCTGCATGCATGTGTGTGTGCCTGTGTGTGTGTGTGTGCCTGTGTGTGTATGTGTATGCCTCTGTGTATGTGCCTCTGTGTGTGTGTGTGCGTGCCTGTGTGTGTGGCGTGTGTGTGTGTGTGTGTGTGTGTGTGCCACATGCATGCCTTGTGCCCTCATAGAGTACAAGAGGACACCAGGTTCCCTAATACTGGATTCACAGATGGTTGTGAGTTGTCATGTGGGTGAAGAATTGCCAGTGCTTTTTTTTTTTTCCATTTTTTCTTTCTGGTTTGTTTTTCCGAGACAGGGTTTCTCTGTGCCTCCTTGGCTGTCCTGGACTCACTCTGTAGACCAGGCTGGCCTCAAACTCACCGAGCTCTGCCTGCTTCCTCCTCCCTGAGTGCTGGGATTGCAGGCGTGAGCGACCACTGCTTGACACAGGCAGGTTCTCTTAACTGCTCAGCAGTCTCTTAGTCCCTGCCTTATTGCTTGAGGAGATCACTCACAGCAGCTGGAGCTGACAGATTTGGCAAGACTAGCCGGCCAGCAAGCCCTCAGGATGTCCTTGTCTCTCCCATCTAGACCCCACTGTGCCCGGCTTCTTAGGTGGCACCCAGTACCCAGACTCAGATCCTCAAGCTTGAACAGACTGCGCCTCACCCCTGAGCTGTATCCTCAGCCTCAGCGTGGTGCATAAACTATAAAGGCCAAAGGATTCCTAACAATCAGAGGGCAGAAAGGAGCAAGACTGCACTCAGACATGGAGGTGCAGCTTGGCCATCCCAGCACTCAGGAAGCAGAGGCAGGAGAGTCACAGGATCTAGGACAGACAGAGCAACATAGTGAGACCATGTCTCAAGCATGTACAGACCCATGCTGGTGAGGCTAGGGACGGCGGCTGCCCTCAGAGAGAGAGCCTCCTGGGGGCACAAACCACGTCGCTCACAGTTCAGTGGATCTCCTTAACAAAACTGACAGGGGACTGCTGTGAGGCTGGGGAGATGAGGTACTGAGGAAGCTACACTCCCGTCAGCAGTGGTTCAGCTCAGCCGTAAGCACCTGCCCAACGTGTGCATGGCCCCGGCTCCACCCCCAGCACTGCAAACATAAATAAGAAAAGAGCCATGGGGTCATAAATAATAAACTAATAAATAACCTCTGATGAGTAAGTACAATTTATCAGCGGTTAGGAGCACTCACTGCTCTGGCAGAGACCCTGGGTCCAGTTGCGCCCAGCACCACAATGGCAGGTCACAGCCACCCCTAACTCCAAGCCTAATGCCTTTTTCTCACCTATGTGAGCTTCTGGTATGTACACGGTGCACGTACATACATACAGGCAAGACACTCATTCGCAAGGCAAGCTCAGTGCACTTAGGGGGCAGAGGCAGGCAGATTTCCACTCACTTGAGGCCATCCAGATCTACCTAGTGAATTCCAGGCCAGCCAAAGCTACATGGTGAGACCCTGTCTGAAAACAAAACAAAACAAAACAAAACAAAAAACCACACCCATACTCATAAAATAGAAACAAATATTCAAAAATAAGAAAAAGTGAATAGATAGCTAGGAGACAGACAGACAGACAGACGGATGGACGGATGGTAAATAGATAGAAGATGTGGGCAGGAGCCCAGAACGTTGCCTGTTCAAATGATGGGTCTACACAGAAAGCTGACCTGCACGTCAGTTGTTGGGTAAAGACTGTGTTGGACTCAGGTATCCTCAAAGGGCGCAGTTTAAGCTTGAGGATGAAGAAAGTCTTAAAATACAAGATGGAGCCGGGCATGGTAGCACACGCCTTTAATCCCAGCACTTGGGAGGCAGAGGCAGGCGGATTGTTGTGAGTTCAAGGCCAGCCTGGTCTACAAAGTGAGCCCAGGACAGCCAGGGCTGTTATACAGAGAAACCCTGTCTCGAAAAACCAAAGCCAAACCAAACCAAACCAAACCAAACCAAGCCAAACCAAACCAAGCAACCAACCAAACAAAACCTCCAAAAAAAAAAAAAAAAAACCAAAAAACAAGATGAAAAACCCTAGTGCACTGGAGCACGCCCTGGAAGGGAAGGTGGGAGGGAGCCCAGGAAGGAGAGAGCCAGGCTGGAGTTGGTTTGAGGTGCTTTCTGCCTCCCTCCCTCTCTCTCTCTCCTTCTCTCTCTCTCTGCACAACCAGGGGTCATCTGGCTGCTGGGGTTTTCTCTGTGGCGGCTTTTAGTCATTTGCTTGCCAAGAGCCTGTTCTTCTACATCTGGGGCTTTGCCTCTGCTGAGCTCTGTGGGCCCATGCGTCACAGCTGTCAGTGTGAAAGCTTTTCATCTGTGATGTCTTAAAGCATTTTGGCTGCTCTCCCTATCCTGTCTCCTGTCCGCCTAACACACGTGTGAGGTCACTCAAAGGAGCTCAGAGTTCGTGGGTTCCCCTGCCTCTGTCTGATTTATTTGGGGCAATTTCTGTGTAAGTACCTCGTGCTAACCGACTGCACCACCGGAACATGCTTTGGGATCACTTGAGTCCAGGAGTTCTGGGCTGCAGGTGTCTGCACTAAGTCAGCATCAATATGGTGACCTCTCGGGAGCTGGGGTGGGGGGTGATGCCACCAGGTTGCCTAAGGGGTGAACCGGCCCAGGATGAACCGTTTCAACCCTCACTTAGGAGTTGTTTCTCCAAGTGGAAAAGGTGGGTGGAGGCCGTGCCCTGGGGGTAAGTGCTGCCTGACTACACCTTCGTCTGAGCACAAGGCCTTTAGAGAGGTTAACAAGACTGGGTGTGGTCACTGTGGTGGTCCTTGGCTCTAGGACACAGAGGGATGGCCACAGGGGGACACAGGGAGAAAACTCTGTTCACTACAGATGTGAAGGGCCTGGGAGGACCCAGCCCTGCTAGGAGCTCAGAGTGGGGACTGAAGCAGGCTACCTCTCGCTCCCACCTGAGTGAGCAAGGGTATGTATCACACACTTCCTGAGTGTGCCAAGGTCACCTTATCTTTCCCACGTGAGTAACTGAGTCAATACTTTAATTATTCTTCTACATTTTTATCCCTTCAAGTGTTAGTGAGCATGAGTTGATTTCACAGTATAACTGCCCTGAAGCTGGTTTCCGGCTTGGGAGCACTTGCTCATCTCCCCAGTGCTGGTCTCTTGCTGGCCGGCTCATGAAAGTGACGAGAGTGCCCTGTGTCCTCAAAACGTGAATTCTTGCACAACTCCCACGCCGTGGCCCTCAGTGTTACTCTATAGTCTATTATATGGCAAAGGGAAGATAAAGGTGTGGTCAGCCTTTGCCGAGAGAGAAGCACATGTGAGCCTTCGCAGATGGGAGCGCGATGCTCCTTCTGGTCCTGAGGCTGTGAGGCCTCACAGCAGGGCATGCTCCAGGGCCTACAACCATGGCGAGTGGGGCCTTCCGTTTCAATGCCACCCTCTTCCTTTGATGTTTGCTCTTGACTTGGAGGTAAGTAGGGAGAGGTCCCCCTAAAATACAATGGCCAGAAACCCAGTCCCTAGTGCAGCAGGGAGGACGATGGGATGTGCCCAGGTGACATGCCTTCCCCCTGGCTGTGACGGGCTAGTGTGAGTGCCAGAAAACTCCAGCCTGCAGCTGCCTTTCTCTCACCCTCCCTCCTTCTCTCTGCCCTTCAGCCATTAGATGGCATATCACTAGGCATATGCTGGCCCCTCCATATTGGATACCTTGTTTTCCAGTCTGGCATGACAGGCCGTCTGTGGAGGGCTTACCTGGTGCGCAGGAAGACCCGTGGGTTTGATCCCCGGCACTGCATACAGCGGGTGTGGTGGCACACGCATGTAATACCAGCACGGAGGCGATGGGAGCAGGAGGATCAGAAGTTCAAGATCACCCCCCCCCATAACAAAGCTGAGACCTGCCTGAGCCTGCCTGAGCTACATGACACACTGCTTCCAAAAATAGTAAAAATAAATAACAATAACAACAAAATCCTGTTCGTTACCAGTGTCCCAGCGGATTCTGTTATGGAAACGGCCAGACAGAAGGAAAAGCCCAGCAGTATCCTCACCTGCATTCCTCAGGGTTTGAAATACATGTTCTAGAACAGGCACCAGGCATTACCACCTGCTTTGTCTTGTTCACTTGCAGAAGGTTTTTCTATTATATTAGTAACAGAGTTGCCAAAGAACGTTTCAAACAGGAAACATCCAAAGAATGTGGACTGCTGGCCCCAGGTGAGAGGGCAGCTGCTCACAGCCCACTCTCTGCTCCACGCTGCGGTGAGGGGGGGCGTGGCTTCAGTGGGGACCCTGCTTATGACGTGCACAAGTGCGGCCCATCTCACGCGATCCCGGGCTACCTAGTTTCCTCTCAGCTGTCCCTCAGCCCCTTTGGGCTGCTGCTGGCTGGCTTGGGGCGCTGTCCTTATCAGCTCTGGTGCCCAGCAGCATGGCCCTCTCTCATCTCTGAGCCCCACCTGCCCTTTCTGCAGCCTTTCTGGATTTATCTTTTGGACCACCACAGCCCCTCCACACTTCCAGTTTGGAGTCTCTGCCCCCGACCCCTGTTGGGTCTCAGTCTCTGCTGCTCTACCCAGTGAGCGGCACCGCTGGGCATTCCTTTCCTAAGAAAGGTGGACGCGTACTTGCTTTGCCAGTATCTTCAAGGACACACGGACACTCGGGGGTATGGGGGTGTGGTGGGGAGTAGCCACAGAAGGGGTCACAGGATGCCTTACACTTCTTTCGTTCCTCGTTGGCTGTGGCGCAGGTCTTGCTGTAGAGGGTGCGGGTGGTCAGCAGCTCGTCCTCCTTCTTGCGCCTCTCGCAGGCGGCCAGGGAGTGCCTGTCGTGGCTCTTCTCCAGTTGCACCTGCAGGCGAGCCAGGTGCTGCTGGACCCCGTAGAGGTTCACGCCCAGCTCCTGCCTCTGCACTCGGGTTTGCTTGGTGGCCACATCCTGTACCAGAGGGAGGAGGAGGATTGAGGAGGCAGGTCCACGGGTGCCCCCCAGGCTGGGAGGAGGACGGGGGGGGGCGGCCCATACGCACCAGTTCTTCGATGTCCAGCTTCACCTTGTCCATCTGACGGTTGAGGTAGCTCTTCAGAGCCTCCTGGAATCTGATCATCAGGGGCTAAGGACAGAAAACCACAAGCAGCAGTCACTTTCATGTCCCAGGCGGCTGTGCTCAGCCTAGGGAGCCAGTGGCTGGTGGTCTGTCTGTCTGTCTGTCTGTGGGAGCTGGAGTGGATGGGGTGTGGTGTGGACACACAGATGATTTCCCAAACAAGACTTTTACTGTGGAAGCCACAAGTCCTGGGAACCTCTTGGTCCATGACAGACACTGCAGATTTGGTGGAAGGTTGTGGCTGCTGAGGCTCTGTGTGTGTGTGTGTGTGTGTGTGTGTGTGTGTGTGTGTGTGTGTGTGCTTCTGTCTATCTAGATTCACCAGAGGACAGTAAGGTTAAGCACAATCATTGAGCCAGCATCAAATGAGGGCTCAGGGATTTTTTTTTCCCAGTGTGCTCTGGGCTCCTTCTGAGTTCCCTGGAGAACTGCAGCTCTCCAAATGTGTCACTCAAATCAAATCTGCCTTTCTCCTGCTGTGCTGCAGGTCTGGGATGAGGACCCTCGGTGTGGCTGACACAGTTAAGACTACAGTTGAGAGGGGGTGACCCTACCCCTGTCTCTCTCCAAGATCTGGCATAGTGTGGATACATTTTTGGTTGTCAGGACAAAGAAGTGAGTGGAGAGCAGAGATTTGGCTCAACGTCCTATAGGACTGAAATCCCTTACAGAGGATAATCAGTCCTCAAAACAAAACAACAAAAACAAAAGAAGACAAGCAAAAACAAAAAACAAAAACAACAACAACAACAACAACAACAAAAAACCCCAAAACAAAAAACAAAAACAGTAGAGTCAAGAGCCTTGGCCTGGTTAGTTTTGTTTTTATTTTTGTTTTTTGTTTTTTTGTTCATTTTGGCATAACCAGAGTCATCTGAAAAGAGGGACCCTTAATTGAAAAGGAATGCCCACATTAGACTGGCCTATAGGCAAGACTGTGGGACATTGGTTGATGATCGATGTGGGAGGGCCTGGCACACTTTGGACAGTGTAAATCCTGGGCAGGTGGCCCTGGGGTGTACAAGAAAGCAAGCGAAAAGCTGCACGCAATGGCACCCGCCTTTAATCCCAGCACTTGGGAGGCAGAGGCAGGTGGATCGCTGTGATTTGAAGGCCAGCCTGGTCTACAAAGTGAGTCCAGGACAACCAGGCCTTGTTACACAGAGAAACCCTGTCTTCAAAAAACAAAAACAAAAACAAAAACAAAAACAAAAAAACCAAAACCTCAAAACCAAAAAAAGAAAGAAAGAAAAAGAAAAAAAAAAAAAGCAAACCAAGCAAGCCACTCCTCCTTGGCTTCTACTCAGCCCTTGCTTCCTGGTTCCTGCCTTGAGTTCTTACCATGACTTCCTTTCATGCTGAACTCTAACAGTCCACAGAAATAAATCGTTTCCTCCCCAGATCACAGTGCTTCTCACAGGGACAGAAAATAAATTAACACATCCAGCAAACAAAGTAGGAGGCCTAACTAACGAGCAATGCCACGAAGCAGACATCATCGGGGGTTGGTTGGATGCAGAAAGGGCCCCGGGTCATTTCCCTCCCGTGCAGGGTGCAAAGCAAAACCCTAGGCCATTTTCTTACGTGGTCCGGGTCCAGAACCACCAGCTGGGCACCCTCGTCATCTGCCTCGTCACTACCTTCGGATGCCACTCTTTGGACCAGGGCCTCTTCCTCAGGGCTGAGGGTCTGGACATGGTCTAGAAACCGAATCCGGGTTTCTTCCTGGGGCCTGGGCGGGGCCTGAGCTGCAATAGCCAATCCGAGACACAGCAAAAATCAGCAAGACTTGATCGTCATACTCTGGGGGAGTGGGCATCTAGGCTGGCCCCACCCTTGCAGGACGTATTGGAAATCAGAAAGGAGAGTTTGGGAGCGGGTTCTCAGGCTCATCCATGGTGTCAACCACCGTTGAAAGAGCCACATCCTAGCCGCGGATGAGGCTTACATGTGAAGACTGCAACAGAAGGGGGATCCTTACTGTCTGCTTGTGTGAGCCAAGCAAGTTCCACCAGCGAGTTGCATCCTAGCTGCTGTCCCAGTTTTTGTTCTTATTTTTTTCATTTATTTATTTATTTATTTATTTTCGAGACAGGGTCTCTCTATGTTATCTTGGCTGTCCTGGACTCGCTTTGTAGACCAGGCTGGTCTCGAACTCACAACGATCCTCCTACCTCTGCCTCCCGAGTGCTGGGATTAAAGGCGTGCGCCACCACCGCCCGGCTTTATTTTTATTTTTATTTTAAGTAGGCCATACTTAAAGTGGGCCCTATTTTTATTGTCACTCAAAGCTAACTTGCGGCTTTGTGAGCCTAACCACACATGCGTTTGCTTCCTGGAGGTTACGCACAGCGTCCCCGGTGCACACAGTCAGATGAGGACAGAGGTGCTCTCTTCACATTCAGCAGAGGTGCATGTGGAGGGCAGAGGCTGTCAAAGGCTGCTACTTCTAGAGACCAGGAGGCAGCTGGGAGTGGATGGGGTCCGTCAGGGCCCCTGGGTGCTGGGACTGGAAGTGGATGGGGTCAGGCAGGGCCCTGGGTGCTGGGACCTCACTGGATCTGAAATATAAGTTACGAAATGGATCCTGGGGTCTGTATCTGCACAATGGAGACCGGCTGCGACCTGGACGGGCCGGGTGTGAGGGCTAGCGGAGGCAGCATGGTAGATGCCCCACAGAGCCGGCGTGGCTGTTGCCAGGGCAACCCTGGCAGGCGCATCCTACCTGACTCTTCCTCAGGAGCTTCCTCTGTGTCGTCGACATCTGAGGAAGCCACACTTTCCACCATGCTCAGCCTGAGACGGTGTCGTGTCCCCATGGGAAAGGCTCTTTGGGTGGGGCCCTGTGGGGGTCTCGGCTACAGACAGAGCAACAGAAACAAACAAATGAGGGCTACTGGGATTTGGTTACCGTTTAATCGTGTCCCCTCCTGCCCAGGGTTCTGCGTGGACAGACCCTCTTCTCTGCTGTCCGTATGTCAGAGGCTGGAAGCGTGTCCTGGACACACTCCACATAGGAACCTGCGTTTGTTCACTCTGCGCTGCCAGCAGGGGCCTCTAGGGGGACCACTTCCTCCTCCCTCCTCCTTCTAAATACGTTGCCTTGGTAAAGATGCCTGGCTTCCCCCCCAGCCCTCCTCCAACTTGAGATAGAGTCTGTTGTGTAGTCCAGGCTGTCCTGGGTACTTACAACCTTCATGTCTCAGCCTCCTGAGAGCTGAAATTATAGGCCTGCGCTTTAACCCCTCCCTGGCTTTATTTTTAGCATTTGAAGGGATTCCCATGGTTGCTGAGATGGACCTGCACCCCTTGGCAGCAGCTGAGGTAAACGCTGGCCCAGAAGCTGGTGAGACACGGGCCTGTTTATGAGGAGCAAAGTGTGGCCATCCTCTCTGGCCATGAGCTCCATGTCCACATGAACCAGGGGAGGGGAAACAGATACACAGAAGTGAAGAAGTCCGCCTAAGCGCCGGCATCATCTAAAGGCTATGGGCCTCAACCCCCAGGCCACGCCCTCTCCCCACCGCACCTCCCAGTTCTGAGGAACCCAGATGCTGAGGGACTTTACGGAGGGCTCAGAGGCCAAAACCCCCAGGAAGGGCTTCTACGGAGAAGCTAACGGGGTGTCTATGCATACAGTGACCCCGAGACTTCCTCTGGCTTCATCCTATCTGTATCCGACACCGTCTGTGTTTCTGTAGACTGAAAGCCAGACGGCAGAAGGCAAGCACGACTCTCTTAGGTGCCTCTGCCCTCTTACTGATCATCTTTGAAACCTTCATTTCCGAGAATTTTCTAGAAACTGGGCCCAAGGATGGGGCCTGGAAGCTGTGTGTAGGCCTCCCACACAAAAGTGAAGGCATTGGTCAGCTGTTGCTCACCTCACCGGATTCGCAACATGTTTGTTTGTTTGCCACGCTGCCGTTTGAATCCAAGTCCCCATAGCAGCCAGGCGGGCACTTTACCACAGAAGCGCAGCGCAGCCTCTAAGAGTGGGTTTGGTCATTAAGCCTAACAAATGCTCACACATAGACTCCCATTAACCTCCAAAGTTCAAAACTCTTTCAGCTTTCATGGGCTTGGGGAGAAGGCAGGACACTGCTTCATGGTTCAGGATGGCGGCTTCAGAGAAAAAGCCACTATATGCCACGACAGCAGTGAGACCCTGGGCAAGGAGTCCCCTTTACCTCTCACTTTCTTTTTTAATTAAAAAAACAAAGTTTGGGTGTTTGCCTGCATATGTGTCTGTGCACCACGTGTGTTTGGGTGTTTGCCTTCATGTGTGTTTGGGTGTTTGCCTGCATGTGTGTCTGTGCACCACATGTGTGTTTGGGTGTTTGCCTGCATGTGTGTCTGTGCACCACGTGTGTTTGGGTGTTTGCCTTCATGTGTGTCTGTGTGTTTGCTTGCACATGTGTCTGTGCACCACGTGTGTTTGGGTGTTTGCCTTCATGTGTGTCTGTGTGTTTGCCTGCATGTGTGTCTGTGCACCACATATGTTTGGGTGTTTGCCTGCATGTGTGTCTGTGCACCACGTGTGTTTGGGTGTTTGCCTGCATGTGTGTCTGTGCACCACAGGTGTGTAGTGCCCATGGTGGCTAAAAGAAGGCATCAGATTGCCTGGAACTGAAGTTACAGGTGGCTGGAGCCACCATGTGGGTGCTGGGAACTGAACCAGGGTCCGCATCAGAGCAGCCACTGCTCTAACTACTGAGCCTTCTCTCCAGCCCACCTTCCAGTTCTTCATCTGGACAGTGGAGACCACAAGGCTGCTGTCTGGACAGCACTGTGCACACCCTGGGCTGATGCTTAGAGAATGTTGCCATCTTTCCCCCTCCCCTCTCTGCACCCAGAGCAATTCACGGGGAAAGCCCAGTAGGGACTGGGCCTGGAGAGAGGCTGAGGTAGAGCCTGTGGGGGAGGGGGAGCCGGGCATGGTGGCGCAGGCCTTTAATCCCAGCAGAGGCAGGCGGATCACTGTGAGTTCAAGGACAGCCTGGTCTACAAAGCAAGTCTAGGACAGCCAGGGCTAAAAGAGAAACCCTGTCTTGAAAAAAACCAAAAGCAAAAATAAGAAGAGAAACTACCATCAGAGGTCAGGGAGAGGAAAGTAAGAGCAGCGCCCAGGGGAGACCTCCATGGTGCTGGGACAGGAATGGGTCCAGGTCGGGTCCCGTAAAGTGTTGACCCCAGCACACGCCTGTATGTATGTGTATGTTCTGGAAACACAGCCATACATGTACGTCTTCACATGTGTCTGCATCCAGACTGTAGAGGGACCTGGGGACAGCAGCACGCCAGGGGCAGCCATCACCCCTGCACGGGGGGCTTCATCTCTGAACTGATTTTCTCTTAGCCTACCTGGTGCTCCAACAGAGGCATCTGGGCTGGAGAATGTGGTGTGTGTGTGTGTGTGTGTGTGTGTGTGTGTGTGTGTGTGTGTGTTGTTTATCTGTGTGTGTGTGTGTGTGTGTGTGGTGTGTGTATCTGTGTATGTGTGGTGTGTGTATGGTGTGTGTGTGTGTATCTCTGTGTATGTGTGGTGTGTGTGTGTATCTGTGGGTTTGTGTGTGGGTGTGGGGTGTGTGTGGGTTTGTGTGTGGGTGTGTGGGTGTCGGGGGTGAGCATCCAAAGGCCACGGAAGCCAGAGAGGATGCACTCCCATTGGCCAAGTGAGGACCGTTAGGGCATAAAGACATAAATACTGTTAAAGGGGCATAGCCTAGTAAATGAAGAGGGACGCCACAGTCCATGCAGACAGACGTGAGTCAGTGAGGTGTCAGACATCAAAATGGTCCCAACGTGCTTCATGTCACATGTCAGATTTGCGTTCCCACGAGAAAACCAGGAGGCTAGAGGGCAGCCTGTAAAGGCCTCGTGACACAAGCATAAGGAGGACGCAAGTTCAATCCCTGGCTCCTACGCAAGAGCCAGGCATGCTTGCACATGCTGCTGATTCCTGCATTGGCTGGGCAGTTGCAGCCAGGTGTGCTTGCACATGCTGTTGATTCCAGCATTGGCTGGGCAGTCACAGGACCAGCTTGCTGGCCATTCCCAGGTTCAGTGAGAGACCCTGCCTCAAAAAAATAAAGTGAGGGCTGGAGAGATGACCCAGGGGTTAAGAGCCCTGGCTGCTCTTCCAGACAGCCCCAGGGTTGGTACCCAGCACAGACACAGCAGTGCACAACTGTCTGTAGTTCCAGTCCCAGGGGCACCAGACGCCAGCTTCTGGCTTTCACAGGAAGCAGACACACACATGGTGCACAGGCATACATGCAGGCAACCCACCATGCACATAAAAACAAATATATAAAATTAAAAAAATAATAAGGTATTGAGGTGAGCCAGGACTACACAGTGAGTCCTTGTCTCAATCAGTCAGCCAATCAATCAATAAGTAAATAGATGGAGAAGTGTAGTGGAAGACACTTGACATCAACCTTTGGCTGTCACATGCCTGTGCATGGGTGCACACATGCTATGTGAGTGTACACCTGTGTGTATGCGAGTGCATGAGTGAACACACACACACACACACACACACACACACACCACACAAGACCTATCAGTATTATCTACCAAATCAACAAACTAGAAAAACAAGCAAACACACAAGCCCCATATAATCATTTCAGCAATACAGTACAGAAAAAAAAAAACCCGAGAAAACCCAAACTAATTTGTTTCACGGCAAATAAAACAAAAAGCCATCACACCTGAAATATTCAGGATGAAGGAGTCCCCCTGAACGGATCAAACCAATAAAAGCTCCCTGCCCTGCCCGCATGGGAACATCTTCCAGAGGGGCTGGGGGAGCAGAGGACACAGCTCTCATGCTCCTGCAGTGTCATGCTGAGGGTGGGGTGGGGGCTGGCCAAGGTCGGGAAGGAAGAACAGGTAACCTGAGGCAGGGGGTTCAGGGGGGGATGAGGGCCGAGCTAGCCACTCTTGTTCTCCAAGGAAGGATCATCCTTGTAAAAAGACTGGGTTCTCAGCCAGGCGTGGTGGCATGTGCCTTTAATCCCTGCACAGGCAGAGGCAGATGGATCGCTGTAAGTTTGAAGCCAGCCTGGTCTACAAAGTGAGTCCAGGACAGCCAAGATAACACAGAGAAACCCTGTCTTGAAAAAACAAAACAAAAGACTGGATTCTCCAAACAGGCCATTTTAAAGAGTAAGGGAGCTTAGCAACGTTAAGGGTTATAAGGGTGGCTTTTAAAAAATCAACGGGGGTGGGGGGTGGGGGGTGGGGGGTGGGGGGAGAATAAAAGCTTTGAATAAAATGGAAGCTTTTGTTTTTTTTATTTTTTATTTTATTTTTATTTTTGGAAGCTTTAAAAAATACACCTGCCGGGGCTGGAGAGATGGCTCAGAAGTTAAGAGCACTGGCTGTTCTTCCAAAGGTCCTGAGTTCAATTCCCAGCAACCACATGGTGGCTCACAACCATCTATAATGAGATCTGGTGCCGTCTTCTGGTGGGCAGGCACACATGTGGGCAGAATGCGGCGTACTGTACAAATAATAAATAAATAAATCTTTTAAACAACCAAAAAACACCTGCCTGGTTTATACACTGAGTTCCAGGATAGCCAGGAAGACATACACAGACCCTGTCTCAGAACAACGAAACTGAGAGGTTAACTCGGGGATAAGTCGCGTGGCCCATCGCTCGGCAGAAAATGAGAGGCTGCAGATAAATAGTAGTTGTGACTTTTCCTTCATTCTAACCACTCTCTTTTTTTGAGACAGGGTTTCTCTGTAAAACAGCTCCGGCTGTCCTGGACTCGTTTTGTAGACCAGGCTGGCCTTGAACTCACAGATATTCACCTGCCTCTGCCTCCCAAGTGCTGCGATTAAAGGAGTGCACCACCATGCCTGGCTTAGCCATCCACTTTTATATTCTAAGCAATGGAAATGTTTCCCCATGAAATGTTATTGGGTCCAAAGGGTAAAAAGTGGCTTTGCCATGAGGGCGGCCCGGCCTTCCTCAGCTCTTACCAGTGCTGACCAAGCTACTCTCTACCCTTTCTCTGGCTGTCACTCACCAGCGTGCCAGGCAGGCAGAGCGGGGACACAGCGCCACCTGGGATGCTCAGCCTCTGAGGGACTGCTGGGAAACCCACCCACACAGACGGCCACTCTGCGAGTGGCCTGTGGCCTTCTCAAGGTCAGGGGGAGACGAAAGCGAAGCTACAGGACCACTCAAGGCACTGGGAGTCACCGTTAGACCTTCGGCAAGGAAACGGTGGGGCAGAACTGCCAGGCTTTCCCAGCCCAGGTCTTCCACCCTGGTAGGAAAGCCTCCTACACCCACCCCGGTTCAGCCTCTAAAGGCTTGGCCATCCTTAGCTCTCTGTGATGGAGCCATTCCCTCAGAGCTGAAGCATCCCTCCTGCGGGGAGGTTCCCCGAGACTCACCAAGGTAACAAGACATGGCAGTTCAGGAAGGCTGAAACTTGTAGAACTCACAAGGCCCCACAGGTCGCTTATGGGGTCGAGTAGCAGCAGCAGTATTAATAACAACAACAACAACAACAACAGTAATGGTATAATGGCACGGGGATAATGGTAATGGTATGACTAATGGTAATGGTAACAGTAATGGTACAGGTCATGGTAACGGTATTGATACCGGTAATGGTAATGGTAACACTAATGGTAACAGTAATAATACGGGTAATGGTAATGGTAAGGGTAATGATATGGGTAAAGGTAATGGTAACACTAGTGGTAACAGTAACGGTAACGATACAGGTAATGGTAACGGTAATTATATGGGTAATGGTAACAGTAATAATATAGGTAATGGCAATGCTAACAGTACTAATAATACAGGTAACGGTAATGGTAACAGTAATGATATGGGTAATGGTAACAGTAACGGTAACGGTAATGGTAATAGTACTAGCTGGGGAGCGTCAACTCTGAGAAGGATGGCCTGCCTACAGGTCCTGCAGGGAGCGTCAACTCTGGGGAGGATGGCCTGCCTACAGGTCCTGCAGGGTGCCCCAGGGATGCTGAACTGTGCTTTCTGGGGAGACATCTGCATACTCCTGTAAGTGGCCCTAGGAAACTCATCGAGTCTCCAAACTGGACTTTTGTGGGATCGTTACTTTTGCCTGCTGTTGGCTCACTGTCTGGGGCCAGGAGACATTCATTGGTTTCCCCCCAGGAAAAGGCTGCTCGGTGCTTTGTGAGAAACAGAAAAGCATTTGGAGGTGATAAATCAGATTTGAAACTTACTTCTGATACCTAAAAGAATAAAATATGCTTTTTATTGTATTTCATTCCCCCGCCCCCCCCATAAGTTTGTGATTGCTTTAAATTTTGGTGCTGGGGCCGGGCGTGGTGGTGCACGCCTTTAATCCCAGCACTTGGGAGGCAGAGGCAGGAGGATCGCTGTGAGTTCAAGGCCAGCCTGGTCTACAAAGTGAGCCCAGGACAGTCAAGGCTACATAGAGAAACCCTGTCTCGAAAAACCAAAAATAAATAAATAAATAAATAAAATGAAAAAACATTTTGGTGCTGGCCTAGAAAGTTCAAGGCTCTAGACTGGCTTGGAATTCAGAATCCCCCTGCTTCAGCCTTCCTTCTGGGTGCAGGGATGACAAGGGGGTGCTATCATGCCAACTAATTTAATTTTTTTTCTTTTAACATGGGGTTTCTCTTGTAGTCCTGGCTGTCCTTGACTTGCTTTGTAGACCAGGCTGACCTTAAAGCCACAGAGATCTGCCTGCCTCTGCTGCCCAAGAGCCAGGATTAAAGAGGTACACCTGCCTAATTTAAATTTTGATAAACAAAAATTTCAAACCATCTATAGTGTGATCTGAAGCCCTCTTCTGGCCTGCAGGTATGCATGCAGGCAGAACACTGTACACATAATAATAAATAAGTCTTTAAAAAAAGAATTTCAAGTCCTCTTCCTTCATTAGTCATATTTCCAGCGTTCATAAAATGAGCTCATGTGCTGAGCCCCCACTCACCCCCACCCGCTGTAATCTGTGGCCCTTTCTGGGCTACACTGCTTTGGAAGACTGAAGGCCAGGATGCATTATTGTGCACGGAGAGTGGCTACAGAATGTCCCCGGCCTAGCATTTGGCAACTTGAGAAAATGAATCAGTCCGTCAGATTAGCCTGTAGTCAAGTTTGTGGGACATTTCCAGTTAATGATTGATGCCAGGGGGGGGGGGAGTGGGGGGGCATGGGGGGTGGGGAGGGCCCAGCAAACTTACTGCGCTAGCCTTGGGCAGGTACTGGCTTTGGTTTTGTTAAAGCAACATGAGCAAGCCCAGGGGAGCAAGCTGTTTAGTTCCTGCCTCCACGTTTCTGCCTCGACCGCCCTTCATGATGGACTATGATCAGGATGTGTAAGCCAAATAAACTCTTTCCTCTCCAAGTGGCTTCTGATCACGGTGTTTACCCCAGAGAAAGGACCCTGGTGGCAGGCTCTGTAAGCTCCTGTCACAAGGCGAGGGACCACATGGGAAGGAAGAGGTTTGCAAGACACCGAGGGGGTACTCACCCTGCCTTCCTTTGTGTGTTCTGTCGTCTCGTACGTGCCTGGGGCTTGCCTGGCTGTGTCAGCAGATTCGGGTCTGGGTTGGTCATACAGATAGGCAGCACTGGCTTCCTCTGAAGTCATTTCCCAGGGACTGATGTCTGAGTAGGTGAACTCCTCGAGAGAGGTGAGCCTTTCAGAGAACAAACCCACCTCAGAGATGACAGTCCCTTCAGGTTGCCCTAGCTCAACAATTTCTGATTCCCCTTCGGGGACAGCTTCGTCAATGGATCCCACCTCCCCTTCAGGGAGGGCCTCTCTGGCGTAGTCAACTTCCCTTTCTGGTGTGGCATCTCCAATGGATTCCAAGTCCATTTCTTGGATGGTCTTTTCAATGGAGGCCACGTCCAACTCTGGGGCAGCCTCTCCAATGGATTCAACTTCTAATTCTGGTATGGACTCCCCACTGATGTGCACTTCCATTCCTGGGGCAGCCTCTCCGACGGACGCCACCTCTGTTCCTGGGGCAGCCTCTCCGACGGACGCCACCTCTGTTCCTGGGGCAGCCTCTCCGACGGATTCCACTTCTGTTCCTGGGGCAGCCTCTCCGACGGACTCCACCTCTGTTCCTGGGGCAGCCTCTCCGACGGATTCCACCTCTGTCCCTGGGGCAGCCTCTCCAATGGATTCCACGTCTGTTCCTGGGGCAGCCTCTTCAACGGATTCCACCTCTGTTCCTGGGGCAGCCTCTCCAATGGATTCCACGTCTGTTCCTGGGGCAGCCTCTTCGACGGATTCCACCTCTGTTCCTGGGGCAGCCTCTCCGATGGATTCCACGTCTGTTCCTGGGGCAGCCTCTCCGATGGATTCCACTTCTGTTCCTGAGGCAGTCCCTCCGATGGATTCCACGTCTGTTCCTGGGGCAGTCCCTCCGATGGATTCCACGTCTGTTCCTGGGGCAGCCTCTCCGATGGATTCCACGTCTGTTCCTGGGGCAGCCTCTCCGATGGATTCCACGTCTGTTCCTGGGGCAGCCTCTCCGATGGATTCCACGTCTGTTCCTGGGGCAGCCTCTCCGATGGATTCCACGTCTGTTCCTGGGGCAGCCTCTCCGATGGACTCCACTTCTGACCCTGAGATAGACTCTCCGATGGACTCCACATCTGTTCCTGGGGTAGCCTCTCCGATGGATTCCACTTCCTCTCCAGGGATGGTTTCTTCTTTATTCCCAACTTTCTCACCAGCCACAATTTCCCCTTCAGATCTGCCTTCACCTTTACTCTCAATGTCCTCCTCAGGCCCCTTGGTGACATCTCGACCCTCATCAGCTCCTTGGCCATTGTTTTCTGGCAGCGGTGACACCTGTCGCAGGGTGGCCAGAAACCCCAGGGGAAGAAAAAATAATCTTGAGAGATGTCAGGGTGACAGGAAGAACACGTCTACATGCATCTCCCCCCAACATCCAACAGACCATGTTTTGCGCTAACTGTAACCGCTCTCTCCTTTCTATTGTCATGCATTGCAAGCACGAACCCTGGGAAAGGCATGGTAGTCTGAGGGTTGGGTGCTGTCACGGAAAGGCACATTCTGGAGGGAGGTGTGTCTTAGCTACCTCTGTCAACTTGACACAGGCTATACTCATTTGAGAAGGGCGCCTCAGCTAAGGGATTGACCAGGTAAGACTGGATTTTGTTTTGATTATTAACCGGCTCAGCACACTACGGGCAGCACCATTCCCTAGGAAAGCGGTCATAGGCTGCCTAAGAAAGCTGAGCATAAGCTTGTGAAAGCACCAAAAGCAGTGCTCCCCTACGGTTCCTGCTGCACTTCTCGACTGTGAGCTCTCCGGTGAGAGGTCATACGTGAGGAACAGCAAGCAGGCGGGCCTTCCAGCTCCCACCTTGGCTTCCCTCAGCAACGAACCTACAGTGCAAGCCAAATAAACCCTTCCTCCTCTGACTCGCTTTGGTCAGACTATCTTATCGATGCGGTTAGAACACGGTGGGGAAGGGGGATCCGTTTCTCTGTGCCCGATTGGGCTCTGGCAATCCTGTCTGTTTGTCTCCTAGCAAATGGGAGCCTGGGTTAAGCCTCTGGATGGGCGTTACCTCACGGCCTTCTGCACGCTGCCATTCCTTCTCCTCTTCTGCGGTAGCCTGCTCATCTTCCTGGTGTGACCTGCGTTTAGAGACAGGGAACGCTGGCTTGCAGCCTACCATGCAAGCGGCATACCAGCTGCGCGCTAGTATGGCCTCCGCTCCTCCTCCACCCTGCCGCCAGCCAGGACTCTTCCATCACTAGGTCATGCTTGTCAGGGGCCACAATTTGGTATGAGAATGAATGTAAGACACATTTATAACATTAAAGGAGCAGCACGTTAGAGCACCCCAGAAAAAGTCACCTCAGCTACTCTGTTCCCCGGGGGCAGAACAGAGAAGGTGGCAGAAGACACAACACGCCAGGCCCAGCCTCTGCTTCTCCACACCGCCAAGGTTTGCATGCAAAGTACTTCTGCTTTTCAAAAACTTAGTTTAGGGTCTGGAGTCCTGACTCCCAGAACTCACATAAAATCTAGGCATAGCTGCTTGTGGCTGTAACTCTACAGCTGGGAGGGCTTGAGAAAGGAGGGTCTGGGGCTTGCTGGCCGCAGGTTCAGTCAGAGAGCCTGCCTCAAGGGGACAAGGTAGAGATGGACAGAGCAGGACACTAGACATCCTTCCCTCGCCTCTACACTCCCCCTCCCACATCAGACAGACAGACAGACACACACATACACACCCCCACTATACACACACACACATACATCAGACACACAGCCCCCCACCACACACACACACACACACATACCAGACACACACACCACACCACACACACACACCACACCCCCATACCCCCACATTAGACACATACCTCTATCACACACAAATATGCATCACACACACACACAAATATCCCCACACATATACCACACATACACACACACATGTACACACACCACAGACACATACCACACAAACACCCCCACACACATATCAGACACTGCCAAGAGCCGCCCTGTTGAGGGGGCTCACTAGGCATGTGGGCTGTCTAGGAGGTGATCTGGTGTTTGCAAGGTCTTATACCATGATGTACCCTGAAACTACTTCCAGCCTCTAACATGCTGTCAGGAGCCATTGATTTGGGAAAATCCAGGAGGCATGAGAGATCTCTGGAGGTGATCTGATATTTGCAAGGTCTGTATCGTGATGTGCCCCAGAATTGCTTCCAACCTCTGACTACCCTGTCAATTGTGCACTGCTGCATCTCTCTGAAATCTGGCATTAGAGCCGGGCACGGTGGCGCGTGCCTTTAATCCCAGCACCCAGGGAGGCAGAGGCAGGTGAATCACTGTGAGTCTAAGGCCAGCTTGGTCTACAAAGTGAGTCCAGGACAGCCAGGACTACATTCATGGCCAGCCCGGTCTACAAAGCGAGTCCAGGACAGCCAAGATTACACAGAGAAACCCTGTCTCGAAAAACCAAAAATAAGTACATCTGGCACTGGTGTGAATTGTTATTTTCTGGGTACTGACCAGCTCTGATTGAGCAAACTTCCTAGAGGTTCTTATTGAAGATGTACTTTTTGTTATCCAGATGAATTAATCCCTGATTATGGAATTCCTGATTTGGCTCAAATAGTTTTAAAAGTTAAAGTTAGTTTATGGCTGCAATAAATACCTTTGTGGACCTCCAAATGCCTCACTAGGATAGCCTACCAGCAGATTTGTGGCTTCAGATAAGCCTCCACCACAGATGGCACCACGAATCCTGGTATTTGACCATAAATATAGCCAACTTTGTTTAAACTCCATGTGAACCTATGTGGAATGAAGTTACCTAGAGATGTCTGAATTTACTCTGTTTCTTAGAATGAAAGACAGACAAAATTATTGTCCTGAGCTCATAACGAACTAAGAGATAGCTGGATAATGTATAGTCAGGTCCGTCCTAACTGATAAGTTGTATACTCTTGTAAGTTTCTGACCCTATTAACCTTAGACCCTGTCAATCTTTGTCATTCTGAACTCACCATGAACTTATGTAATGGATACATAGATAAGAAATGTTTAGATTTAAAGCATGTAATCTGTTGTATTTTAGAATTCATCTGCTTTTGTAATTAATTGTACTGTTTTGACTATGAGGTAATTCCCTGTTCTCAGAAGTATAAGTATGGTCTTCTACAATAAACGAGGAAGGAGAGAAAGGAGAGAAGGAGAGAAAGGAGAGAGAGAGGAGAGAGCGGGAGAACAGAGGAGAAAAAATGAAGCAGCTCAACTTCAGTTGAAGTTAAGATGCCTGACTTCATCCACCTTTTCTCCTGATCCTCTTCTCTTGAATGTATGTGTGTGAGTGGTTTATTTTCTATCTCTCTCTTACTTCTTATTTCTCTGTAGATTCGCAAATAAGTTAGCAGACTCAGGGCCATCAGCCTTCTATAGCTAATAAGCCTAAGTTTACACCAACTTATTGGAGATCTCCGTAAAGAGGCCTATCTACAGATCAAAGAGCCTCCTTTTATGACCCCCATGCAGTTTCTAGCCAGAAGCCGCTTTTACAGCCTCAGCCATAGGAAAAAAAGGTGGTCAGTTTAAGATCTCCTCAGCCGCGATACAGCCAGTCCCTAGAGAAGAAACCTTGGGCTCTTTTTCCCTTTCCTTCCTTTTTCTTCTTTCAACCCTGATCGGTTGCCTGAGCCATCAGCTCTGGCCACCCAAGAGATAAAGTGAACAAGAAGGGCACCCGCAATCCAACCCCAGAGTGAATCTACCCTGGACCCTCACCAGAGCACTAGCCGGGCATTAACAAGACACATACAAACACTCCCACACATACACCACACAACACACACAAGCCAGACACATACAAACACCCCCTATGCATACCACACCACACCTACCACACCAGACACACACACACACCAGACACACACACACATACCAAACCACGCCACACACTCCACACACATACCCCAGACACATACAAACACCCCCACACCACATCCATACCCCCATCATACATACACACCACACTATATATTACACACACCACACATACATACCACACCACACACACACACAGACATACTTCTACAAATATGCCACATGCAATATTTAAGACACAAACTAAGCTTTGTTCGTTTGTTTGTTTTCAAGACAGGGTTTCACTGTGTAACTCTGGTTGTCCTGGACTCGCTGTGTAGACCAGGCTGGCCTCAAACTCAGAGACCCGCCTGCCTCTGCCTCCCTGAGTGCTGGGATTACAGGCGTGCGCCACTGTGCCTGGCTAAGCTAGCTTTTAAAAATCAAACTAATAAAGATTTATGCTTCAAAGACAATGAAAACACCTGCTATTTCCCCCTCCGCGTCCCATGACAACTACTGAAACAGGCATTTGTGGTGCGCCTGCCTTTGTTTGGAATCTTTGCATTTAAAATATTTTCCAAATTGGAGTTCATTCTACACCTATTGTTTCACATTTGGCCTTCTCATGTGATACAATCTGGATGTGTTTCCCCTGGAGTACATAGAGACTTAACCTTTGAATATACGAAACAACCCAGAAATGTCTAAGCAAATAGGATTATTTAAGCTTGCTTTTGTTTTTGCATACAATCTAAAAGAGAGCTGGCAGCAGCGTTTTTTTGGATTCACCCTGTGCTGGGGATCTGTCTATCGCTCAAGTCCATGACAGGAGGATCCATTCTTGCAGGGGGAGGCACAGGCCTGGCCCAATCCCACGGGGGGGGGGGGGAGAGCGCTCTTCCCTTCTCCCCACACTTGCGATACTGGGTAGCTTCTTATCCAGGCCCTGATTCGCAGCCTGGTTTACCAAGCACGGTGGTTGCCATGGTTACCGCGGGGCGTGCAAGTCTGTAGTTCAGGAGAAACGGGCTAAGAGTAGTGAATGGGGGTCGGAGGGGGGCGGCTAGGAGTGGACAAAGGACAGGAGGTGAAAGAGAGAAAGGACATGGGGGAGGGTGCGGCTGGTTAGGGTAGGAGAGGCCCAGAAAGCGGGAGGAAGGAGTTGGAAGGAGCACAGAAGCGAAGAGGAAGGCGGCGCCGGGTGGGGGCACCTGCGTGCGGAAAGCTAGGGGAAATGCCTAGTGGTTCTATTATTTCTTCCCTCTGGCGGGGCTTACCCGTCATCCTGACCCTCCGGCTCCGCCATCTCTCGTTGCTAGGCGACGCCATCAACATCCGGCGAAGTCTGGACCACGCGCTCCAAGACTGCAGGAGGCGGGGCCTGGCTGCGTGAGGCAGTTCTCACAGAAACCCGGTGCAAACTCGTTTAAGGAGAAATGTGTGTTTTGTCTGTCCATCGCCATGTGTCCGAGCCTTTCCTGTTAGTTTCCGTAGCGTGACTATAGTGCTAATGTACATTCTAAGAACCTGATGATGATGTTCTGGGCTCCGAGGCTGGCAGGCAGGGTCCAGGAAACGCGTCTAGCAATGGCTCTCCCACACGCAGCCTTGGGGTACACAGGAACCCTGACCACGGGGTCCTCCGAGGGGTCGTTGGCAAGGGAGGAGGCCCAATGCCTTTTGGTGAGCATCGTTCCGTGCCCCCAAATTTGAGAAATAGGAACGCAAATGTGGGCACGGGAAGGTCCTGCCTTTCGGACCGAGGGCGGAAGGCTCCCGTGCAGGGCAGTGTCCCAGGTACCCTGTGCGCGGCTCGACCTGCCGGGAACCTCGAACCCCGTAGCAGGGGGGGCGGTCCGGTGCGCCTGGGCTCGGGGTTGGATTCTGGGCGTGTCGTTACCGCCTGCGCCGGCCTGGGTGGACCCCGGGGCGGAGCGGGGGCGGAGCGAGGGCCGGGCCTCTCCACATCCCCCTCCCCGCCGCGCCTCGCTAGCGGCGGCCGTGGCGGTGGCGGCGGCGGTGGTGGCGGCGGCTCCGGGAGCCGGCGCGAGTCCAGCCCCCGCGGCGGGACCCGGGTGGGTATCAGGGTTCGTCTGGGATCTCGGGCCGGGGGTTTCGGGGTCCACTCGGAACGACGTGGAGGTCCCTGGGTACGCTGGAACCTAGGCGCGCGGGACGCGGGCCTGCTGCGCGGGGGGATCGGGAGGGGCTGGGGGACCGGCGCAGGGCGGGGGCGACGCGGAGGGACCTGGATCTCGCCGGGGACGCCCTGGGGACTCCATCCTCGAGTGAGACTCTTGCTCTGGGAGTGGGCCAACTGGAGGAGACTGTGTCCCCGCCTGTCTGGAGCCTTGGGCCGGGGCACTTGCGGTCTTTGTCTGGCTGGCTGGTCTGAGCATGCGAAGAACTTGTGGGGTTCCGGCAGTGGCTGACAGAGCCCCCAAAGTGTGCCATGCCCTCCTGGGGGCGTGCGCGGTCTTAGCTTTGGGCCAGTGGGGGTGGGGTGGGGAATGGTCTGGGCTATTTAAGAGCCCCCCCATGTCAGGGTCCTCGCTTTTTAGCCTAGGCTCTCTCTCTCTCTCTCTCTCTCTCTCTCTCTCTCTCTCTCTCTCTCTCTCACACACACACACACACACTTTCTCTTTCTCTCTGTTCCTTCTTTCAAAAGAAAGAGAAAATAGGATAGTAGAAAAAGAAAAAAAAAAGGGCAATTTAAGATTGCTAAAAATAACCCACGGAGCCTGCCAGAACGCGCGGTGAGAAGAAAAAGCCTGTTCCTGTAGTCGGTGTCATATGTTGGCCACAATTTAGTCCAGATACCGTTCGGAAATTGAAGAATAGAGAAGCGTCTCTTTCCTCCGTTAAAGTTTGTTCCACGGCCTCTGTCAGGTTTCTTTAGCAGGAAAGAGAGGGGAGATGTCTGGTGGCCAAGCACCAGGGACTCCAGTGTGCATCTCTCTAACCGATTAAGGAATTTAAAAAAGAAACTGTAATGCAAGTCTCAGCCCTCGATAGAAAGTTTGACATCTCGTTGAGAGCAAATACTGAGCTTAACGGGGAAAGAACCTTCCGTGTTGGTTCACTGCTGGCTGCTGGGGATGGCTCTCTTGGGCTGTGAACTACTTACTATTTTTTTTTTCTACAGTTTATTGCTAAGTAGAGTCACAGAGTAGAGCTGGGAGGTTCCTCCCTGAGAACTGTTTACTCTTCTGGCAATTTCCATGCCTGACCATCACGTGTGCATCTTCATAGTGCACACAACAGGCTCTTGAGAGGGCTGTGGCATAGAGTTTTAAAAACACTTTGTTTGTTTGTTTGAGACAGAGTTTCTCTGTGTAGCACTGGCTGTCCCAGACTCACTTTGTAGACCAGGCTGGCCTTGAACTTACAGAGATCCACCTGCCTGCCTCTGCCTCCCAGAGTGCTGGGATTACAGGCTTGCGCCACCATGCCCGGCTCCTATATTTTTGTTGTAACTAGTGTGTGAGTGTGTGTACCTATGTGCCTTGGTGGTGCTTGTGTGGGAGTCTGTCCGTCCACCATGCGAGTCCTGAGAGAAATCAAACTCGGGTCCTCAGGGTTGGTGGCAGCCATCTTTATCCACAGAGCCATCTCTCTGACATTTTTCCCCGTCGCTCTGAGATGATTCCCTTGCGTGGCTGCGCCTCTCCCTTGCGTGGCTGGCCTGCTCAGGACTCTTTCAAACTTGGGTCGACAGAACTTGCCTGCTACAGCCCTGGGGCCTCTCAAGGCCTCAGTTCTGAGTGACAAGTTGCAGTGATAAAATCAGGGTCTCTTGCCCTGTGATGGGGACTCAGGTCTGCAATTCTAGTGCTTGAGAAGGGGAGGCAGGAGGATTTCTGTGAGTTTAAGGCCACCCTGAGGTACATAGTAAGATTCTGTCTCAAAGAACCAAATCAAATCAAACCAAAAAACCCCACATGGCCTCCAAAAATAGACCTGGGCTCAACTGTGCACCAGTTACTTGCCCGTGTTTGATTTCTTGTCACATACTTTCTCTTCAGAACCTCTTTCTTTCTCTTCCCCCCCCCCCACCCAAGTGCCCTTTTGTTGACTCATTTTGCGCTTAGGCTGGTCTGGAACTCACGGTAATTCTACCTCTGCATCTTTTTTTGTTGTTGTTGTTTGTTTTTTGTTTAGTTTTTTTCAAGACAGGGTTTCTCTGGTTTCTCTGTGTAATAACCCTGGCTGTTCTGGAACTCTACTTGTAGACCAGGCTGGCCTCGAACTCACATAGATCCACCTGCCTCTGCCTCCCGAGTGCTGGGATTAAAGACGTGCGCCACCATGCCAGCCTGCCTCTGCCTCTTAAGTGCTGGGATTACAGATGCTTGCTTCCAATCCAGTTTGTTGGCAGTTAAAATTATCATCCTTATCAGTATTATGTCTGCCGTTTAGATTTTTCACATTTAGCCACCTGAGTTAAAAACACTGATTATCTTTTATCAGTTAAAAAAAAATCTATTTATTATTACTGTATTTTCTGGCATATAAAACGATTTTAACACCCCCCCCACACCCTCCCCCCCTCCCGCGCTGTAAAAAATCCACGCCAAAGTCGGGGTCCTCTTATACCCCTTGTACTTACCAGCCTGCAGCTTGCTTCCCCTTGCTTCATATGTCCGGCACATAGAGTGGGGAGTGCCGTGGCCGATTCCCCCGCTCTGTGTGGGGCGCTTGTGAAGCGGGGAGGAGCAAGCTGCACACGTCTTCCTGCACCTGGAGGAGGAGAGCCAATCCACGCTCACGCTCTCCTCCAGAACCCGCCCATTCGACTCAGAGGGCGTCTTTGGGTTGTATGTGGAGCGCGCCTTAAAGGGGCAGTGTAGGCTGGCACTGGCTGGCTGCCTTCATCTAATAAAGCGCCCGGCTGTCTGTGCCCTGCCTGCAAATAGACACATGCCCCAGTCTGCTGCAAAGGGTGTGCATTGGAGAGGGGTAGTCTTATACGGCAAGTATATTCCAAACTCTGTATTTTAACTGGAAAAGTTGGGGGGGGGGGGGTTGGTCTTATACACCGGAAAATACGTTATGTATACAGTACTCAGCCTGCATGTACGCCTGCACGCCAGAAGAGGGCATCAGATCGTATTAGAGATGGTTGTGAGCCACCATGTGCTTGCTGGGAATTGAACTCAGGTCCTCTGAAGGGCCAGGCAGTGCTCTTAACCTCTGAGCCTTCTCTCCAGCTCCCTCCCCCCCTTTTTCAGTGTTTTTATTATTTGAAAATTCCATACACATATACTCCTCATCTCCCTCCTCTGACCTATCTGAATCCCTCTCTCCCAACACCTCCCACAATTTTTCTTTCTTTTTTCTTTTTATAATCCCCTGGATCTAGTTAGTGTTGCCCACATGTGCACGGGTGGTGTGGGACCACCCACCGCAGCACAGGAAACCTACCAGTGCCCACACAGTCAAGAAAGTGTCCTCCCCCCCTCCCACCCACCCCCAGCCGTCAGTAAGGGGCGGGACCTGGCGATCATCCCTCGTCTGTGCTCGAAGTTGTCTGCTTTGATCTTGTGTAGGTCTTACGCAGGTAACCACAGCTGCTGAGTTCCCGCATGCACCAGCGGTGCCCTGTCCAGATGTGTCATTTCTCAGCTGACCTCTCCAAGCTCTTACCATCTTCCTGCTTCCCCTTCTGCTGTGTTCCCTGGGCCTGAGCGCAGAGGAGGAGGTGGCAAGGGTTTAGGGCTGAGCGCCCAGTCTCCTCTTCGAGGCACTTTCCCCATGAGCCTCTGCACAGACGGCTGCCCACTGGATCTTCTGTGGCCAGGCCGGGGCAGCCCAGGTCCTGGGTCAGAGCTAGCCCACCACGGCAGGGTTTTCCTGTGTGGATTCCCTGTGTGGATGGATGGTTTAGTGGGTGGAGACCTGATCTGAGTCAGCATTTGGACCCTTTTACTCAGGCTGTGCCTCACACTTGCTAGGCCGATGCTCTGCTTCTGAGTCCTTGCATTTGTGGAGCCACCACAGGCCTCAGACTTGTGATCTTTCTGCCTCAGTCCTCCGGGTAGCTGGATTACAGGCCACTACCAGAAGTGCCCAGCTGCACTCCAGTCTCTTCAACTTGGTGGGGACTGGGCTCCCTCAGGCTGTTCTGGAGAACAGCGTTGGTCAGGTTACCTGGCAACACAAATCCCCTCTAAGGTTGTAGGGGATCCCTCCCTATTTTTGCCTTTCCCATGCTGGATTCTGCTCTCGTAAAACTGGCTGTGTAGATTGATACAAGCTTCAGGCCCGGGGAAGGGGCTGCTAAACATGAGGGTTTATAACAGGAGAAGTTGATTTTACTGACGTCAGTCCACATCATGTGATGGCAGGTAGGATATTGATGTAGCTGAGGCATCACATGGGTGGGAAAGAACCCCGAGTGGGCAACAGAGTGCAGACCTTAGTGGATGCTGCCAGAGTTATTAAGAAAGGATATTGGGGTTTTTTTCCCCATTCACTTCAGACGATGGCAACTTCAGACTGTCACCCGTTGACCTAATGGTTAACCTTTTAATGTTGTTGTTGTTATTATTATTATTATTATTATTTTGATATAACGCGAGAACAATTTTATTGGAGTTTTAGAGAAAAGCCACGGGAAAGCCAGAGGAGGACGGAGACCAGAAGGGAAAGGGCCACAGCGTTGTAGCCAACGCAGCAGCAAGACGCACTCAGTGGCATGGAGGGAATTACAGAAAAAAAAAGGAAACCCAAAAATGTTGATAAAATGCCCAAATTGTTACGGGAAGCATACTTAGGGGTGGAAGGCAAGCTAGGTTTTTGGGACGACCCAGAAAGTAGGTGCAGCCCATAAGCTACAGCCGCCTAGAATGTTCTTCGCTTACATCTGTTTATTCTGTGTGTGTGTGTGTGTGTGTGTGTGTGTGTGTGTGTGTGTGCGCTCACATCTATATACATACACAGTGTATATGTGGGGCCAGATGCCATTCCTCGGGAGCCATCTTGTGTTTTTCCTTTCCTCCTCCCTAGGGCCGGGATTACGGATGTGCCCTAGCATTTACATGGACGCAGGGGATCGAATCCAGGTCCTCAGGCTCCTGGGGCAGACACTTTACTGACTGGGCTGTCTTTCCAACCCCTCACAGATTGACTTTTCGTAACTGAGTAGCGCTCTCTACGTTTCATCAATCAGGCTGCTTTTTGGGGCTCGTCGGTCCGGTTTCTTCATGGTTTGAATCTTGTGGTCCTTTAGCCTCTACTTTGCACAGCCAGTGAAGTCAGAAGGGGCTAGCCTGGTCTGCACCGCTGGTGGGCTCCCTGGCTAGCCTGGCCTGCACCGCTGGTGGGCTCCCTGGCTTGGTTTGCATCTTGCCATGTTGGATTTAGTCTCGCCTGTCTTAGGGCTTGGCACATACCACGCTTCCTTTCCCTTCCTGGCCCAATTCCCCTTGTTCTGTGGGAGAAATAGGATGTTTATATTTGTGGTCCAGGGACGTGAAAGCAGACGGCTTCTCCACGGAGGCCCCAGCCTTTGGAGTTTTCCAGGGAGAGGCTGTGTCAGGGTGACCCTTGGAAGGGGAAGGTGGCAGCTCCAGGGCCTCTGACTTCCTCAAGCCCTACTTTGCTGACTGGCACTTCAGTGTCAAAGAACCTTTTTCTCGTGGCAAATCGTCTGCGCTCCAGCAGTAAGGTTAACTTCCCCAACCTCAGGCCTTCCACTGGGACACAAGGCAACCATCTTGTTGCCACGCTGTGCAAACCTGCAGGAGCCTCGTGGGCTGCAAGTGTTTTTTTTTTCCTTCTGCTTTGATGGCATACCCAGAGTTAAATGCACCATAGAGGACAACCTGCCAGCAGCCCCCAAGGGCTCACTTGAGCAGTGGGACCAGAGCCTTCCTGGAAGGACCTCAGGTTGCTTGCCCATGGGATTGATTAAAGAAAGCTGTCCAGCTCCGAGTTGGTGAGGACATGCCGGACTTGGGAAAGCCATCGGGAAGGTACGGGGAGCTGAGGTCTCAGCTCAGGTGAGCTGTGGCGGCTGCATAGGGAGGAACCGATCCCTTTTTGCGTGCGTCTGACGTGCGTTTAATAAGACATCGTTCATCCCGTTCTTTGTTGTTGTGTCTTTGAGGGGAAAGCCGACGCACCAGTTACCGGTCAGCTAAGTGGCAGGTGACCTGAGCCTGAGGTGTTCTGCGCCGGAGCAGTTTGACGGTGACAGGGGAGTAGCCAGCTGTGGCCGCATCCGTTTCCTAAGCAACCCTTGGCCCCTTCTCTTAAGTGTCCCTACTTCAAGGCAGTGGGCAGAGGCCACACGTGGGCAGTTGTGCATTGCCTGTCTGCGTCTGTGTTGCTGACTGGTGCAAGGTAGCACCAGAGCCAGGGTGGCCTCAGCTGAGAGGGTATTCAGGGTGGGACGCTATGGTTGCCTTCCCTCCCTGAGGGGCACAGGAAGTTTCCAGAAGAGGCTTTGCCCCTTTGCACGTCTCCCCATGGAACTGATGGAGTGAGCCCTTTATACCCAGACAGGAAACCAAAGCTTTGCACAGAGTGGATTCTGAGTCTGTCAGTCCCCTGGAACGTGAGCATGGAGCTTACGGTAGGGGGTCCTCACTGCTCTCAGGGGACACCGGGCTCTGGTTCTAGGCTTTAGTCCTCTGTGCTGTGTCCAGGGCAGTTGCTCAGTGGGACGCCTGGGTGGTAGTGACTGTTGAAGACTCCGACCTCTGTGGAGCTGCAAGTCACTCGTGTGTGGGGCTTGGCAGATCAGTGGATTTCAGACATATCCGGCCTTGACCCGGGGGCCCCTGTGATGTTTCCTGGAGGAGTGAGGTTGTGTGTGGAGTGAAGCTTACACAGTACCTGACCTGGAGAGGAGAACCTGGGTCACCCAGGTGTGATGCTGGGTCCTCACACGTATGAAGGCCAGTGTCAGATCTATGGGATGTGACAGAGGGCCCGCTGGTCATCGTTGGCCAAGAAAGCAGGGCTTCTGGGAGGTGAAGGAGTCAGGAATTTGGTTGTCTTCTGGGTCTCCAGAAAGAGCAATCCATCTGCTAATGTAGTCGTGGAGGGGGGGCTGTTTGTGCCTCTGAATCTCAGAGCTACAGGACCATACACCTGGGGTGGGTAAGCTGTGAACGTGGCTGACTTCCTGCTGCTACAGCCACAGGAAGCTGCTGCCCAGAAGAAACAGAGGCAGGCTGTCAAGTGTTTACTGGTTTTCTGATGGCCTTCATTGTCTCCACATCTTGGAGGGACCTGTAGGGCGTAAATCACCCAGTCTCTGGCCATGAATTCTGGGTAATAAGTGTCTTAACTTGACTCCTTGCAGACGTCTGCTGAAGGAGGCGCCAGCCACACTGCCACGGGAGCTGCAGAGAACTCCAGGTGCGCTGCTTTGGCTACCCGACTCAAAGCCTCCAAGATAAATTTTCAGTGGCCGCCGTGGGGCAGAGAGAACCTGTGTACCTAACAGCAGGCTCCACGTGCAGTGGATCCTGCCTTGGCAGGGCCTGTGCCAGGAGCCATCTGTTCTCCTCTCAACCCTGCCGTGGGTCCCCACCCGTCTCTTCTCTGGGACCTCTGTCCTACCTCATTAAAAACAATGTCTATTTTGATCTTATGTGTATGGGCGTTTTGCCTATACATCTGTGTGTGTAACACACTCATTTAGAACCTGCAGAGGCCAGAAGATTGTGTCAGATCCCTGAGACTGGACTTTACAGATGGCAGTGAGTCACCATGTGGGTGCTGGGAACTGAACCTGGGCCCTCCGAAAGACTTCTTAACTGCTGTGCCTTCTTTACTGCTTAAAAAACATTTTATAAACTTTTCCTTCTCTCTCTGTCTCTGTCTCCCTCCCTCCTTCCCTCTCTCCTTCTCCTCCTCCTTCTCCTCTTCTTCTTCTTTTTCTTTCTCTCTCTCTCTCTCTCTCTCTCTCTCTCTCTCTCTCTCTCTCTGTTTTTTTGTGTAGCTCTGGCGTCAAACTCACAGAGGAGGCCTGCCTCTGCCTCCCCCATTGCTGGGATTATAGGCATGCATCACTGCACCTGGCAATTAGTTTTTCCACTTTCATAAGTGTGTGTGTGTGTGGGGCACATGCGTGTGAATGTGTGTGCACAATGTGTATGCACATGTGAAGGCTTAATTGATATTTGGGATCACTCTTGGTTGCTCTCTTCCATCTTTTTCATTGAGGCAGGGTCTCTCAATCAAACCCAGAGCTCACCGATACGGCCAGTATCACTGGAGACTTGGGGACGTTTTGTCTGTCCCTTCCCGGGCTGCATTACAGGTGGACACCATTCCCAGCTGGCATTTGTGTGGGTTCTGGGGAATCCAAGTGCTGCGTCTCGTACTTGTAAAGAGAGCATTAACCACGGAGCCAGCCTCCCTATTCTCCTCCAGATGTGTGCGTGAGTAGCTGAGTGTGTGTGCACACGAGAGCAAGTGCATGCGTGCAGGTGTATGGCATGTTGTGACCAGAGACGGATGGACATTGGGTCGCTTCTTGGTTGCTTTCCAACTCTTCACCTTATACAGCAGGCTCTCCCATCCGAACCCAGAGCTCACAGATTAGACCAGGCTAGCCAGCTGGGATGGGATGGCCGACAGGCTGCCATCTGAACTCTCTGAAGCGGTTGCCCAGTAGTTCCACTTACAAATGGCTCTGCCTAGCTGGCACTGGTGACATAGAACTCCGTAAGGTGTGGCTGGGTTGTGCTCAGTCACGTGTAGAAAACAGCCTTGTGTTTTCATACCGTGCCCTTTAAAACCATCAGCCGTGGCTGGTTGCCTGTGTGCCTGAGCTGGCTCGTGTCTGGACCTGGCCTCGCTCCATCTCTGGTTGTTTGTGCCAGCTGTCCCCTTTATCAACAGAAACAAGGAATTAGAACAGCGCTTGGGGTGGTGCGGCTCAGAGGGAACTGTCTGGGACATGGGATTGTATGGCCTAAAATCTGCAGTGCTGACATGGGTGTAAGCACTTAAAAATATTTATTTTTATGTACAGTGGTGTTTTGCTTATATGTATGTCTGTGATAGTGCCAGATCCCCTGGAGTTGGAGGTACAGAGAGTTGTGGGTGCTAGAACTTGAACCCAGGTCCTCTGGAAGAACAGCCAAGTGCTCTTAACTGCTGAGCCATCTCTCCAGCCAGATGTCATAGGAATGAATTCAGGAGACAAGGTGCTCCTTGCTGTCAGAGATCTGCCTTGGATCTGTGCGTTCGACGCCAGCCTGGTCTTATATTACAAGCTCCAGGCTGCCTAGGGCTTACATGATATGGCCCCCATCTCAAGCAAGCAGTACCAGAGCCTGGGAGATAGCTTAGCGTAAAGTGCTGGCTGTGCGAGCATCGGCATTCCAGAATCTGAGTGAGAGCTGACTGTGATAGCCCACCTCGGTAACCCCAGTTCCTTCAGAGAGAAGGGAGGCAGAATCAGGGGATCCCCAGAAGCTATGTGGGTTACCTAGCCTGGGGTGTGTAGCAGTGGCTGTGTCAAACAGGGAAGAAGATGAAGACCTGACCCTGGGACTGTCCTTTGACAGCTGCACAGTGGCATGTGCCCACCTACCCACATACATACATACGTGCACAGGTACACACACACATTTTAAAAAACAATTTTTAAAAAGCCTTTTTCTTGACACTTTGGCTGACGGCCAGTCCTCTGAATGCCCCACTCTTGATTCCGGTGACCCCGACCTTGTGACAGATTGCCACGTCAGGTGTGTCTTCACCGCCCCCCCCCCCATAGCCTTTCGGGGATCTTCATGTCTGAAGATGGTGCTCTGTCTGTGTCTTCTCCACTGCCCTTTGGTTGAATCTGTGAGCTGGTAGAAACAGCCCAGACATGGAAAGGGATCTGTGCCCGGCGGCCTCGCTGGAGTCTGGTGGTCACTGCCCCGTCCTGGCCTCAGAGGGAGGCAGGTCCCTAAGGTCCTGGGCACAAGCTGCTGTGTACCACTGTGCTTTAAGGTCATGTACGCTGAGTCCAAAGACAGCGGGAGGGTCTCCTCGAAGATGCCTGCCCAGGAATGCAGCGAGACAGGGGTCCTCCACCTTCTAGCCTCTGGCAACTGCCTGGGGGCTTGATTCACACTGGGGCTGCCTCCACGCAGCCTGCCAGGCTCTACCTCTTTGTTAAAAAAACAAAGAAACAAACAAGAATAGCGTCGTAGCTTGGTTTCTATCGTTTCTTAAAGACCATGACTAAAAGCCATCTCCCAGGCCTAAACTTTGCATTTTTATTTTTTTTAAAGAACAATTTCAAGCCGGGCCTGGTGATGCATACTTTTAATCCAGCACTTGAGGGAGAGTCAGGCAGATCACTGTGAGTTCAAGGCCAGCCTGGTCTACAAAGGGAGTCCAGGACAGTCAAGGCTACACACAGAAACCCTGTCTTCAAAAACAAAAACAACAAAACCAAAACCAAAACCAAAACAAAACAAAAGAAAAAGTTTTTTAGAAAAGTCAGAACATCTGGAAAAAAACTACTTGTGAAAAACCCTCCTACCATACTCGCAGTTGTTATTATTATTATGTATTATTATTATCTTATTAAATAATACATTAGCTAACAGAATTTACCACCTTAGCTTTTTCTAAACTCTGGTCTCAGGAGTTAAGCTTGTTCTCAGTGTTGAATAACCACTACAGCATTGGCCGCATGCTGAAGTCTGAGTCCCACCTGCTCCCTCACCTGCTCCTCCACCTGCTCCCTCACCTACTTCCCCACCTGCTCCTCCACCTGCTCCCTCACCTACTTCCCCACCTGCTCCTCCACCTGCTCCCCCACCTGCTCCCCCACCTACTTCCCCACCTGCTCCTCCACCTGCTCCCTCACCTACTTCCCCACCTGCTCCTCCACCTGCTCCCCCACCTGCTTCTCCACCTGTTCCTCCACCTGCTCCCTCACCTGCTCCCCCACCTGCTCCTCCACTTGCTCCCTCATCTGATCCTCCACCTGCTCCCCCACCTACTTCCCCACCTGCTCCTCCACCTGCTCCCTCACCTGCTCCCCCACCTGCTTCTCCACCTGCTCCCTCACCTGCTCCCCCACCTGCTTCTCCACCTGCTCCGCCACCTGCTCCCTCACCTACTCCCCCATTGCTCCTCCACCTGTTCCTCCACCTGCTCCCTCACCTGCTCCCCCACATGCTCCTCCACCTGCTCCGCCACCTGCTCCGCCACCTGCTCCCTCACCTACTCCCCCATTGCTCCTCCACCTGTTCCTCCACCTGCTCCCTCACCTGTTCCCCCACCTGCTCCCCCACCCACTCCCTCACCTGCTCCCCCATCTGCTCCTTTCTGCTTACACCTGTTCCTTAGTGGGATCCCTTCCAGCCAACTCCAAGACTTGCAACCCCCCCCCCCCACTCTCCCACCCAAGCCTTTCTCTTCTTTCCCATGCCTCTCTGTTTTTCTGCCCTTAGGCTATTAGGACTGTGTGGAGCCCCTGGCATCGCCCTCTTACAACATCAGACTCCAACCCTAACTTCACTTCTCCCTTGGGGACGTGGTGCCTCTGTTGGGGACTCCCTATGGAATCTCCCAACACCCCTGTACATGTGGAAGTGAGGGCACATGATGCATGGAGGAGCTCAGTGTCCAGGCTGTGTGGCAACCCACCCTGACTCCCTCCTGCTGGTCTGCTGCCATGTTCCTGCCCTGCAAGACACCTGGCAGGCTTCCCTGTGACAAATGGGATAAAAGGCCAGTGCCCAGGATGCGGGTGTGTCCTGTCATGTAGCCTGGTTCAGGCTAGTGGGCTGGGTCAAGAGAGGCTGGGGCTGGTTGGGGGGACAGCACCCTTTGCCCTTAGGCTGGAGTGGGCCAGATCTGCAATGACAAGAAAGACAGGTGGGCAGAATGGTGCCCTCGTCACCTTCCGTCCCTGTTGTCCCCCAACAGCGGCTGCTGCTCAGTAGGAAGCTCAGATCTGTGGGTTCCCCCTCAGCAGCTACAGCCTGAAGAAGGACTCGGAGGGGAGCCAGGGTGACTTGACCTTCAAGGTGGATGATTCAGTTACTAATGGGGTCCTGACTTTCCCAGAGGGTCTCCGGATCACGTGTGTGTCAAGTCCTCAGAAGACCTGCTTCCTTGGTTGTGGAGAAGCCTGTGACACTACAGCCTCTGTGTGGGTCCAGGCCTGGAGGGACACACAAGGGACAATGGAGAATAGATAGCCAGCCAAGCCCTGGCTACGGGACAGGCGGGGCTGGCCATGGTCAGGGCAGTAGGGACTGTAGCCAGAAGCCAGATCTGGGCAAGGAGGGAGCACTGTGGGACCTGGCTGCCCCAGCAGCCCACAGAGCCCACAGTCTGCTGGGGGACAACCTGGGAACTCCGGCCCGAACACCCAGTGCTACCTGAGCAGATAAGCACCACCGGGCTGCCGGGTGGGGAAGGCGGCTGGAGCTGCCCAGCCCCCACTCTGCATGCTGGCGGTGTCCAGCAAGCGTTTCCAGACAGCTGGAAACCTGAGCAGCTGACGTGTCATTATTTGTGCAGCTGGAGACGGAGCAAAACTGATAAGAGCTCCGAGGGCGTGGTGTGTACGTGTGCGTCTCATTTATGTGGCCTGTACACTGCATAGCTAGGCCTTGGCCCTCCCTGTGGGTGCACACACCCGCAGCGTTGCTTGTGGACGGCCGTACTCCCTTCTGGTCTGGCCCGTGTGGTGCTGGCCACCCAGGCTGCTGTGCTTGGCCCTCATTCTCTGAGGTTCTTTGTCTTCCTGCCAGCAGCTTCTCCCAGCTGGGGACAGGGATGGGTTATGGGGTCCTGAGCGGAAAAATCACTGTCACTGGAGCCCCAAAGACAGGACCCAGGGCTCTGCTGCTGGTGCGCCTCCCACTAGCTTTCCTCACCACGTGGTGGCGGGTGTGGCAGCGAACAAGGAGCAGGACACTAGTGTGAACTGAGACGGGGTGATGGCACCCATGAGAGAGCAAGGGCGCAACCCCTATAACCCACCCCCCACCCCCACCGAGTCCATCCCTTCTCTGGGCCTGCTGACAGCTCTGGTGGCTGTGTGTGGAGGTCAGAGGACAATTTCTGGGAGTCAGTCCGCTCTTTCTCCCATGTGGGTCCCAGGGATCAAATAGGTCACCAAGCCTGGCAGCAAATACCTTAACCTGCTGAGCCTTGCGTTGTCCCCCGCGGCCCCCTACAACCAGGCCTGACGTAGTGCAGGCTGGCCTCGAACTCACAGTCCTCCTTCCTCAGTCTTCCAGATGCAAAGTCTCGAGGCAGATGTTACCCCACCCGTGTGGAAAAGGGTTTTAGAGCTGAAAACAAAGCAAGGGTTCCTTCCACCCAGTGTGATGCAAACCAGACACCAGGCAGCAGGTTTAAGTCAGATGAAAGAGGCAAAAAGGAAATATGTTTTGAAAATAAGAATTGTCTTACCAGAGTAAATGACCCTGGCTAATGTGGAGCAGATTTGCCCTGGCTTGTCCAGAAGCAGCCAGGCTTCTCCAGAACATTCTGGGCGGGAGGCTGTCTGCACACCCAGCCATCCTGGCATGGAGGAGCAGGAGAGCCTACAGGGAGGATGAAGGCCTCCTGCGGTCTGTGTTTGCCCCTCCCCTCCCGTGTGTGGCTCTGGATGCGGGAACAGCAGCAGGATGCTCCTCACAGCCACAGCCCGGCTTTTGGAATCTCCTCCCAAGCTTCCAGCACATTCTTTTGATTATCCTCAGTGTGGCTAAACAGTGCCACGTGAGGATGTTTTTGGTTTTCGGAAGCAGCTGAGGGCTGCTGGCAGCCAAGCCTGGCGCTGGTGCAGCTCCCTGAGCAATGTGGAGAGGCTCAAAACTGTGGAGGGATGCCAGGGTAGGCTGAGCCCGGGGAGGCTGTACAGCGTGGCCCCCACAATGCTCTCTCTGCATGAACCCTGTGCCAGCAGCATCACAAAAGCCACTGGGATCCTGACACTACGAGGCAGGATACACCCCCAACATCCAGCCCATGTGCCTGACCATTGACCTCGATGCGTCTCCTCTCTCCCTCCCCTGCAGGTTCTGACGAGCCTCGCCTGGGTCGAAGTGTGCGGAGGATGGAAACGCGTGCTCAGCCATGTCTCTGGGCCGCCTCCTTCGCCGGGCCTCCTCCAAGGCCTCGGACCTCCTGACCCTCACCACGGGGGGCAGTGGCGGGTCCCCCTCCGTCCTGGATGGAGAGATCATCTATTCCAAGAACAATGTCTGTGTGCATGCGCCTGAGGGGCTACAGGGCCCTGGGGAGCACCACCCAGGTGAGAGGACGTCAGGCACCCCAAGCACCCCAAGCCATTCTCGGTCTCCTGGTACACTTGCGGTCTCTAGGGGTGGAGCCCCGCGCTGCTGGTAGGGTTCTGGGATTGCGCAGCTCCCCACTGTCACCTACAGCTGCCTGAGGAGTTTCCTTCTGACTTCAGGGCTCAGAAAGGAGTTTCAGAACTAGCTTGTCTGAAAGGCACAGCCGGGGCCTCAGTAAAGGCATCTTAAATAGGCTTAAGCAAGGTGACAATGGGAAGAGTCAGCAGACAGGGCTCGCCTGGGAGCACGCATGTGTGTGGGCTTCTCTCCGGTGAGGTCCCAGCTGGGCCAGTGGGACTAGGCTCCACCCAAGCAGGCTGGGGACACGAGCCTTACCTGTGGAACATGGCAGGTTCCAGGCTGTGAGCTCAGGGGTGGGAGGGTCCACTCACTCATAAAACGGCAGCTGCAAAGGCAACAGCTACCTTGGGGGAGCCCTGTGCGTTATTTGTGCTGTTGTGATGAGAGGTCAAGGATGGGGTTTTAGATTCTCAATCTTTATCCCAAGGCCGCGCGTGACTGGAGGGTGTGGGAAGAGCCTCCCCGTCACGTCACGTGACCATCGGGAACAGCTGGCGGATTCTCCCAACCTCTGCCAAACACTGAAGCGTGCCAAGGGGCTTTTGGCTGGAGTTCAAGTCCCCAGGGACATATGTGGTTGATGTTGTTGGCTCTTGCTTAAAAGGGTTTTGAATCACAAAATCCGCCCAGGAATCAGTATACCCCAGACAGCCTGGGGCTGTGCTAGGAGATGCCGCCCTCCGAGAGAGCTTGATGCTGACGAATACACAGCCTTAAGAGTGGTCCCTTCCTACTCAGCTATTAAAAACAAGGAATTCCCGAAATTTGTGGACAAATGGATTGAGCTAGAAATGATCATAATGAGTGAGTTAACCCAGAAGCAGAAAGAGTCAAATGGTATATACTCACTTATATCTGCATATTAGCCCAAGGGGCATGTCCCATGAAAGCCTTCACTTACCAGGAAACTGGGACAGAGGGGAGGACATCCTATTGGGACTCTGGATGAGAGAAGCATGGGAGAATAGCAAAGTAGAAGGATCCAGAGGGTCCTAGAAACCTACAAGAAGAACATTATGATAGGCAGATTTGGGCACAGGGGTCCCGCTCAAACTAAGGCACCAGCCAAGGACAATACAGGCGGTAAACTTTAAACCCCTACCCAGATCTAGACAATGGACAGAACACTCTCCACAGTTGAGTGGAGAGTGGGGTATGACTCTCACACGTACTCTGGTGCCTCATATTTGACCATGTCCCCTGGAGGGAGAGACTTGGTGGCACTCAGAGGAAGGATAGCAGGTTACCAAGAAGAGACTTGATATCCTATGAGCATATACAGGGGGAGGTAATCCCCCTCAGTCACAGTCATAGGGGAGGGGAATAAGGGGAGAAATGGGAGGGAGGGAAGAATGGGAGGATACAAGGGATGGGATAACCATTGAGATGTAACAAGAATAAATTAATAAAAAAAAAAAAAGAAAAAACATAAATGTAAAAAAAAAAAAAGAGGGGTCCCTTCCTCAAAACCTGCATTGGAAGCAAAAAACCAGGGGGTGCTATGGCTGATGGAGGAGGCCCAAGTGCTGCCCTCTGCCCACCTTGGAATGGTTCTTGTTCCCATCTGCCCCCCTCCTCCTCCTACAGCTGTGCATGTAGCTGGGGTACCACCTGTCCAGCCCCCCTGACCGCCTGTCCTGCAACTCCCCACAGGGTACCTGTGCCTGTACATGGAGAAAGATGAGCTGCTGGGGGCTACCCTCATCCTGGCATGGGTCCCCAACTCTCGCATCCAGAGGCAGGACGAGGAGGCCCTACGCTATATCACCCCCGAGAGCTCCCCGGTGCGCAAAGCACCCCGGCCTCGGCGCCGACGCACCACGAGCCTGGGGGCCCCCTACCAACCCTCTCCCACAGAGCCAAGGCCTCCCCTGATCCCCAAAGACGAAGACATCCTGGCGGTGGTCCAGGACACGCAGGAAACTCTGCACATCAGCCCTACAGAGGAAGACCAAGAAAAGCTGGCCCAGGGCCCAGAGGTGGATGGGCCCCTGCCCGCTTCACAGCCTGTCCACAGTGATTCCGGGATCTTGTCTGCAGTCAGCTCCCAGGACGGGACAGAGGATGGCCGGGAGCCGCGGCCTGAGGCCGTGGAGGAAGAGGGCTCCCTGGAGCTGTCCGCTGACGGCGTGAGCAGGGATAGCTCATTCGACTCTGACTCTGACGCCTTCTCTTCACCTTTCTGCCTGTCACCCATCAGCGCGGCCCTGGCGGAGGGAGGCGGCCCTGCATTCCTGGAGAGCGAGGGCAGGTGAGTTCCTAATGCAGAGCTGCCCAGACCTGACCTGGCTTACAGGAAGGGGCTCTGGGCTCAGGCTTAGGGCCACCACACGGTGACTGGGAAAGGGTGGCCGGGAAAGATACAAACGGTTTCCCGCGTCCATCTTCCCCTGCGCCTGTCGTCCGCGTCCCTCCTCTTCTCTCTTCCTCCCTTCACAGCCTCTCCATGCAGGACTGTGGCCTGGTGTGGAGGCCTCTGAACAGGGTCCCACGCACAGGGTCTTTGGACTTCTCTGTTCTTACGCCACCAGAGTGTCAGCTGTGTCTCAGCCCTCAGGCCGACTCCTGCCAGTGAGCCTGGGTGGTCCTGTGAGTGACTTCATGAGGTGTGGCCTGGCTCCCTTCTGGGCTCACCTTGTGTCTTGCAGGCTGCCTTGGGAATCCCCCCTGTTGCCAGCTGCAGGGGTGGGAACACGGCCCTGGGTGTTTGATAAAGGAACTAGCGTTCACTCTGCCCAGTCCTCTGTGCCCTGTGGGGCATGCTATACTTGCAGGAGGCAGGACGGCTTACCTTGGAGAGGGTCGTCTGGCCTGGGGGCCCAGGGTGATGTGTCTGGTCAAGGAGGGCCATTACCATGTCACCTGGTATCTTTGGGGTTCTCGGGTCCTGTTGGGTCCTGGGTCTTCATGGAGAGACACAACACACAGGTCTGCTCACCGCAGATGGGGAGCCTACCGCAGGCGGAAGTGTGGGTGTCACCAGAGTCCAACTTGGTGAGCCATGAGTTTTACTGAGGTCACTTACAGGAACAGAAATGACCCAAAAACCAGCAGCATCACCAATGCCTAACCCAGCATGGGTGATAGCTCACAAAGCTGGGGAGCCTGGATGCCAGCAGGCAGGTCAACGGGTTCAGAATGTCCTTCCCAGGCGCCTCAGTTGGTCTAAATGTCTTCGGTGAAATGCAGCTGCTTTCTGCTTCTGGCAGGCAGCCAGTCTGAGTTGTGTTTGCGGCCTTCCCCAGTCTCAGGGGAACTCTCTCAGCTTTTATTGTTTACTCTGGCAGGGAGGGGCCTAGTGAGTCTGGTCAGTTTCAGGGACTTCCTTTTGAGTTGCTTACCTTAACTGCTTAAGGAACTTCCCTGGGCCCCTTGGAAACTGTTAAATACAGGTCCGTAGGGGTAGGTGCTTGCATGCACAAACCCAGGACATTCAAGGGTGAGCACATCTGACACCAGCATCTTCTGTATCCTAGATGTGGCCCTCAGCTCATTAGATTTAGCTAGCATGACAAGTATAAACAATGGTGGTGAGGGCCAGTGCTATCCAGGGCATCTGTGGTTAATAATTGGGCTCACAGGTGAGCGGGCACCGTGGGCATCGGGGTCAGTCAGGTCTGGGTTACATGTGTCCATGCTCTGAGCCAGGTCCTGGCTGCTGCTCCCTGTACTGGGGGAAGGGAGAGAGGCCCAGGGGTGAGTGGCTTGCTGGAGGCCACCAGCTGGCGGGACTGGCACCCAGCAGCTGGGGCTACCCCAGGGCTGGAACACACCATCACGCTGGTGCTGCAGTGAGCCAGTCAGCAGAGAGACGGATGCCTTGCTGCCTGCAGCAGTTAGGAATTCAAGATGGAGTCTGTCCTGGTTTTGCCTCCTTGAGAAGACAGGGTCTGCTAAAGCCTAAGGGGTTGATAGCATTGGTCTTGGCGTTTGAATATGCAGATAGAGTGATGCTGTTAGCCTGAGTGGGCGTGGGCGGTCTAGACCGGCTGAGGTTCCCCCCACCCCTCACCCCCCCCCCACTCCGAGCCAGGGCAGGCTTGGGAGCGCCCCCTAGTGGTGCCACAGCAGCAGTGCAGTAGTGTGTTCCTGTGTTGCTACACCCAATGCCAGGCTGAGAGGGAGGTGGCTTTGCCTGGCTCCAGCCATGGCCTGCAGCCTGGCCTCAGCCATAGCCTAGAGTCTGGCCCCATCTTTTAAAAGCTTCACCACAGCACAGCGCAGCTGAAGGTCTGGTTTCCAAGCTCCAGCCTGGCTGCCCCTGCCGTGCATGACGGGAGGTTTTGTTTTTAGCAGATGTAGATTCTGGAAGGGTTTGGGCCCCGGGGTCTGCGTTTCCCACCATCGTTGGTTTTGCCCAGACTTGGAGTCCCCTGATACTCTGCTCTAACCCAGACTAAACCAGTATCCGTGACTCTACGGGGCAGTGACTGAACATCATGTTTTCTTTATTGAGACAGTCTCCTGTAGCCCAGGCTGGCCTTGAACTCACTGGATAACTAAGGGTGTCCTTGAATTCTGACGCCCCTGCCTTCTGAAGGCTGGGATCAAGACCGTATGCCAACGACATGGGGTTTACTCAGGGATAGGGATCCAGTCCAGGGCCTCGTGCATGGTGGGCAAGCGCTTTCCCACACGACCTTTTCCCCCAGCCCCTGGCCTGTTTTCACAGCAGCGAGGGTTGAACCCAGGGTCATTTAACACGGAGACACATCCTCAGACCTTTCCCCTCCCTCCACCCCCTTTTCAGACAGGTTCTTGCTAAGCGGTCCAGCCTGACTTTTAATTCACATTGTAGCTCAGGCAGGTCCTTAACTTTCCATTGTCCTGCCTCAGTTTCCACGTAGCCGGGATGACAGGCCTGGGCCTCCAGGCCCCCGTTCATCCTTATATTCTGAACTCCCCGAGGAATTTCTGTTTTCATCAGGCTTGAGAACCTTGGCTGTGGAGGGGTCCAAGGGAGAGCAGGTCCTGTGTGCTGGGCTGAGAACCCACCTACCTACCTGTCCTGCTCCCTGAAGCAGGAGAATTGAGTCCCAGAGAGGCCAGGCCAGGGCAGGGCAAACAGCCTGGCTCTCGGCTGCCCTCTGGTGGCAGCACTGGAGAACAACATGTGCAGGCCGAGTTGTGGCTGAGGATGGACCAGAGGAGGCAGACAGACCTGCATGGCAGAGTCATGTCCCTCTCTCCGTTTCGTTACTTGGTGGGATGTTCACAGAAAGCCTGAGTGGGTGAAAGCATCTCAGGGTCCCCTGGACTGTCTACATTTGCCCACTGCTTCTGGGATATAGCCAGCCAGGGCCTGTTTGTCAGAAAACCCAGCCGTGTACCAAGCCCTGCAGTCTCTCTCTTAACTCCCCTCCCGTGTCACAGGGATAGCCTGGAACCCATGACCTGTTGATTCAAGGCCTTCTAGGGAGTGGATGCCTGGTACTTGGCTCACAGGGCTTGGGTTCTGGTGGCCTGGACTCTGCCATCCTTCCGTCCCTCCCAAGGTGTCAAGAAACACAGCTCTGTAGCCCTGGTGGTGTGAAAGATGACGCCACAGATAGTGGGCACCTGTCACCTCTCTTCATTTCCAAGAGGAATGGGTTCAGTCTGGAGAGCCAGCTAGGTGTGAGAGTGTGGCTAGTTCATGTAAGCGTGTGGCTAGCTTGTGCGAGCCTGTGGCTAGTTCAAGTAAGCAAGCGTGTGGCTAGCTTGTGTGAACATGTGGCTAGTTCAAGTAAGCAAGCGTGTGGCTAGCTTGCGTGAGCTGGCCTTGCCCTGGGGACTGAGATTAGCACCAGACATTCGGCTTGCCTTGTTCTGGCCCAAATGGCCCATATGGAAAGAGTCCTAAGAAATACCCAAGTTTCAGAAAGAAGAAAGTGCACCCAGATGTTTGGGGGAACGAGGAAAGGGCCCGCATAGTCACCAGGGAACAAGAATGTTAGCTGACCCCACCAGAGGGGGCTCCTGCCTTGCCTCACCCCGGCTGCCATTCCCTCTTCTCCCAGCCCTGCAGCACACGGCACAGAATCCACCACAGTGGGAAGACCTATGCTGCTGTCTGGAAGTTCCCAGAGACTCAGACCCAGGGTGGGGCTGGAGAGGTAGACCGGCCAGGAGCAGGCGTGGCCCTGGAGCTCAGCCCCAGCACCACAGCCGTGGGAAGGCCTGTGCCCGGAGCTCAGCCCCAGCACCACAGCCGTGGGAAGGGCCTGTGCCCGGAGCTCAGCCCCAGCACCACAGCCGTGGGAAGGCCTGTGCCCGGAGCTCAGCCCCAGCACCACAGCTATGGGAAGGCCTGTGCCCGGAGCTCAGCCCCAGCACCACAGCCGTGGGAAGGGCCTGTGCCCAGAGCTCACAGGGCAGGGAGAGGAGGGTACCTGGGGCTCATGGACAGCCAAAGAGACCCTGTCCAAAACCAACACCAGCCAAACAAACAAAAACAATAGGCCGGGTGTGGTGGCATACACTTTTAATCTCGGCACTCAGGAGGCAGAGGCAGGTGGATCTCTGTGAGTTTGAGGCCAGCCTGGACTACGAGTCCAGGACAGCCAGGGCTACACAGAGAAACCCTATTTCAAACAAACAAACAAACAAACAAACAAACAAGTCCAGGACAGCCAGGGCTACACAGAGAAACCCTATCTCAAACAAACAAACAAACAAACAAAACAAAACAAAACAAAAGCAAGGTGAAGCTGACTTGCAGACTAAGAGTGTGGCTTGGCTCCTTCCCCAGAGGACTGAGGGTTTCTCGGCACCCACATGGCCACTGGCAGCCCTCTGGAACTGCTGTTTCATGAGTCCAACTCGCCCATCCTCCACAGGCCCTGTACATTCAAGTGGAGCACTGACAGGCAGAGCAGCCATACACTTGACACCCCTGGCTTTCACATATATGTGCAAACACGCACACACCAGAAACCAGAAGGGAAACCGAGGCTGAACTCTGGGAAGGGTAGAGACGTAAGAGGGGCCATTCAATGTGTCTCCAGGACTCCGCCCACGGAGGACGGTCCAGAGCCGTGCTGACCAACACCATCACCTCTCGTGCCACAACCCTATGACCCCTGAAGTAGGGCACACGCAACCAAGAAGTCTTACCTATTTATATTTAGAATCAGGGTGTTGGATAGCCCAGGCTAGTCTCGAACGCAGCAGGCAAGGATGACCCAGAAGCCCCCAACCGCCTGCTTCAGCCTCCTGCTGGAGCTACCATACCCAGTGTATACAGCATCAGGGAATGGAACCCAGGGCTCCCTGCGCACCAGCCACAAGCTCTGCCAGTGGAGCCCCAGCTCCAGCTTCAACTAAGTGCTTTAATTGTGTGTATCGAGGGGCACTGGTTTAAATAGCACCTGTGACCAGTGGCCTCTGTTGGATAGCCAAGTCAAGAGAAAGATACGCCTGTGTGTAAGTACAAGGAAGTCATTGAGGCAGTCTTTAGTTTTTACACATCTTATTGTGTGATTATATTAATCTTAGAAAGGAAATCAATTTTAAAAAACTAGGTAGCCCTGAGTGGGGTGGGATGGTACAGAGCCATCACTTGGAACAGAAGCAGCAGGTCTCTGTGGGTTCAGAGGCCAGCCTGGTCGGTCCTCAGAGGGCTCCAGGACAAGCAGAGAGGCATGGTGAGAGCTGTCTCAAAACAGATCTCCCAGAGCTGGAGAGGACTCAAAACTGCTCTTCCAGAGGACCAGGGTTCAGTTGCCAGCACCCACATGGGTGCCTCACCTCTGCCTGTAACTCCAATTCCAGGGGATCTGACCTCCAAGAATGCCAGACATGCGTGTGGTGCGCACACATATGTATAGGCAAAACACACATATAAAAACAAAATAGGGCCGGGCGGTGGTGGTGCACATCTTTAATCTCAGCACTCAGGAGGCAGAGGCAGGTGGATCGCTGTGAGTTCGAGGTCAGCCTGGTCTACAAAGTGAGTCCAGGACAGCCAAGGCTACACAGAGAGACCCTGTCTCTAAATAAATAAATAAATAAATAAATAAATACAAAATAAATCTGAAAAAAAATTTTAATTACAAAAACAGTGTGAGCAGATGCTGTCACCGATTCCCAGGACCTTCTCCCTAGGGATGGTGAAGGCCAAGTTCTCCCTCAAGTGCACTGTTAACTCTTGATATGTATTCCAGGGTGCCTCGCCCAGTGGAGGATTGGTGTTTAGGTGAGGGACAGATGTGGTGACCTCAGGCCTTGAGTCTCCTGCAGGGTGTCTTGCTCTTCCTATGGTTCTGTGTTCCTGCGGGCCTGCCCGAGGCCCAAGTGAGCCTGGCTCAGCTGTGGATGCGTGAGAGACAGTAAGCAAGCATCTTGGCCAGGGGCCCTGTGGCAAGGTCCACTGCCACCCCACCTTTCTCTTTGCTGCTACTGGGTCTCCTCATTGTCTCCCCATTGTCCAGCTTCGTTCCTCCCAGCTTTGACACTCACTTCCCCCCAGCCGCCCGAAGGTGGAAGAAACTTTGCCCCTGGACGGGGCATATGGAATCAATCAATCAATCAATCTGTCTCCTTTTCTCTCTCCTTCCCCCCACCCCCCCGTCCCCGCACCCCTCCTCCAGACTTCAGAAATTGCTTCCTGTGTACCCACACACCTGTGTCGGGTACACATGCATGTGTGTGCATGTGGAAGAGAGGGTTAACACCAGATGTCTTCCCCCCACCCCCGCCCCGAGACAGGATCTCTCTGTGATAGCCTTGTCTTGGACTCCCTTTGTAGACCAGGCTGGCCTCAAACTCACAGCAATCTGCCTGCCTCTGCCTCCCAAGTGCTGGGATTAAAGGCGTGCGCCACCACATCTGGTCAGATGTCTTTTTAAATTGCTTACCACCTCATTCAACTGGGAACTATCTCATTCAGCCAAACTGGCTAGCTATCAAGACAGGATCCTCCTGTGTTGGCCTTCTCAGAGCTGAGGTTAAGGGTCCCAGCGTCTTAGATGGATGCCAAGCATCAAACTCAGGTCCTCAGCCCCTTCCTTCCATCCGTCCTCCTTCCTTCCTTCCTTCCTTTCTTCCTTCCTTTCTTCCTTCCTTTTCCCCTGAGTCTCATTTGTCCAGGCTGGCCTTGAACTACTGGTCCTCCCATCTCTACCTCTCATGAGCTGGGGTTATAGAGGATCATCACACGTGGCTTGTCTGTCTGTAGGGTCTTGATTTATATTCTCTCTCTCTCTCTCTCTCTCTCTCTCTCTCTCTCTCTCTGTGTGTGTGTGTGTGTGTGTGTGTGTGTGTTGTGTATTTGCTTACTGTGGGCATGTAGGCGTCCTTGGAGGGCATTAGACTTACTGCCTGACTTGGGTGCTGGGAACCAAACTGCTGAGCCACCTCTCTAACCCCTGTCCATAGGACCTGGAAAGCCCCGTGCATCTCCTTGTTGCCTCTGCAGAGGAAGAGATGAGGATTGGTTCCCCAGGGTATCTGCCCTAGCATCATACGACTCGGGGGAACGTTTCACTTTATTAACCTGTCAGATTCAGATTCTGACAGAATGTCTGCTTTTTTGGGGAGCGAGCAAGGGGCGGGTCTCCCGGAAGCTACGTGCAGAGCCTGGAGCAGTTGGTGCCGTGGGTGTTGGCGCAGGTGTCACGGCTGACTCCGTAGGCACTGGTCGGGGTCACCCTACCTTGAAGGGCGAACAGGGTGGAATAAACGGTGTAAGTGCTTTTGCCTTGGGGAGGAAACGGGTCTGTGTCACAAGGTATCAGCTCCGTGGCTGGATTATTAATGGCGTTAGCACGCATGGTTGGCGGGGCAGCCCCTGCTCCCATATGTGTAGAGGGTAGAAGTGGAGAGTTGCTGAGAGAAATCCGAGTAGCCAAGAAGGTTCTAGAGTTAGTAAGCTTGGTGAAACCATGAGCCCAGAAGTGTGGCTGCCTGGGTGCTGCCACGAAGGTTCCTGACACCCACCTATCACCCCCAGCTGTGACTCCAGCTGACAGGGGTGTGACACGCCCCCTGGCTGCCTCCTGAGTGGCCAGCTGGTCCTTTCTGTGCGGCCAGCCATGCGCAGGGAGGGAGGCACGCCCAAGGATGAGTGGGTATCCTCAGAGGGTGAGCAAGGGAGGAAGGAGGAGCGCAGCAGGCACGGCCTTGGCAAGCCCTGGCTGCCCCTCCCTGACCCTCTGCTCCCCCTCAGAAGCTGCCCAGCCCATGGCAGTGTTCTAAGAAGACATAGAGGGAAAAGAACCATCAGTCAAGGGATAGAGGGCAAGTGGAGAGATCCAGAGGTTGGAGAGGGCAGAGGGGCACTTGAGCAAGGGGCGGGGCCTGGTAGCAGGTGGGTGTCTAGGACGCCCCTCAGTCACAGTGAGAACCAAGGCCGCATGGGATGAGGGTCAGGTACTAGAGCCCGGTCTGTGGGTGTCGCCCCCTGCTGGTGTCAGGTGAGTCCTACAGAGACAGAGGGAAGGAATCCTGAGAGGTGCCTGGGAAGGATGGATCCCACCCTCCCCCCCCTCCCCCCCTGCCCCCCCTCCCCCCTCCCCCCCAACCCCACTGTGGGCCATGGCACGGCTTGAGATGCCTGCCACTCCTGCCATTCAGGAAACTGAGAAGACCTGTGCGCACACACGCACACACATCTCGCCACAGTCTCTGCAGCAGCCTGGCGCAGGAGGCTGCTGCTTCCGGGAGCTGTTGTTTAGGCTTGTTTGCGCTTCTGCAGCCGGGAGCTGAGATTTATTTCTTTAAAACATCCCCTTGCTCGACACCCTGCAATCTGTTCCGTGCTATGTAAGACTCATCTTGCCGTATGTTTCTGTAGCACTTGGCAGGCTTCTTCCGGAGGCTATCCCTCCCCAGCCCACCCCCAACTGAGGTGGCTGTCCCCACCTGCACCCCCTGCCTGAAAGATAGCCCTCCAGGGTTGCCCTAGGAGCTGTGGGGACAACACCAGCAGTTCTGAGAGCCACGGGCTGGCCTGCAGACTCCCCCGGGGATGTCTAGAAACAGTGTGTGTGTGTGGGGGGGTGTCTCACCGTCAGGCCAGGAAGTTGAGGATGCCCAGGCAGCAAGCACGCAGGGCCCTCAATCTCTGGCTGCTCCTCAGCTTCCTGCTCATTAGCAGGCTTTGGCTGCCACTCCAGGAACTCGGAGGCACTGCCAAAGAATTTGGACTGGGTCTCGTCAGGGCCTGGCCCTTCCGTGTGCCACTCACTGTGCACATGTGTTTGGCTCACACATGGCAATGAGAGGAGCTTGGGGGAGGGGAGGGGGACCCAGCAGGGCTGCAGCCTCGTGCCAGATACCCAGGTGTGAACTGCAGCTCACCCACGGTCCCTAGTGTGACCTCAGCAGGGGTCTCACCTCCCATCCTCAGTCTCCCCACCTGTGAAACGGGGCCTTGGTGAGGGTGCACGGTATGTGCAGGGCCCTGGCCGTGAGCCCAGCACAGTGGGCAGGCACTCACCGTCGCCATGGTGACCAGGCTGACAGGTAGCGCATGTCCAACGTTCTGCAGCCTTCTGCTCCGAGTGTGGTATGGGTGTCCCACGGCCACCATGACAGAGAGCCATAAGCCAGCCGCCTAAGACAAGAGAAACACGATGAACAGATGTCCAAGGTCCTGTGGTCTTCCGGGGCAGAGCCTGACTGTCTGCCCTAGTTCCTGCAGGCTCCAGCTTCAGCCGTGGTCACGTGACCTTGCCCCATCTGTGTGTTCGTGCCCCACCTGGTGAGGATGCTGGCTTAGGGTACCCCCCACCCCCTCCAGCACGTCCTGATCTGAACCTGGCTGCACCTGGTAAGGCCTGGTAAGGGGAGATGCCCGCAGGACAGGCACTTGAACATGGGTCAACCTTTCCTATGGTCTGTGGGCGTCGATATCAATGGCTGGGACAAAGTTGGAGGTCCCGTTCTTGCCCAGTTTTAGGGAAGGTCACTCAGCAAGGTAACTGTGAGTTACTGGCCATGGCATTAACTCTGAACTTAAAGACATTACAATGGGTTAGGGAAGCTGTTGTACACTTTTAATCCCGGGAGGCAGAGACAGGCGGATCTCTGTGAGTTCAAGGCCAGCTTGATCTGCAGCGTGAGTCCAGGACAGCCAGGGCTTGGCAGGTAAAAGCCCTAGCCAGGCAGGCCTGACAACCTGACTTAGATCCTGGAAGCCGCATAAAAAGCCAGATGTTCTGTACATCTGTAATTCCAGCGTTCCTGTAGTGTATAGAAGGCGGAGACAGGAGGAGCTCCTGGAAGCTCACAGGCCAGCCCGCCCAGATTTCATGGGCAGAGAAAAAGAGAAAAGAGCGTGCCCTGACTGAACAGAGTGGGAGCTGAGAACTGATTGCTGATGACCTCCGTGTGCATGCTATGGAGATGGTTTGTGGTATGTGTGTGTGGTGTGTGTGTGTGGGGTGTGTGTGTGTGTGTGTGCATGTGCGTGCGTGTGTGCGTGCGTGAGGGGGGACGGGGTGGGTGTGCGCGCGCATGTGTGTGTGGGTGCGTGTGTGTATGTGTGTGTGCATGCGTGCGTGCATGGTAGGGGGACAGGGGTGGATGTGTGCGCACATGTGTGTGTGGGGGGGTGGGGTGTGTGGGGGTGTAGGTGTGTATGTGGTGTGGGTGTGTGTGTAGGTGTGTGGGTGTGCCTTCTTGGAGCCTCTTGTTCACTCATCCTTTTCATTTCAGCTCCAGTTGGCCTCTGAGGCCAAATGGATCTTGTTCTAAGTCTCCAGAGGTGACTGGAGCCTGAGAAAAGACGTATTAATTTGCTTTAATATCGACAATATGGGCCTGGAGAGATGCCTCAGAGGTTAAGAGCACTGGCTGTTCTTCCAAAGGTCATTGAGTTCAATTCCAAGCAACCACATGGTGGCTCACAACCATCTATAATGAGATCTGGTGCCCTCTTCTGGTCTGCAGGCACACACGCAGGCAGAACATTGTATACATAATAAATAAATAAATAAATAAATCTTTTAAAAAAACCCAAAAAACAACAGGGCTGGAGAGATGGCTCAGAGGTTAAGTGCACTGTCCTGTTGTTTCAAAGGTCCTGAGTTCAATTCCCAGCAACCACATGGTGACTCATAACCATCTATAACGAGATCTCTTACCCTCTTCCGGTGTGTGGGCACATACAGGCAGAATCCTATATGAAAAACAAATCTTTAAAAAATTTTTTAAAAAAACAACAACAATATGGAGGCTAGAGAGATGGTTCAGTGGTCAAGAACACCAGCTGCTCTTCCAGAGGACCTGGGCTCAACTCCCAGCTTCACACGGTGCCTCCCAACTGCTTGTAAGTCCAGTTCTGGAGATCTGGTGTCCTCTTCCGGCCTCCATGGGCACTAGGCACATTCAAGTGATGCTCAGACACACAGGCAGGCAAAATAGGACTCAAAAAAAAAAAAGTAAATCTTTTTTTTTTTATGACTCAGCGCCAGGCGACGTGGCTCACACTTGTAATCCCAGCACCAGGGAGACAGAGGCAAGAGACCTGCTAAGTCTGAGGCCAGACTGCGCTGCAGGGTGGAACGTTTTCTCAGAGAAAGAAAGATAAAAGGACATGTGCCTGTTTCAGAAGTTTGTGCATGTGTGTGTGTGCGATGGGGGGGGTGTCTTTGATGCTGTGGGGCGGTGGTCACTGTTGTCATGTAGGTTTGTTTTCCTCCTGGTCTCTCAAAGTGAGAGCTGCCCGGAGCTAGTGTTTTGTGTGCCAGGGGCTGGAAGATGGGCCAGAGAGCTGCACTTTGTGCTTTGCGGACCACAATAGGCTCTGCTGCCCTTTCTGAGTGCCACTTTGTGTGGCAAAAGCCTCCACCCAAATAAGCAAATGTCACACACACACACACACACACACACACACACACACACACACCACCATGAACCTCACCAGGGACACTGAGATGTGATCTTTGTACAATTTTTATAAGTCATAAAATATTCTTTTTACTTTTTTTCAACATTTAAACTATCCAGACGTAAACTAGGTGTGGCATATGATTTTAATCCCAGTACTCCAGAGGCAGAAGCAGGTGCTCTCTGTGAGTTCAAGGCTCACCTGGCCTACAGAGCCAGTTCCAGGACAGCCAGGGCAGCTGTGAGACTCTGTCTCAAAACAAACAAGACAAAACCCAACCCATTTGGGCTGGAGATGTCTTCATGAAACCCTGGGTTACTCTCCAGCACTTCATAAGCCAGCTGTGGTGGGGCAAGCCTCCAGTGCCAGCATTCCAGGCAGGAAGGCCAGAATTTCAAGGTCATTTTTGGCTACATAGTAAGTTAGTTAGAGGCCAGCTTGGGACACGTGAGACCTGTCACAAACAAGCCAAAAGTGTGTATAGGAGTTGGGGTTGGAGGAAAAAGTCTGGTAGTTAAAATATTTTAGAACCAGGCATGGTGGCACCCACCTGCAATCCCAGAACTCAAGAGGCCAAAGGAAGAGAGGGTCTTGAATTAGAGGCCGGATGGGCCACGCAGGCCTCTTGTCTCAATCATGAAAAACCAAGACCAGTGAGATGGCCTAGCATGTAAAAGCTCCTGCTGTCAAACAATGAGCTGTGTGGTCCTCAGGACCCAGGAAGTGAGGGAGAGCCCTGACTGCTGCAAGCTCTTCTCTGCTTCCTGCTCATGTGCACACACAGAAGTGAGTGGAGGGAAGGGAGACTGCCCAGCTCCTGGCTGCAAGGACGGACAGCAGCCGGGACTGTGCCCGGGCTGGAGTTTACTGAGCCCTGATCTAGACCAAGCACAGTAGAAACAATAATGGGTGACATTTGCCTGTCCCCAACGGTGGCGTCCTGCATAGACCCTCACTTGGCCTTTATTCAGTAAAGGAAACTGGGCTAGTCTGTGGGTGTCCTATGGCGGCAGGGACGGTCTCTGAAAAGTGTGTGTGTGTGTGTGTGTGTGTGTGTGTGTGTGTGTGTGTGTGTCGTGTGGCCTCATGTCTCCCATATCAAGATACAGAGTACAAGGCACCCTTAGGTCATCTCTGCAGAACTGTCCCCAGCTCCTTGTCTCCGTCCTTGAGCACCACTCCCTTTCCTGTCTCTACAAGGACGCTTAAGCACCGCCCGCGTTGAGGTCTGTATAAGACCGTATCCCACCTCACTGCCGAATACGTCTCATAGTACGGGCCACACCCACTGAAGGGCACTGGTGGGTTGCCTCCAGCCTGGGGCTGTTACAAACCAAGCCTTTATGGATGTTCATAAAGGTCTTGTCTGAGTGTTTTCATTCTCTGTGATAAAGTCCCAGGAGTGGGGGCGGGGGAGCTGTTGGACAGCGGGGTGAGTGCATCTTGTTCAATTCTATAAGAAATTGCCAAGCTATCTTCCAGCAGGGCTGTGCTATTTAATACTTATATTTTTCGCCCAACAATCTGTGAATGATCCAGTTTAAAAAAAAAAAAAAGATTTATTTATTAGCTATACAGTATTCTGCCCGCATGTGTGCCTGCAGGCCAGAAGAGGGTGCCAGATCTCATTATAGGTGGTTGTGAGCCTCCATTAGGTGCTGGGAATGGACTCAGGGCCTTTGGAAGAAAAAGACAGTGCTCTCAACCTCTGAGCCATCTCTCCAGACCCTTCTTGTTTTTGACAATTTTACAGATGTATAGGATATGTTTTTAATGTCTTCTTTTCAGAAGTTTTATTATCTTAATTCTCTTCTCCCCACGTACATGTGTGTGTGTGTGTGTGTGTGTGTGTGTGTGTGTGTGTGTGTGTGTGTTGCCCATGGAGGCCAGAGGCTTCAGGTAACCCATAGCTAGAGTTTCAGAGGGTTGTGAGCTGTCTGCCAAGCGTACTGGGGACAGAACCCAGGGCCTTTGAAGAGCAGGGTGCATTCTTACCTGCCAAGCCATCGCTCCAGAGCTCGTGTGATGCGTTTTGATCACATTCATCGCATTACTTTCTTTTGTCCTCTTCCCTCCGACCCCCTCTTTCCTCTCAGCTAGCCCCCCTCCTTTTCATGGCCTTCCGTGGCAGCAGAGCTTAATTAGAGCTGTTTGCAAGAGCACAGGTGGGAGGTTACTTACTGGAGCACGCGCTCCACCAGTGGCCACGCCACTAAAGGAAATCTCTCTCCTTCCATTCCCAGCAACCGTTTACTACCCTGAGCTCCTGGGGAGGGGGGGTCCTCATGAAGTCCTACCCCCGCCCCCTGTTCATGGTGGAATGTTGACAGGCCCCATCTTGTGCCCGTCTGGTGGGGGGGGGGGCGCGCCACTGCTGTGAGTTACAACGCAGCAACGAGCCACCCCATCCTACAGCTCTTAACATTCTTTCTGACCTCTCTTCCGTGATGCTCTCTGAGGCTAGGAGGAGGAAGTGCGCATGTCCTGTTTAGGGCCATTTTCTGAATTCCCACCGACTCCTTGTGTTGGCAAGTCTGGTCTTGAACCCCTGGACTCAAGCAACACCCCCCGCCCCCCCCACCCCCTGCCCCCCCACCCCCCCACCCCCTGCTTCAGCGTCTTGAGTAGCCATTGGGACTACAGGCACATACTAGGGTACCTGGCATTGTTTGCTTATCTGAAACGGTCTGGGCAGGTGTGTGGCAGTGCCCTAGGGTGCCTGCAGTCCCCTCTGTTGACGACTGGGCACCTTGCACCTTTACACGTGTTCATGTGTATACTCTCAGTCAAAATGTCGCTCTCTCTGGAAGTGCCTACGCTCTGTCGGTGTTTGTTTTTACTCTCTGTTGAATTTCAATGGTGTTTTATTTGTTTTAGAGACTCGGGTTTTGTTGAACATGTGTGGCTTATCAGGGTCTCCTTCTGTGGCTTGCACCGTTGGTGCCAAGTCTCAGGACCCCTGGTCTGGCCAGGGCTGGAGGCCATTCAGACACTCCTCTGCTTTGTGGTTTTGTGTCCGTGGCCTCATGAGAGTGAACTTGGGTGTGAGGTTTGTGTTCAGGCTGTGCAACGGCCCCAGCGTCACACGTTGGGAAGATTTCTTTGCTGGCAGAGTCCTTTCTCTCTACTGTCAGCGGGGAACGCGTGTGTGGGTTGTTGTTTTTTCATTTTTCTTTGAGATTACAGTTACGTCATCTCTTTCTTACCTTTCCTCCCTCCAAGCCTTCCTTCCTGTGTTACCTCTGTTCAAATTCGTAACCCTTTTTCTTTAATTGTTGCTACGTGTGTGTGTTTGTGTGTGTGTGTGTGTGTGTTTGTGTGTGTGTGTTCTGAAATATATAAACACAACCTTCTCAGTCTGTATACCATTACCTGTCTGTATATTTTCACACCTGGTCATTTGGTGTCGGATAACCAGCTGGTGTGCCCTTTTCTGGGGAAGACTGTTTCTCCCGCCTGCAGCAGTCTTTAGCTGCCTGTAGCTCTCTGTATGGCTTTCTCCGTCCACGTTATCATGTTTGTTAGTGTCATCCTTGTTCAGGTCAAACTTTAAGGGTGCAGCTTCTGATGTTTCCAACCTCACAGCACGTCATTATGTTTTCAAAAGCAAAAGGAAACAGGTAAAACGAGCCACCAAAACTCCCCAGCGATTCAGATTGGTATCAGTTCAATATGAGGTCAACGTGGAGTCACCCAAAGAGGCTTCATATTCTGTCTTCTCGCTGTGTCCTGCGTGTCCTGCCCGTCCTCTGTGTCCTGTGTGCTCAGAACACACTTGAGTGTAGGCTTCCTGCAGTCCTGACATCGGGAGTGACTCATGACCCCGCAGCTCAGCTTAGGGCTCTTTGTGGTCCCTTGGCTTAGGGGATCTGCTTTGTCCATGGCAAGGGCTCCTCACCATCTGTGTCTCTCTGCGCTCAGGGGCCCTGCATTGCCAGCAGCTTTGGGCCCTCTGGGGTTCAGTGTGGGTCCGTCCTGTTGAGGTCTTGCCTCACCTCCCCTTGCCTGTTCTCTGCCAGACTTTTCTTCCTTTGTCCTTGCTAGTCATAAGGCTTCTAGTGAGAGGGCTGTGCAGGTTCATCGCAGGTTCATCCCCATGCTAGGAAAAGCTGCAGCCTGGATCCCTCTCCGCTCTGAGTGGAGATTCCAGAAGTCACCTGCAAGGGAGCTGGGTTCCAGAGGTTTAGGGTGGTGTTGTTGCATGGGCAGTCTTGAGATCACTCTGTTGTCCGCAGGGGCTGAGCTTTTTCTATTCAGCCTTCCGGGTCAGAGAGGAAGGAAACTGTTCCTAAGCTGAAGCAGCAGTGCCCCCAGCAGTGCCCCCAAGAGATGTAGCCCTCGTCCTCCTCTCCCCGCCTCCCGCCGCCTCCTGTCAACACCCCCCCCAACCCGGCACCTGAGCCAGGGCTGGGAACTTGCTCTTCTCACCAACCACGACAGCCTCCTGGGGTCCCTGACGTAACCTAGCCGACTGGTTGCACAGGCTCCTGCTGCCCTCTGGGGCTGGAGCTGCCCCAGGGAGCCGGCAGCTGTTGGCCTGTTTCTTGCATCAGCAGCTCTGATCCTCAAGGCCAGCCTGAGGTCACAGGCACCCTTAGGCGATGACGTGGCAGCTCCTTGGGTATCCGGGAGTTCACGCTGTGTCCCCGAGGGCCCAACCTGGCTGTCGTAATGTAACCCACAGGTGATGAAACCAAAACGCTGGGGGCTTTTGTCCCGAAGTGTGGGAATCCTCCGCCTCTGGCGCTGTACTTTCCAGCTAGGCAAATGGCACCTTTACGTTAGCTTTCTGTTTCGCCCAGCTCCTGTCCGCTAGACACCTGTGTCGTAGGCACACAGGACCTGGGGCTCCTGCTGACCCCTCACTTTCCATGTATAGTGTGTCCCCTTGTTTCAGGGAACCATATAGGTAGTCACCCAGCCACGCTCAGCCACACCTCAGGGTTTGGTCGTTCTTAGCTGCCCAGGGTAAAATAGATGTCCCTTGATTGTGGGCCTTGGGACCAAACCCTGGCCTGTGCCTCAGCCCTTTCTGGCCACTGTACAGAGGTAGCACCTGACCCTTCTACAAGACAGCCCTTGGGAGAGGCTTTGGACCACACCACCTGAGATGAGCTTCCGGTTCCAGTCTCTGATGGACCTCCAGTCGGGCTCACGTTTGTTCTAGCACCTTCCCTACCCTTGGGTCCTAGGAGAGGGAACATTGAGGCCATCCGCAGGAATTAAACATCCCACTTTTGACTTTTGTTCTGTTTTGTTCAGTAGTTTTTAGATGCAGGTTTCCAACCCCCGAGAAAGCTGGTTTCTTGTGGGAAGCTCAGAAACCAGTAAGCCATGCTGTGGGAAGGCTGGGGTGGGGGTTGGGGGCAGGAGGCTCGGAAGCGGGGGGGGGGGGGGGGGGGGGAGGGCGATGCCCTGGAAGAAGAGTGAGGTGAGCGACCACTGGAGGAAGCAGCTGTGTGGATCCCAGATGGAGGGAGGCCAGAGCATACAGGAGTGTGGGCTTAAACACAGCTCTGAGGAGGGCAGCGCTGGGAGGTGGCAAGGGCATCAGGATCCCGCTCGCTCCTGTAAATATTTAAACACAGCAAGGATTATTTTTGGTAGCGCAGTCTCTTTCTGAGCCTGGCAGCCATGCTGAGGTGGGTGTCAAGTGACAGTCCCCTCTGCATGGGGCTTCAGGGGGCCTTGCCGTTCCAGAGATCACTATTTTAATTGGGCCACAGACTCCTCTCTTGGGAGATGTGGAAAGATAGCCCTTGGCAGCCCCTGCAGGTGAAGCCTCGTGACCAGCATGGGTCCCCATCCATTAGTGTCCCTGGTGGTGGTCAGTTCTGAGAAGTGCTGGGCCTCAGCTGCCAAGAGCAGCACTGACGACGCTCAGGGACGCCACGGGAGGTCGCAGCCTGCAGCAGGCCCACCTGGGGTGGGATACAGCCGGAGAAGCTTCTGTCAAGATGGGCAGTGGCCATGGCTGAGGGTGGGCATGGGCACAGGGCATGGTGACCCCCAAAGGGCCCATGTGTCCTCGAATCCTTGCAGAATGATGGTCATCTCCTACCACAGAGTGGCCTTTGAGTACCGCGGCCCCAACCTTCCCCCCTTTGCCGTGCCCCGACGTCCCCATCCCCACCCCCACCCCCACGCAGATTGGGAACCGTGGCAGCCACCGTCCCCAGAAATTCTATTGTGTGACGTTGGTCGGGCAGGCTGGAGGGATCTCTGGGCGCCCAGCAGATGGCAGGCTTCTCCCAGATCAGCAGGGGCCATCCGCCCACATTCCTTCTTCCTGGGCGCCACGCCCTTGTGTTATTTCATCTTCCATTTGGTTTTAGGGAACCCGAAAGGACACAGGCAGCAAGGGAGACCCTCCTGGAAGCAGTTGTCAGGGCAAGCTGGCCTAGCTTTGGTCAGTGGGGACCCACTCAGGTCGAGGCCAGGTCCCTTGCTGTGGCCTGCTTGAGACCACAGCCTGCCTTCGCTTCCCCCATCACCTCTGCCTCCTCTCTGGGTGGTGGTGAGTGGCCCCTGATACATCCCACTTTGTGCCAGCCACAGCCTCTTCAGAGACCGTCGGGGTGTGTGTGGGGGGGGCTCTAAGGATTTGCACTGTGGTCCTCACATTGGCACAGCATGGTGTGTATTACCTGCTGAGCCTCCGGATACCTTTCACTGCTGTTAATGTGTAGATGGTTCATGTCCATGGAGCAGTGTTAGAAATAAAGAGGAGGAGCCAGGCAGTGGTGGCACACGCCTTTAATCCCAGCACTCGGGAGGCAGAGGCAGGTGGGTCGCTGTTAGTTCGAGGCCAGCCTGGTCTACAAAGCTAGTACAGAACAGCCAAGGCTACACAGAGAAACCCTGTCTCGAAAAACCAAAAATAAATAACTAAATAAATAAAACAAAATAAAATAAAAAAAAGAGGAGGAGCTGGAGAGACAGTCCAGAAGTTATGAGCACTTGTTGCTCTTGCAGAGGACCTCAGTTCCCAGCACCCACATGATGACTCAGTTCCCAGCACCCACACGGTGGCTCATGACCACCTGCAACTTCAGTTCGAGTGACCTGATGCCCTCATCTGACCTCTGCGGGTGCCAGAACGCACACATACGCACGCAGGCGAAACCCATGAGAATAAAGTAGGTTTATCTTTAAAAAGCACAAGAAAGAAAGGGAAGCGGGCTGGGAATGAGTCCAGTGGCAGGATGCCTGCTAGCCCGTGCAGGGCCTGGCTCAACCCCCAACGCCACCTAAAAAAACACAAAACAAAACAGGAAGAAGGACAAGAGGCAGTGGTGGTGGTGCATGCCCGTGATCTCAGCCCTGGGGGGGGGGCAGCCCGGGTCCATAGGGAATTCCAGACTCCTGTTTCAAATAAACAACAAACAAACAAACAAACAGAAAGGAAAGAAGTGTAGAAGTGTAGGAAGAGGGAGGGAACCGGGGAGGAAGGGGGAATAGGGAGGAGGAAGGAATAAAGGAGGTGGGAAATGGCATTTAAAAGGGCCGAGAGCAGTGGCCCGAGTGGCCTTGCACATCCACGTTCTCGGCAGCGTGGGCCACAAGATCGTGCAGAAGACGAGGAGGATCCGAGACCTGGGATGTAGGCCTGGGGGGCGGGGTTCAGTGGTAGAGCTTGTCTGACACGCCTGACAAGGCCCTGGGTTCTTTGTGTGTGCACACACACGCACACACATGCACGCACGCACACACACATGCACGCACGCGCACACACATGCACACACGAACACACATACACACGCACACACACACACACACGAACACGCACACGCACACGCACGCACACACATGCACGCACGCGCGCACGCGCACACACACGAACACACACACATACACACGCGCACACACACTCATTGTCCAGCCTTCTAGAAGGAGAACAGTTTGCCGTGCACCCCAGACATGCAAGGACTGTGAAGCTGCTGTGCTACACCAGTTACCCCCACCCCTGGGAGGTCCCCGTCAGAGAAAGGGCAGATGCAGTGGTGGTGCTGGGCAGACAGGGAGGTGATTAACCAGGGTGCAGTTGTGTTTTGAGAGGGTAGACTATTCTAAACAGGGAGGGTGGTGACATCGAACAGCAGTGTGGAGGTGCTTAAAGGGGAAGGTGGTAAATTTGTGCTCATAGGAGGAGGGTGGTGTCAAGCTCACAAGGTAATAGACCCACATCTGGCTCTTACCTATTTCCGGTCCCTCGAGGACTACTTTTGCCCTAAGCTGGATGAGGTCGTCCCAGACCGACAATGGCTGTTGAACTGTAAGCGCTGGGCAGTCACACTGGAGCGATCCTGGCTGCCAGCCGAGGGCAGATCTAGCTAGCACTTGGCACTCTGCTCAGAGGGAAAAGCCGACAGGGTGGGCGTCCAGCTTGACCCACCACTGCCACATGGTGCACACCTGATGCGGGGGAGGTTGCACCATGGGTGTAGCTGTGCCCTCTGGGTCACTTCCCTCTGAAAGCAGGTCCTTCCCCGGGGCCCCACTGAGCTTCAGAACTCAGAGACCCTTAGGGTTAGTGCTCTCTCAACGCCTCTGTGGACTTAGAAAAATAGGCTCTCCCGTCACCTTCTGAGAATTTGGAAACACGATCCAGGGTTCTGGGTGTGGGCGCCACCCTCTGCCCCAGTAATCTTTCTCCGCACTCTCTGGCAAGGCAGGGAGGGCAGATCTTAGCCCCTTTAAAGCTCCAGGGTTTAAAGCTCATGCGTTGAAAAGAAAGTTCTTACGTCTGGGTTCTCTCAGTCAGCAGCCATGCCAGCCGACTGTGGGTCCGCGAGCCAGGGCTGCTGCTGGCGAGGCCAGATGGTCTGTGGGACCTCGGTGGAAACCAGGGTGGATGAAGCCATTGGTGCCTCAGTCCTGGGCTGATATCCAGCCATCTCCACCCCTTCGCTGTGATCCGGATCCATTTGGCTGGACTTGTGTGTTTTCAAAGCCCAGGTTTATCCTCAGTGTGATCCTCCGTGTCTGGTGGGTGCAGGCCCCAGATGGACCTACACCCCCCACCCACCCCCCACCCCACCCCACCCCATAAAGCTCCTGAGGCTGTGAGGAGAGTTTACAGTCTCCATCTTGGTCCAGTTAGGTCCTCAGGGTGGTTACTCACAGGAGACCTTGGCTGACTCAGCGGGTGTGGCAAGAGCCGTCCTGTAGATGGCGCTCACAGAGGCTTGCCAGTTTGCAGATGAGGAAAGCAGCCCACCCACAGGGCAGGCACAGTGGGCCCTCTGTGTCCTCAGATTCTGTGTCCTCCATCGGCTGATAGATTCAGCCAACCACAGATCAGAAGTTCCCCGGCGAGGAACGTGTCCATACTGAACACGTGTGGACATTTTTTTTTTTTATCGCTAACCCCTACGTGTGATGGCTGTTCACACAGCATTTACATCGCACTGGGTGGCAATCTATGGGTGATTTTAAAGTGGGCTCTGGGCATCACTGTGACATTTTGTGTGAGAGATTCAAGCATCTGGGAATTTGCTATCCGTTGGGGGTTGGGGGGAGTCGTAGAACCAGTCCCCACAGAGGAGTGGCTATTTTATACAGCCCGTGTTCTTAACAGCACAGATCATAACAGTTGAACGGTGTCTGGGAAGAGGCCAAGACGACCCCTTGCTTATCGGAGGCCAGCATGGTGTTCCCTTGGGGCTTCCCTGCTGGTGGTGACCAGCAGCTGCCACCAAAACCGGCCCAGCTTCCCTGAGTTCCTAGTCACCTCCCTACTAAGTTGATCCCTTCAGGGAAGCTTTTCTCTTCCATTGGTTTATGGCTTCTTCTTGGCCACAGACCGAGGGTGTTGGATCTTGAGAGAGTGGAGGCTCCCTTCCTCCCACTCCGCGCACCCCCAACCCCATCCTCTGTCCTCCGCTCACACACATGCACACTGTTTCAGAGAGAGAGAGAGAGAGAGAGAGAGAGAGAGAGAGAGAGAGAGAGAGCGCACAAGCATGCCTGTGAGAGGGGGACTTTCATCCACTGTTTTGTGACCCAGTGACCTGATGACATCTGTAGGTTCCTGCGGCCAAGCCCCTTGGAGACCTGCCCCAACGAACAATCCCTGGGGTTAGGCCCTGACTCACAGCTCTCTATAGCAGACAAAGGAAAATATTTTCAGTGGGACCAAATCAGCTGTGTAAGTGTGGCTGGCGCTGAGGAGCTCGGCCATCTACATGGGTGTGACTTACAGGGCTGAACTGTTTGTGCAGTGGGTTGTTTGTGTTTTGTGACTTTGGGGAGTACATGAAAGACTTAGCAGACGCCTGCTGGCGGAGGGTCACAGGCTGGGGCTGCAGAACCACCTCCCGAGGAGGCACTGGGACAGGGCTCAAAATAAATAAATAAAATTATTCCCGGAGGATGCATGGCGCCCTTCCCACTCCCCTTTCTGTATGTGCGTGTGCTTGAACACAGACACACACGGAGGGGAAGGGTGGGGGAGGGGAGAGCGTATTTTGTTTGCGGAGCTTGGAAGACAGCTCAGTGAAGTAAGGACCCGAGTTTGGATGCCCAGCAGCCATAAAAGCAGGGAGTGGTGACAGTGTTTTGTAATCACGGCACTGGGGATATGGAGGCAGGTAGGTCCCTGGGGCTTGCCGGCCAGCCAGTCTGGCTGAATTGGCAAGTTCCAGATTCAGTGAGAGACTCTAGCAGTGAGAGACCTTAGCTTTAAAAGTCAAGGTGTATTGTGCCAAGAGACAGCTCAGGGTTATGTTAAGAGTGCTTCCTGTTTTTGCAGAAAACCTGAGGCTCCAGCGCCCATGTTGGGAGGCTCACAACTGCCTGTAACTCAACTCCAAGGGATCTGACACCCTCTGCTGGCCTCCAAGAGCACCTGCAGTCATGTGCATATACCCAGCACAGATGCAGCCATAGAATTAAAAATAAAATTAAAATATTTAATAACAAAAACAAAAATAAGAGAGAAAGTGAGGACGATGCCTTTCGTTAACCTCTGACTTTCATGCGCACGCACAGGAACAAATAACACACATACTACGAACACAGTGTTGTCAGTGTTATGTTTGGTTGAAAAGAAAGGGCTCGGTTCCAAGTCATCCTCCTCTTCCGTTTTCCTTGTTTCCTTTTCTAAACCTTGCTTGAGGTTGCTGAGCAATCTAGTTCTTCCAGATTTGAGGTGCTCCCCTCCTGATCTCCCACAGGCAGTAAGTCCTGCAGCCTCAGGGCTGCCAAGCTACCAAGCCACCCCGTGCTCTCCCCAGAAAGCAAACAAAGTTGTCTGTTCAAAGCTCCATGAAGAGTGAACGCTCTGCACCAGCCCTCAGGTCTGTGACTGCGCCTGAGCCCTGTAGAACCTCAGCCTGGCCCTGGCTGGGGTCCCCGTCCCCTGGGATCTGGCTCTGGGAAGCTCTGAGACTTCTGTTTTTGGATCCAGGCTGTGGTCATAGAGCTGAAAGGACAGGTCCTACCCTACAGCCTTCACCCTCAAAAAGAGTCACATGTCTTTAAAAGAGTCACACTTGGACTGAGCATGTGACCTTGTAACCTAGCATGCATCTCCAGCAACACCAAAAAACCTAGTGTGGTGTTGCACACCTGTGATTCTGGCACTGGGGAGTTAGGGGCAGGAAGATCAGGGGTTAAAGATCAAACCTGGCTTCACAGTGCCTTTGAAGCTAGCCTGGGCTACATGAGATCCTATCTCAAGCCACCAAAATCAAAACAAAACAAAAGCAATTATCCTTAAAGTCCTACTTGTTCCCCGCTTTCCATCTCTGAGCCCTGGAATGGATCTTCCCATTCACTGGGGGGTGGGATCATGGCCAGGGAGATGGCCTTTGCCCAGGGAGATGGCCTCTGCCCAGGGAGATGGCCTCTGCCCAGGGAGATGGCCTCTGCCCAGGGAGATGGCCTCTGCCCAGGGAGATGGCCTCTGCCCAGGGAGATGGCCTTTTTGCCCTAGAAAGCCACAGTTCTTCAGCTCCTCCACATGAGTCTCACTGCCTATTAACTCTTGATCAAGTTTGAGACCTGTTTGTGAAAAATACAGCACATCCTGGGGTCAGCTCAGGAGCCATCTTGAGAGAGACCAGTTGGTCAGTACAGGAGCATAGACCTCAAAGTCCAGCTCCTCCCACAGATGGGACCACGTGCCATTGTTTTTCCCCAGCAGCAGGGAGCCCTGGATTCAGGCAACTGTACCTTCCAAGAAGGTCAGGCAGGCTGGACCTCTCTAGGAGCTGAGAACCCACCAGCACACTCTTTCTGAGCCATGCTCAGAAAGCCATGCTCCCAGCACGGGCTCTGCTGTTCTCTAAGAGGCCAGGCACATGGTTACCACAAGCGTAGACACACAGATGCCATTTGTCTTTCAAATGGGAGGCTAGCTGCAGCTTAGGGAAGATGCAGGGTTTTTTGTTTTTCTGTCTTTCGTTTTCTCTAATGAAGGGTCCTGGAGCTGGAGGGTGAGGTGACAGTGCAGGGCAGTACAGGGCAGAGGACATCCAGGGCTGGTGCAACCTGCATGGTGGCGCTGATGATGAGGGCTGAGGGCTGAGGACTTTGGTCTGGTGCTCCTTGCCCAGCCTGGGGTTCTGTCTCGGCGATGATCGTGGGCTGCCTGGCCTCGGCAGTGGTCGGCAATGGCCGTGGACTGCCTGACCTCGGGAGTGGTCGGCAATGGCCGTGGACTGCCTGGCCTCGGCAGTGGTCGGCAATGTTCGTGGACTGCCTGGCCTCGGCAGTGGTCGGCAATGGCCGTGGGCTGCCTGGCCTCGGCAGTGGTCGGCAATGGCCGTGGACTGCCTGACCTCGGGAGTGGTCGGCAATGGCCGTGGACTGCCTGGCCTCGGGAGTGGTCGGCAATGGTCGTGGACTGCCTGGCCTCGGGAGTGGTTGGCAATGTTCGTGGACTGCCTGGCCTCGGCAGTGGTCGGCAATGTTCGTGGGCTGCCTGGCCTCGGCAGTGGTCGGCAATGGCCGTGGGCTGCCTGGCCTCGGCAGTGGTCGGCAATGGCCGTGGACTGCCTGGCCTCGGGAGTGGTCGGCAATGGCCGTGGACTGCCTGGCCTCGGGAGTGGTCGGCAATGGCCGTGGACTGCCTGGCCTCGGCAGTGGTCGGCAATGGTCGTGGACTGCCTGGCCTCGGGAGTGGTCGGCAATGTTCGTGGACTGCCTGGCCTTTGTGGGTGGAGCGAGCCTTGACTTGCTATGAAGACCATTACGTCTGACTGGGAACCGGGAATAAGGCCCGGAGTGGCTCTTGGCTCTGAGTTAGGGGGATGGGGCACAGACGACGCCTACCTTTGCCACATCCTGCAGCCTAATTGGCACGGCAGTGATGTATGCGAGGGCTAATCAAAGCCTTTTATCTTCTGATTATCTCTCCCTGTGACGGATGGCAGGCTCCTGCACAGTCACAACAGAAATGGATTCTGCTGAGTGTGTCGGAGAAGGAGCCCGGTGGTTGCGAGGAGCGAGGGGCGCCGTCCTTCTGCCGCCTGGTGAAGAGTTTCACTGGGGGGAATTATTTTTCCTAACCTTTTTGCTTTCTTATTTAAATTAAGCTTTGACAAGCAAGTTTGGCAGTAGTGGAGGGCACCTAATTTGGTCCCCCTTGACCTCCACAGCCTTGATTGGCAGTTTTTTGTCAGGCTGGAAGTTGCACCGGGAAGGTGGGAGCAGGCAGAACAAATGCCCCCAGACAGCTCGGGGTCCCCCAGGACCCAAGCAAAGCTGGGGAGAGCATGCAATTAGAGAGGTCTTCACAGGAAAGTTAATTAGCTACTAAATAGCATTTAGCACAATTTACGGCGGAAATGCATGCTTGAGAGGGAAACGGGGGTCAATGAAAGATGGCTCCACAAACACAGCAGCTCTGGTCTGCCCGGCATCTTAGCCATAGTATGATCCCGGGGTCTGGGGTGGGTGCTCCCCAGCAGGGAGAGGGGAGGTGCCCACCTGGCATATGAGGCAGGCTGACCTATGCTGCTGGGAGAGGTCCCCATCACTTCCCACAGCCAGGGCGGAGACATCAAATATGTCCTCCCTGCCTGGGAACTGTGTCTAGTGGGTAGGTTAGCTCCCCCGCCCCCCACTCAGATGCACAGCCACGCAGAACCTCTGAGTGGGACTGTCTTGAAACCGGAGCAATGGGAAGATGAGATCATCCTGGACGGAAGTGGTCCTGAGCCCAGAGTTTGTCCTCACAAGATACAAACAAATGTGCCTGAGAGTTGCCTGCAAGCACCAGGAAGCTCCTTAGACCCGACTGGCAGAGGCCTCAGCTTGTGCTGCCAGTTGCCTGGCTGTGGTCAGGGTTAGGGTGGCCCGGGGAAACACTAGGCCACAGCGGCCATGCTTTGCCCAGCATCCGAACCCAGGAAATTCTGAAGGTCAAAGGCGCCAGGACAGGCGGCTGGTGGGGCGGATTTGGTTATGGAGGCTGATTTCGTTTCTGTTAAGAATAAGGTCATGGGGCCGGGGTGTCGCTCAGTTGGTGCATGCTTACCTGCCACGCACAGAGCCCTGGTTCCCTCCCCAGCAGCACAGAAAGCAAACCAGGTGTTGGTGGTGCATGTCAGCAATTCCAGTACACGGGAGGACCAGAAGTGCAGGGTCAGTCCGCACTACGTGATGGGCACACTGACTGGTCTTTGTTACTGTTCTGGCTTCCTGTTGATGCTGTATATCAATGGCTTTGGTGTGTGTGTGTGTGTGTGTGTGTGTGTGTGTGTGTGTGTGTGTGTATGTGGTGTGTGTGATGTGTGTATATGTATGCATGGTGTGTGTGCTCTGTGTGTAAATGTGTGTGGTCTGTGTATAGGTGTATATGTGCTGTGAGCGTGTGTCATACTGAATGAGTATATATTTACATGTGTTTGGGTGTGCACAAGTATGTACACACAAGTGTATGTGAGGCCAGAAGTCTCTGTCTGGCTTTCCCTCTGCTGCCCTCCGTCTTTGTGAGCTCTGTGCATCTGGGAGCGGGGGCGGGGAGGGGGGAGCAGGGAGCTAACCCACCCACTAGACACAATTCCCAGGGTCTCTCACAGCAGCCTGGCTAGGCGGGCTGCTAATGTGCACAGGAACACATCTTCATGCCTACCCACGGCTGGGCTACACACGTGTGCTGCCATGTCCACACGCGTGTGCTGCCATTCTTGCCTTTTACCTGGACTCTGAGGCTCCTGACTCCGGTTCCTCTGTTTTCCCAGCAGGCATTTTACTGAGTCAGCAGCCTTCGCCTCATGCCTCCATCTTGCTTTTTACTTTTTCTTTTTTTTTTTGGGGGGGGGGGGGAAGTTTTCGAGACAGGGTTTCTTTGTGTAGCCTTGCCTGTCCTGGCCTTGCTATGTAGACCAGGCTGGCCTCGAACTCACAGCGATCCACCTGCCTCTGCCTTCTGAGTGCTGGGATTTAAAGGTGTGCGCCACTGCCGTCCGGCTTTTTAAGGCAGGGTCTCCCACTGAAACTGGAGCTCACTGACTCACCGAGGCTGGCTAATAAGCTCCAGGGGCCTCCTGTGCCCTCATGGTGCCCCGCCTGTCATTTACATGTGCTGAGGGAAGAATGCAGGTCCTCCTGCTAGTGTGGCAAGTACTCTGCTAACTGAGCCATCTCCCCAGCCCGTGGTGTGTGTGTGTGTGTGTGTGTGTGTGTGTGTGTGTGTGTGTGTGTGTGTTTGTGTCTACGTGTCTACACCCTTGTGTATCTGTATGCGTGTGTCTATGCCCTTGTGTGTTTGTGTGTGTGTCTGTGTCTGTGTGTGTGAGGTCTGCCTGTGTGTGTGTCTGTGCGTATCTCTGTGTGCATATTTGTGTGTCTGTGCATATCTCTCTGGGTGTGTGTGTGTGTGTGTGTGTGTGTGTGTGTGTGTGTGTATGTGTGTGTTTCCAGTGTGATAATTCTTACACAGGTATTCAGTGCAGGAGGACTTGAGCAGTCCCTCTGAGGGGCTGTGCCTGGACCCATGCCCGTTGCTTTTCACAGTGGTCATACCCTCCCCTGGGACCACGGAGCCCTGCCCTGTGGTGTTCCAGTCATGCTCTGTCAGGAATTGTCCCCGTGCCATCTGTCTTCTCCCTGGCTGTCATTTTTCATGGCCACAGAGCATCGCACTGTGTGACGCTCCACTTGACCACACCCCTCTGTGGGCACCCAGTTGCTTCCTGTTCTTTGCCTGCCTTTAATAGCCACGTCTGTGTTGAAGCTTGCCCACAGGTAAGATTCTTCCCCTAGTGGTTTCCAGAGACACAGGCCGGGGCAGGGCACTTCCAGCCTAGCCCGAGACGGTTGCCAGGTAACTGTGTGAGCAGTCTGAGCTCTGGATGTGGAGAAGAGTGCAGATGTGCACAAAGCTATGACATAGCCACACGCCCACGTGCACACAGCCTGTGATTGCATCCAAAGCTCTAATAGATAGCTCCACACAAAGGCATACAGAAGCTCCTGGGCGCTCACAGGATCGGTGTGTGTACACAGCCGTGATCACACACCCAAGGTGCTGTGGAGAAGTGTCTTGCGGGGGCGTTGTCTGTCGTGAAGGTTTTGAACCAGCATCCTAAGGTGCTGACAGGACCCTGTCCTGGGTACGCCGGCTGAAGCAATCCCATGGTAATACCATGAGATGCTGTCTTACAGCGTGTGCATCCACGTGTGTGTGTGTGCTGGGCTTGTGTGGCCTGTGGAGACGCGCATCCCTTGCTGCTGGAGGTATCTTAGAAGGGTGGAGCCAAGTGGGGCCGAGCCCAGGATAAAAAGACGGGAGTCACGTGACCAGGAGCATATTGACCCTGTTACAGCTGTCGTCCAGGACCAGGAACCCCCATTTTGTAGACCCCAACATTGGCTTCTGCCCATCTTTGCTTAGAGAGTGTGTGAAAGTTTTTGTGCTGGCCCCTCTTTTTAAAAAAAAAAATGTGTTTTTGGATCGGTGTCTCATGGTAATCTCAGTCTGGCCTCAGACTCACAGTTCTCCTGCCTTGGTCCCCCCAAAGCTGAAACAGGCGGCACCTGGACAAAGAGCAGGCGGCACCTGGCTTCCTTTGCGTCTCTTTACACCTGACAGCTCCAAGGACGTTCCTGCTTGTGTCTCAACTGCTGTCTTCTTTTGAAACACGTGTGACCAAGACAGTGCTAACCTTGCCCCGGCACCCAGAGCCTCCCAGGTGTATGTTCTGAGTTGGAACCAGCCCGGGAGGCAGCCTGCTGGGAGCCACCCTGGCTGTCGCGCAGTGGTCTTTCTCTAAGAATGTCCCTTTAGCCACGGCCCCTGTCTTGGTTGCTCCTAAATGCTCTTAGCCAACGCAGGCCGTATCTCAGTGCCTAGAGATGGTGTCAGTCCTGAAACCAGCCCTGGGAATTCTGGGATGGCTCCTGAGTGGGATCTGTTCTTACGTCCTTCATGCATAAGTGGTCCATGAAAGATTCCGCTTGCCCAGTCAAGTGTGTGAGAGGAACTGAAAGGAGCACGCGGCAGGTACAGTGACAACGTGCGTGATCCGAGCTTCTCTGGAGGGGGAGCAGGAGGATTGCAAGGTGGAATCCAGGATTACATGAGGAGTCTGAGGCTAGCTCAGAAAACTTACTGGGACGTTATCTCAATATATATATAAAATAAAAAGAACAGAGCCGAGTGTGGTGGCGCACGCCTTTAATCCCAGCACTCGGAAGGGAGAGGCAGGTGGATCTCTGTGAGTCCGAGGCCAGCCTGGTCTACAAAGTGAGTCCAGGACAGCCAGAGTTATACAGAGAAACCCTGACTTGGGGGGGAAAAAAGAAAAAAAGAAAGAAAGAAAAAAGAACCTTTAAAAGGCAGCGGAGGTAGGAGCACTGGGAGGGTAGCTCCGTAGTACAGCACTTGCCTAGCGTGGTGGTTCGAAATCAGAATGGGCCACATAGGTTCATACGTGTGAATGCTTGGTCCCCGGTTGGAGGGGCTGTTTTGGAAGGACTAGGAGGTGTGGCCTTGTTGAAGGAGGAGTGTGGCGGGCTTTGAGGTTCCAAGGCTGGCACCACTCCCAGCATGCTCTCTGCCTCCTGCTTGTGGATCAGTGAGAACTCTCAGTTGTCCTTGCTGTCGTCGTCGTCGTGGGTTCTCACTCTGTAAAATGGTAAGCCCAGTTAAACGCTTCCTTTCAAAGAAGCTCTGAGACCGCCTGGTAAGATCCTGGCCCTATCCCGTGGGGCGGGGCGTGAGGGGAAGGGAGAAAGAAGACACAGAAATGAAAGCTGGAACACGGAAAACTTGGAACCTAGGGGCTGCTGGCACTTCAGGGCTGGACGTGGCAGACAACAGCCCCCTTGGCCACCTTGGGCCCTGCCTGTCATGTCTGTCTTGGCACCTGAAGGTTCAAGGTCATCGTCTAGGTGAACTCTCGGTTATGGGGGATGGGAAGCAGGCGTGTCACTGAGGAGAGTCAAGATGTGTGTTGGGGTGAGCCAGTGAGGCCAACCCTGACTATCTAAGAAGTGTCTGAGGGGCCTGATGCCCAGAACCTGGACATTCTGGCTTCTGGTTGCACTTCCCCCTCTGAGAGAGTCCACGCAGGTTCCTTCCCACGTTTGGACACCCGCAGACCGCTCTGGCGCTCTTCACGTCCGGTCCTTCGGCACCTGTGGGTTCTGGGACCCACGCACTCTCTATTTGGGGAAAAACCTGGGCCGCCCAGCCCTCAGCCATGCATCCTGCACTCCCGACTGCCACCCTCTTGCTGTGTTGCTGCCTGGGACAGGAGGGCTCTGCCCAGGCACTCAATCACCACCAGGATGGTCAGTTAAGTCTGACTGTGGAGCAGAGAGAGAGGGAGAGAGGGGAATTTGGGCTGAGCACCTGAAAAAAGAGTTCATGAAATTTAATCAGTGCCTAAGGGGAACACCTAAATTTAGTCAAATTATTATTAGTATTCATTCCATTTTTAAATTGCCTAAGGGAACGTCACAAAAAGTTGGGGAACTACCAGCCCGGGCGGTGATTAGTCGTTTCCGCAAAGCTGTGGAAGCCACCGGAAGGCTGTAGAGGTACCCAGGAGCCTCGAGGCCAAAGTCACTGACATGGTCCTGGTCTGGGGAGACACAGGAGCCCCCTGCAGGGCCAGCATGCAGAACACAGTAGCCTGTGCGTCCCTCGTAACCCTGGCATGTCAGCCTTCCCTGGCGCTGTATGGTTATTCTCTGGGTCTCACTGCTGTTCCAGCCAGCGTGGGCCCCTCACTGGGTGTGTAGAGGGGACCAGGAGCGTCTCCTGCTCTGAGTGAGGCTGTGATTTGTGGCTAATAAGTTACCGGGGCCTGCTATTCCTGATGTTTTAGCAGAACACGTCTGTGGCCCCTGGGCCTCCAGCTAATTACTTAGTTTTGGGTTCTGAAGACACCGAGAGACGCCATGCCTTGGCCCATTTGTGACGTGAGCCTCCTTCCTGTCTCCTGGCATGTGTCAGTATGGCAGCCTGGCCTCGACAGGTGTGTGGCTTCATTTGGCAAGGCCTCATTCCTGGGGATGCCGCAGGCTCGGAGCATCCTCCTGTGCCCTTGGCTTTCCTGGCTGGCCAGGTGTCACCAGGGCAGCATCGTCAGCCAGTCTGCCTTGCCCGAGCACTGACTCATGTGTTCCATTCCTCATTTTTTTTTCCTACGTCACACAAAATGTCCTCGGTGTCGCTGTGGACGCCTGGGCTGTGCACAAAGAGCCCACAAAAGCATACTGGTTCAGAAATAAGCGCTTACCCATGCTCATTTCTATACAGTCGGAGCTGTTCAACTGTAGAGTATTCACCCTTTTAAAAAACATCTTTATGTTGGGGGGGAGTGTGCATGCCACAGGCACACATGCAGAGGCCAGAAAACAGATTTAGGGAGTCGGTTCTTGCCTTGTGCCATGTGGGTTCTGGTGACTGAACTCAGGTCATGAGACCTGGAGGTGGGATGTCTTCACTGGCCATCCCACCAGCCTGACTAACTTTGTTTTTTGAGCTCAGAATGATGCTGCCCTGTAGTCTGGAACTCAGTGTCCTCCAGAGATGAGATGGAGACTCATCCGCCCAGCAAAGGAGCTGTGGGGACAGTCTCCAGACCAAGCGGGCTGTTAATTATTTTGCTTTATTTATTAGACGCACTGGCGTCTCTTAGCCTCGAAGCATACTTGCAAACGCCTTAAGGGAAAAACGAAAAGCAAAGGATTCCTGCCTTGCTGGTCTCCAGCCAGCCATGAGTGATGCCAGTTAATAGCATCGGCAGCATCTCGTGTGGATGACGGGGCTTGCGGTGACACATGTGTGGCACACAGACCAGAGGCGTGCTCGATACGTGGAGCTAAATGTTTCTTAATTTCCCTGGGAAATGAGTGAGGTCGCACGCCTGGAGTAAGGAAAGATTTAAATAAAAATGGTGCCCAAGAGGCTGGGTTTTTTTTTTTTTGCCCCTCTCCTCCATTGCAGATGAAGGCACCCCCCCCATCCACTCACCCACCCCACAACTTGGCTGGCATGGGGAAGGCAGGCTGGTCTGGTTATCTTTTCCTAAACGGTGTGGGTAATAAACCTGAGTGATGTGCCTGTCTCTCCCTGTCTGTGATTTACACCTTTCATAATTAGCCCTGTGCGTGCCCACGTGGTGTCACGGTAATCGCTGGAGCTGGGCCGCTGTTCTGCTCGCTGCAGCAGCCTCCTTTGCAGAGTGCGGCTTCCTGTAAAATAGCTGTGATTTACTCCCACTCAGCCTCTTTTTCTGCAGCCCCTCCTGCCTGGGATAGCCATGCTGGCTCTCGAGGCTGGACCGTGGAAGGGTCTAAGGGCCCAAGTGGCAGAACCAGGCCGGTTCCTCACAGGCTGCTCCTATCTCTACTTGTCAGAAGTGACATCGCAAGCCAAGCGGCACGGGGTTCCCTTGGGACCTCCTAGCACTGAGGCCCCTGGAAAGCACACGAACTGCACCATAGCTGCAGAGTTTACTGCTGTGACCTGCAGTCTTGGGAGCTGCATTGATCGTTCTCCTGGGCATGGCTGGCTGAGCGCTCAGCACCCGCCAGAGCGAGGCTGGTCAGCAGAAAGCTTCAGGGCCTGGCCTGGTGGGTAGATTGATCCAGTATGCGCTCTCTCTCTCTCTCTCTCTCTCTCTCTCTCTCTCTCTCTCTCTCTCTCTCTCTCTCTCTCTCTGTGTGTGTGTGTGTGTACGTGTGCACACATGTGTGATGTTAATTATAGCTGGCAGTCTTCAGTTTTGCTTGAATGCTTAGTTCTGTGTGCGCGTTAGAAACTGTTAGAGCCTAACAGGGCCGTAGAGCTGTCAAAACTCGCCACCCCGTCCCCTGCTCACCAAAAGATCAACACTTCTCTCCGTGCTCCCATGTGCCAGGCTTTGGGGGCAAAGGTCATATGATGTTGAAGATGCCACGCTGGCCTGAGGAAACCACAAGAGATGCTAGGAAGGGTGTCAAAGTTGGAGCGAGAAATCTCCTCTCCATGGGTTAAGGGGACCCCCCCTCCCGGGGTGGAGGGCTCAATGCCAGCTCCATCCATCTCAGCCTCTTCTGGCTGAGGCCTGCACACGGAACACACTGGGGACCGACTCCCAGGGCCTTGGGACTTGTCTTCACCTGGGAAGGGAGGGGTCACAGACCGAGTCACAGAGGTCAGAGATAGAGGCAGGACTTCAGAGTAGTTTGCAGTATGAGACCAGTTGTGGCCAGGCTCTGCATGACCCGGAAGGAGTGAGGTGAACTGGAGTGAGGCGGAGTATCCAGCAGGTGGCTTTACCTGGGCAGCTGGGCATGGGGGGACAGCTCCTTAATCCTAGGAGTCAGGAGGCAGAGGTAGGATCACCAGTTCAAGGCCAGCCTGAGCTGTATTAGACTCCGTCTCAAAAAGGGGGTGTGGGCCTGAGAGATGGCTCGAGGGTTCAGAACACTTGAGAGGTTGCAGTTCCGTTCCCAGTGGCAGCTCGCAACTGTCCGTAGCTCCAGTGCCAGGGGATCTGTCACCCTGTCCCGTCCTCTCCCAGGGCACCAGGAGCACATGTGCTGTACATACCGACTTGGAGGCTATCCACATATATAAATAATTACTTTTAAAAATCACTCTTTATTGAGTGGGTTTCTTCTTCTTCTTCTTCTTCTTCTTCTTCTTCTTCTTCTTCTTCCTCCTCCTCCTCCTCCTCCTCCTCCTCCTCCTCCTCCTCTTCCTCCTCCTCCTCCTTCTCCTCCTCCTCCTCCTCCTCCTTCTCCTCCTCTTTCCTCCTTCTCCTCTTTTTTATGGGAATCCTCTGGCTTTTGTCCCTCTTCCTCGGGCAGCCAGGCCATCAGCTGACCCTGTCAGAGGAAGGAGTTAAGACTGCAGCCGTCTCCCTGCCTCCTGGGCTCACCCTTGGAGGGTCCAGCGGGTCCCCAGGCTCAGCTCTGGAGTGCTCTTCCGTCTTTACCTTTCTAGCCTCACTTTCCACTAGACGTTCCGAAGCTGGTCTTTCCACGGACTTAGCTTCGTAGGGAAGATGAGTCACACATGATAGCTCCTCGCTGTGGTTCGGGTTTCCGTTACAGCTTGGAGCGGAAAGCGTTGATTTGGCTTCCACTTAAACATCACAGACGGAAGTCAGGGCGGGAGCTCAAGGAAGGAACCTGGAGGCAGGAACTAAAGCGCTGCCCGCTGACGCGCTCCCCACGGCATGCTCAGCCCGCTTTATAGTGCAGCCGGGACCACGTGCCCAGCAGTGGCACCGTCCCCACTGAGCTGGGCCCTGCCTCACACAGGGTTGCGCAAAGGCTGGTCTCAGTTGAGGCTCCCTCTTCCCAAATAACTAGATTGTATCTGCTTGACGTAAAAGTATCCAGGACACTGCTGCTCATCCCCCCAGGAACTGAACTGACTGCCCACATACCCGCTGCTGTGAGCCCACCTCCCCTGCCATCTTGTCTCCCTGACTCCTCTTCCCACATTTTCGTTGGCTCCCCGCACAACGCCAACACCAAAGGACACCAAGGCTCCATCATCACAGATACCTCAGTGTGGGATCCTCAGTTTCCCCATCTGACAGTGGGTGTCCGAATGCGGATCTGGGAGGGGTGGACTAAGCCTGGGACAGCTCTCTTCTGTGGGCGCTGCTTTCGGTCACACCTCATCATCACTTCCACTCTGGTGTACAGATAGTAAGGGTAACGCTGAAGGCTCGCCAGGGTGGGTCAGCCATGTGAGGTCAGGACACACTGGTCCTCTGTGCTTCTGGCTGGCCGTCACCGTGGGAAAGCCGATAGGAAAGCCATTCGGGGGTCAGGTAGCCACTGCCCCAGACGCTGCCACCCCGAATCCCAGAAGTTCCTCCAGGTTTCCACTCGGCCCCTGAGAGTTCCACAGTGAACCTGTGGCCACCAGAGAGCGGACTTGGGTGTGGCTGGGACTGGGTCTGTGCCCAGTGTCGCAGTGACAGCCCCTGGGTTGTTTGGGACAGGTTTAGGGACACTAGGGACCTTATGCCAAGGACGGTTGGTTACATGTCAGGCTAAAAAGAAACCTTTGTGTTCTACACTTTGTATGAACTCACTCCCCTCTTGCCCCCTCCTTCCCCCCCTCCCCCCTCCCCCCGCCTCCCACCCCCACCTCCCTATCACTGTTATTCATTGAGCCTTTGAAATCAGGGGCTGGAACTTCAGAGAACATTCCGGTTGCCTCTGCTCTCACTCTTAATCCAGCACCTTAGACCGCTCGGCCACGCTACGGATTCTGCTCTCACTCTTTAAGCAACCGTTTGTGTTTGTCTCATTCCTCACAATGACTCTTCACAAGGGCTTAAAGAACACCGGCTGAGTCAGGCGCCCCCTTTATAGGCCACTGGGGAATCAGGGCTTCCAGAGAGGACCAGGCTTGGCAGAAATTCCTGTGGCCCAGAGCCTGGCCATCAGGAGCTCAGGTTCCTGGCGGAGGTCGAGTTTTCTGGGTGTTTTGGGGCCTTCTGGGTAATATGGCCAGGAGCTTTTCTCTCCTGCTGCTCGTGGGGGAGTGTACAGGGCCCAAGAGGCAGAGCAGACCAGCTCTCCCATGACATTCCCAGTCCCAAAACATGAGTGCCTTGGGAGGGGTCCCCAGGGTGTGCAGGTTCCCCAACCCAGGCTGGACTTAGATAAGAAGACAACTTCAAAGGTCCATCGAGAAGATGGCCAGCCTTCCTCCCGTGGCCTTCCTCCCGTGGCCTTCCTCCTGTGGCCTTCCTCCCGTGGCCTTCCTCCCGTGGCCTGGAGTGCTTCAGGATGTACCACAATCCCATCGTCCTCTTCCAGAGAAAAGGGGACCTGTAAAGCACCCCCTTTCCCCCTAAAGATTTATTTATTACTTATTCATTATTCTGCCTGCATGTGTGCCTGCACGCCAGAGGAGGGCACCAGATCTCAGGCATAGCTGGTTGTGAGCCACGATGTGGTTGCTGGGACTTGAACTCAGGACCTTTGATAGAACCTCTGAGCTCTTAACCTCTGAGCCATCACTCCAGCCCAAGCATTCCCATTTTTCAGCCACAAGGAATTAAGCTCAGTCTCATGCTGCTTTGAGCCAGCATCTTCCCAAAATGAAACTCAGCTCCATTGAACATCCACTCATGCTCCCTGGTCCAAGCCTGGCATCCCCCACTCTGCTTTCTGTCTCCCTCCTGTCAGTGGGATCATCCTGATGGGGCTGGTCCTGTCAACCTGCAGCGCATCCATGTCACCCGGGCTTGAGAACTTCTCTCCTTTTAAGGCTAATGTTTTTGTAGGTACACTGCAGCCCCCCCTTCTCCCACTGCTGTCTAAACATCTGACAGAGGCAACGTAAGGGAAGAAGGGCTTGTCTGAAGGCAGAGTCCATCACAGCAGGAAAGGCTGCTGGCCACACGGTGTTCACAGCCAGGGCAGGACAGAATGCACAGAATGCGGGTGTGTGGGAGCAGGTAAAGGCTCGAGTGTGTGCTCACAGAGGCGTGGTTGTGTCCAGGACCCTAGAACAGCAACACTTCCCTCTGGCCCGAGTTGGGATGTTGACTGCACAGAAAACGCCAACCAGTTTCACCTGCATCCTGAGACCGCTGTCCTAACCTGTCTGCTGGTCAGCGCTGTATATAAACCTGCTGGGTCTCCGTCCGTCAGGGTTCACGGCGCTCTTGATCCCAGCTTTACTGTGACTGTCATTTCATTCCCAAGGCCTAGCAGGTCACAGGAGTGGTGCTCAGCTTACCTTCGCCTCACGATGCTCAGATACCAGCCCATGGGGTGGGGTTGCCCACTTTCTGGGTGAGTCGGCCTTCCTTGCATAAACCTCTATGAAAACAACCAATGCAGGCACATCCAAAAGTGTTTCCATGGTGACTCTCAATCCCGAAGTGGATGTTGAGGATGAGCCATCACGCACTGTTGTCTGGTTGGCTGTTTGCATTCAGTGTGTGTCTGTGCAGGTGGAGGTCAGCAGAGGCCTGGCGGCGGTTGGGTCTGTCTTCTCATTCTGTGGGGCCCAGGCACCAGACCCCCCTTAGGCTTGGAGGACAGTGGCTTTACCCACTCTCCAGCCCTGCGTGCCACTCTGCCCGTCTGCTTTCCACCAGTGACACGTGTCTGTGCCCAGTTCCGGGCAGCGGGCAGCCATGGTCATGGGCATATCTCCTGGCTCCAGTCCCCACTCTCCATGGTCTTGGGTGACACTTTTCAGAGCTTCCTGTCGGTAAGGTACTTCTTTTGCAAGCATGGGGAACCCAGTGTGAACCAGGGACAGCCATGTGTGTCTGCCAGCCCTGAGGAGGCAGAGATGGGGGCATCTCCAGAGTCCCCTGGCCAGCCAGCGCTGCACGTTCAGTGAGAGACTGTCTCAAAAAAAAAAAAAAAGATGCAGACTGGCAGTAGAAGACAATACACATGCTTGCCCATACATGTACACCACACACACACATACACACTACACAAACAATACAGTATACACACTATACATACACATTACACGTGTATATATACACTATATATACGACGTATATACACAGCACATAAACTACATACATACAATACATACACTACCCACCCACACACTACATATCTACATACACAGTATATAAATACTACACCCACCACATGCAAACATATACTACACACAAACCTACACACCACATGTATACATATACTACACGTACTACATATTCAGACCTACACACACACACACACACACACACACACACACACACAGCCTCACCAGGGCCCTTCTCTGGTTACTCCTTGACCCTCATGTCCTCTTCTGTCCCCTGGTTTGCCTTGTGCCCTCCACACTTCTCCTCAGAGCAGCCAGGCCTGTTCCCATACCTCCTCCACCTCCAGGATAAAACCTGCCACAGGCCCCACCCCTATCCAGCGGACCCCCCCTGACTCTGTGGTCGACTCTGACCAGCTTCCGTTCATCTTGTCGTCCCCCCCACCCCTCCCCATGTGGCCCCTCCTCACACCTTGCTTGGCGGTGCCGACCTATGCAGAGAGACGACTGGCCCACCAGATGGGTCCAGTTGATGACGTGGCTTCTGGGTCACTCTAGTCCCCCTTCAGGATCACAGGGGATGGGGGCCAGGACCCCGGGCAGGGATCCCCAGATCTGCCAGTGCCTGAGGCTGTATGTACAATAACACATTGTTTGCCCAGAACCCAGGTTGGACTTCTAGATTCCCATAGGTTGGAGATGCTGTGAGGATCGCTGCTGTGTGCTCTTTAGTGGCCAGAAACAGCATCTGAGCATGTTCAGAGGACATGGGATTTTTTTTTCTTTTTCAAAACATTTTCTAAGCCAGGCGTGGTGGCGCACCCCTTTAATCCCCGCACTCGGGAGGCAGAGGCAGGCGGATCGCTGTGAGTTCGAGGCCAGCCTGGTCTACAAAGCAAGTCCAGGACAGCCAAGGATACACAGAGCAACCCTGTCTCAAAAAACCAATTAACAAAACAAAACAAAACATTTTCTTTGTGTGCTTGGGAGGGGCTGGGGCTGGAGCCTGTGTGTGCCACACCCCAGCCCTTCCCAAATGTTTTGAACTCGTGCTTGGTTGGCTCCAAGGGTGTGGAGCTCATAAACTCAGAGACCAGTTGCGTCCTGAGGTGGTGTCCACAAATACTTGGGAAGAGCCCTTCAGTTGGGTATAGTCATAGAAATGTGGTCCAAGAGGGTTGTTGCCCCCAAACTGAGCAAAGGGACATCATGGGGCTGCGCCAACCAGGCCACTCTGAGTCTACTTCTCAGTGTTTTGTGAATTTTCTGTCTTTGTGTCTGTGTGTTTGTGTGTGTATGCACGCGTGTGCGCACGTGCGCGCACACACACACACACACGCACGCATGCCATGAGCACCCATGGAGCTCAGAGGACATTAGGTGTCACTTTTTGCCTTCCACCTAGTTTGAGCCAGGGTCTCGTGTCGTCACGGCAGATGCCAAACTAGCTGACCCTCCGAACTTCCAGAGAGTGTGTTGCCTCCAGTCTTCTGGGAGCCCTGAGAACATGTGCTGTTGTGTCTGACTGCATGTGTGTTCTGTGGAGTAACACTGAGGTCCCCACACTTTCACGGCATGTCTTTTATCCACAGAGCCTTCTCCATGGCCCTATGTGCATTTTCAACCACACACACAAAATGAATTTATTGCTTGCCAATATCAATCAACTAACAGGTAGAGAGGGGTGACTTAATGTAAAATTACTTGCAGTTCAAAGTCATTTTCACAAGACACCAGGAGGGGAGTGGAGCTGAGTGTCTCACCAGCAACGCAAGTTTCTGTTCGTGGGGGTGGGGCGGCATGTCTCAGTCGGGCAAATTAAGGGGAATGGTGCTTTCCCTCATGTTTTGATGGTCTCACATATTAATCCCCAGGGGATTGTCAGCTCTCCCACCCCCAGGACCCCCTTTCACAAATGGCTGGTCCCGGTTCCCTTTGCCTCTTGTTGCTGAACAATCCACCTGGGTGCTGGTTCAGCGTGGCCGCCTCATTCCCTGTCAATAGGAGCTGCCACCTGGGCATCACGCCCATTGCCCTGAGGTCAAAGGAGACAGAAGGTTTTGCAGAAATACATATGTATATACATATATTTTCCCCCTGGGGCTAGCTTAGTTTAGGTAACTGAGGAGGGGCGGGCCTGGGCGCCTCAGTCAGAGATAAGCCATGTAGTGTGAGGATACGCCCATGACACATGGCACATCCATGATGCTGTGTAACTGTCGCGTCACCACAGTCTAATTCCTACCGTTCTAACGAGAACCTGTGCTAGTTGCTGGATTCCTTGCCTCCTCAGACCACAGCAACCACAGGCCGCTCTGTCTTCTCTCTCTTGATTGGCTAATCCGGATGTTTCATATAAATGGAATCATACCACCGTGTCTGACTGTGTTTTGGTTTTTTGTCTGGTTTTTGTTGTTGTTGTTTTGTTTTGTTTTAACGTGACTGCTGAGGTTTTGAACTCCAGTCCTCATGGTTGCTCACAGGCATCCTTCCCTCCCACCCCCCACCCCCGAGACAAGGTCTCTCTGTGTAGCCTTGGCTGTCCTGGACTCGCTTTGTAGAACAGGTTGGTCTCGAACTTACAGAGATCCACCTGCCTCTGCCTCCCGAGTGCTGGGATTAAAGGCGTGCGCCACCACACCCGGCTGCTCACAGGCATTCTTGCGCAGCCTTTGAGCTGGGTGCTGTGAGCTGTGTTCTGACTCTTTCTCTTGTGTGTGGGGAGCTGTCTATCCTGGTGATGTTTGTTGAATCTTGTTCTTTTCGATGCTGGATCCTTCTGAGAACCCATTGGCTCGTGCCTGACTCTTGGCTCCGCGTCACTCACCCATGTTTTTGTGCACTGCAGGACCACACCATCACGGTGATGGTGGCTTTGCACGTTCTCGGGTTTAGGAAGGTCCTGCTACCCTGTCTTCCTATGTTCCGACTCTCCCAAATCCTTTGTGCTTCCATGTGCACCTTTCTGTGTCGCTGCTGTCTTTGCGTAGGAACTTGTTACTTGCTTTGTCCCTGGATGGATTCTGGGCGTCTCCATCACCTAGAAGGGAACCTTCCCCAGAGTTTTATAGACTGCGTGTGGCCCCGCTGACACCCTCGTCTCCCCTCCTCATGCCCAGAACTGTGAAGATTTTGTCTTGGGCTTTCGAGTTGGCTCTGGTGACCGTTTCTAACCACGGCCCTAGAAAACAAATATGGGGACGAGGGACAGAGAGCCTGGCTGGCTGTGGAGCCTGTGGGTGCCAGGCCAAGGGGCAGGGTTACTGGTGACCAAGGGGCCTGGAACCCCCTTCTGTGTGTGTAGGGTGAGGGAGGGGCGGCGTGCTCTCAGGGGTCTTCACCCACAACAGATGACTCATCCGGGCAGGACTGGTTGCTCTCCTGAGCCACGTGGCCACCTGGCATGTGTTGCTACTCGCTGTGTGTGTGACACATGGAGACATGAACAGGGTTAGCAAAGTCACTCACAGCTTCGGGGGTGGGGGGGGGTCTCCTGTAGCCCAGGCTGGCCTGGAACTCATTATGTAGCCAAGGATAACTTTGAACTCCTGATCTTCCTGCCTCTGCCTCCCCTGATGCTGGGGTTGCCAGGCTGGATTCCTTCCTTTCTTTTCTAAATTATAATTTTGTTTTCTAATATAAATGAAAACTCAGGCTTCATGTAAAACAAACAACAAAGATAAGAATATAGCATATTAGCTTAGTGTTTCCGACAATTAAAATGATACACTATTCCCATTAGGAAATCTGAAAAAACAAAGAACAAGCTGAGGGCAAACTCTAATTATGCCGTCCAGAGACGTCCATCATGATATGTGTAACACATGTATGTAGATACATCTCTAAGGTTCTATTGCAGACGAAGCCACATTGACAGCATCAAAGCTCATGTTCTTTATTTGATGTGTGCTATGAACATTTTCTCTAGTTTTTAAATACTTTTATGAAGCATTTTATAACACTTACCAGTGAGGTACCGTATGACCTTGCCATAATACATGAAAATTATCCCTCATGCATGGAATTTGGTAGTGATGCTGAGTTGGTGTTGGTGGGTGTCTGGAGAAGTGGCTCAGGGGCTAAGAGCACTTGCAGTCTGGCGGAGGGCCCACGTTTGGTTCCCAGCACCCATGTCAGACAGCTCACAGCTGCTTGTAACTCCAGCTCCAGGGAACTGACGCCCGTCGACTCATGTGGACACCACACACACACACACACACACACACACACACACCACACCTGCCAACCCCCCCACATACATATATACATACATACACACATGTGCACCCACACATTACATATACATGCACATGCACCCACACATAAACACACAAACACACATATACACATACATGCACATGTGCACCCACACACACTCACACATGCATATACATGCACATGCACCCACACACATGCACTCACACAACACACACACACACACACACCTAATTAAAAGATAAGTAAATCAGAGCAGGCATGGTGGCGTGGTGGTTAGGACCCAGGTGGATGGATTTCTGGTACTTACATGGCAGTGGTGCACAGACACACAAGCAGGAAAAATACTCCTGCACATAAAATAAAAAGTAAAAATAAATACAATTGTAAAAAATAAAAGTTCCATTGGACTGTAATTGCTGCTTGGTGACCCTTGTGTGTCTGAAGCATGCAGTTTGGTCAGTGTCTGAAGCATGCAGTTTGGTCAGTGTTGGTGTGCACGATGCTTTGCTGTGCAGCTTCTCCGCATCCCAGACAATGTGCCGGCTTTGTCTCTCGTACCATTCCCGGGCCCCGCCCTGAGCGACTCGCCTGCACCCTGGAAACACTGACGTGGAGAGGCCAGAGCCATGAGCAACAAGAGGAAAAGTGGGCACATCAGAATTTGAAGGGTTTTGTTTTGTTTTGAAGTTTGTACAAAGCAAAAATGAAACCCACAGTGTACAAAGAAAAAGAAACTTAGAAATCATGTATCTAATAAGAGATTAATATCGAGGATATGCAGACTTTCTAAAGATCAAAAAATGACACATTTCCCCAGAGATATTCAAACAGCCAGCAAGCAGGAGGGCGCCGGGCCGGCGTCATGGCAGGAATCAAACCAAAGCCGCAGGAAGAGGGCCCCACTCCGACGCCGTTGCAAACGTGAAGCTGGACAGACATCACAAGTGTTTCTGAGAGCAGCACCTAGTGTCCTGTGGGTGGCGGTGCGGAGTGGCCCCCCTGCCGTGGGAAGTGGGGTGGGTGTCATCTCCTCCCTCGTATACCCGAGAGGCTGGATAGCAAGGACTTGAGAGGACAGTGGGGACGCAGTGGACAGATACACGGACAAATAAAATGTGGTGTGTCCGCCCCATGAACGGCCACCAAGCCTCAGAGAGGAATGGGGTGTGACCCATGCTGCACAGTGGACCAGCCTTGGTGGATGCGGGCTCAGTGAAAGACTCGAGTTGCAGAAGGGCATGGGCTGCATCCGCCGCCCTGACGAGGCTCTTGGGGCAGCCAGGCTCCTGTACAGACTGTAGGATGATGTTACAGGGACCCAGAAGAAGGCAGGGAAACGGGAAAGAATTTCATAGATTCCGTTGCACCTGTTTTCCACCACCCAGTGTTCTGAGAGGCAGATCGTGGCTGCACGGTACTGCTCACTCAGTGCCGCTGAACACTACTCTTAAAACACCTAGGCCAGGGGCTGGAGAGATGGCTCAGTGGTTAAGAGCACTGGCTGTTCTTATAGAGGACCGGGGTTCAAGTCCCGTCTCCCTCGTGGCTATTCCCAGCTAGCTGTAACTCTGTCCCAAGGATCCACTGCCTTCCTCTGACCTCCTTGGGTACCAGACATGCATTTGATATGCGGATAATACTTGCCTGCGAAGCACCTGTGCACATAAAAATAAAATAAGTAAATCTAAAAGAAAAGTACTTAAGTTGAGGAATTTTATGATGTTTGACACAATAGCAACAACAGACCTGTGGTCCCAGCTACTCAGGAGGCTGAGACAAGAGGATTGAAACTTCAAAATAGCCTGGAAAATTCAGTGTAATCCTGTCTCAAAGTAAAAAGTCAAAAGAGGGTTGGGATGCAGCTCTGTGGCAGAGCAGTTGCCTAAAGACGTAGGTCCAGTCCCCAGTAAAACACACACACACACACACACACACACACACACACACACACACACACACATGCACACACTCAAGGGTACGGGTCCAATCCCCAGTAAAACACACACACACACACACACACACACACACACACACACATGCACACACTCAAGGGTATGGGTCCAATCCCCAGTAAAACACACACACACACACACACACGCACACGCACACAGCACACACTCAAGGGTATGGGTCCAATCCCCAGTAAAACACACACACACCACAACACACACACATACCACACACAAACACACCTTCATACACACACCACAATACACACCACACACACACACGGCACACACACCACAATGCGCACACACCACACGCAAACACTACACACATGTGGCTTCTGTCACTTTGGGGTTAGCTATTTGGATGCATTTACATGCAGAAGACATCACACTGAGTGTGCCCTCTGTTTTGGTCTGGTTTCTTTTGCTCAGCATAATCATTTTGCTGTGTGCCGTGCTGTCTGTGTACCAGTGGCCCAGATTTGTCACTGAATCTGTTCTTGGTGGATGTATGTGGCACTCTGTTAACCCTTCCCGCTGGGTTGTCCTGGGTCTTGGTTCTCACACTTAGTGCACTGTACACATGCACCTGAGTAACTGCCTAGGCAGCACCCAGGAGAGCAGAGTCTGACTTTGCAAGCCAGAGGTTTATCCCAGGCAGTCCTCCTGCCTCGGCCTCCGTAAGATCAGGACTGCAAGCCCGTGCGGCCTCTCGTGGCTGGCACTGCATGTTAGAGTGCCTTACAAATATTCAGGACACAAGTTCAGTTGGATGTATGTCTTGTGGGAGTTTTCTCTCAGGCTGTGACCGCCTTCCTTCCTTTTTTTCTTCCTTTGATGAGGGTGCTTTGAAGAGAAAATTTCTGCTTTTATTACCTCTGTGGTTTGCAAGTGCAAGCCAAGCCCTGCCTGCCCTCTGCAAGGTCTCAGATACCAGAATATCTCAAGATTTTTGACACAAGGACTTGGGGGTTGGGTTTTCTTTATTATAATTATGTTTTTAAAATTACATTTATTAATTTGTATGTTTGTGTGTGCGTGTGTGGAGGTGAGAGGGCAGTGTGCAGGAATCTGTTCTCTTGCCACCGTGTGGGTCCTACGGCTCAGCGGTGAGAAACTGCCTGCTGGGCCGTCGCATTAGCCCAAAGGTGGCGGTTGTCAGGGAATTTTCCAGGTTTACAGTTTTCAGCTTATGATCTGTAATCTCTTTGAGTTAATGTTGGGGTGTGGCATGAGGAAGTTGACTTTAACTTGTCTCACAGAGACGTCTGGAGGATACACGCCTTTGTTGACAATAGGGATGTGGTGTCTCTTCACTCACTGACTTTTTTTTTTAAAGAAAAAAATTTATTTATTCATTTTACTTTATGTGCATCAGTGTTTGCCTGCATGTGTGTCTGGTGAGGATGTCAGGTCACCTGGAACTGTAGTTACAGACAGTTGTGAGCTGCCATGTGGTGCTGGAAATCGAATCCAGGTCCTCTGGAAGAACAGCCAGTGGCTCTTAACTGCTGAGCCATCCCTCCAGCCCCGCTCACTGACTTTTTGATTTCTCGCAGCAGTCGTGTGTTTTTAGCGTGTTTGTGTTTTCAGTCTTAACTGTGACCTGTTAGAGCAAATCCTGAATATTTTCTGGATTTTTGTGAGCGTGTGTGTATGTGTTGGATGGCATGAGGGTGTGTGTGTGAGAGACAGACAGACAGACACAGACAGACACAGAGAGGCGAGGGGAGAGAGAGACAGAGAGAGGGAGGGGGGAGAGAGAGAGAGAGGGAGAGAGAGAGGGAGAGAGAAAGAGGGAGAGAGAGAGAGAGAGAGAGAGAGAGAGAGAGAGCGCACAGGCATGTGGCGGTTGACATCTGGTACCTTCCTTGATCGCTCTGCTCCGTGTTTCCTGAGGCAAGGCCTCTCATTAGTCCCAGAGCTCCTCGACTCTGCTCGGCTAGCCGGCCAGCTTGCTCCGGGATCCCTCCTCGGCTAGCCAGCCAGCTTGCTCCGGGATCCCTCCTCGGCTAGCTAGCCAGCCAGCTTGCTCCGGGATCCCTCCTCGGCTAGCCGGCCAGCCAGCTTGCTCCAGGATCCCTCCTCGGCTAGCCAGCTTGCTCCGGGATCCCTCCTCGGCTAGCCGGCCAGCCAGCTTGCTCCAGGATCCCTCCTCGGCTAGCCAGCTTGCTCCGGGATCCCTCCTTGGCTAGCCAGCTTGCTCCGGGATCCCTCCTCGGCTGGCCGGCCAGCCAGCTTGCTCCAGGATCCCTCCTCGGCTAGCCAGCTTGCTCCGGGATCCCTCCTCGGCTAGCCAGCTTGCTCCGGGATCCCTCCTCGGCTAGCCGGCCAGCTTGCTCCGGGATCCCTCCTCGGCTGGCCGGCCAGCTTGCTCCGGGATCCCTACTCCACTTCCTGAGCACCGGGATGATGTGGACTTTGATGTGGGTTCTTAGGGTCCAAACTCCAGCCCCTGTGCTTCCGATGCAAGGCTTTATCCATCCCTCCCACCCCCACCCCCGCTGCCGTGGCTTTATCTCTGGAGTAAGCTAAATGTGTTGCTTCGCTTTCCGGTTGTGCCTTGATGGTTCAAGGATGCAGCCCGTTTTTCTCTATTAACCTTCCAGCCTATAAACTCGCTCAGTTCATTCACTGGCTCTGGGAGTTGTTTTATAATTCCCCAGAGATGTTCCATATAAACAGTCACATCCTCTGCAAGCCCAGACCATTGCACTCTGCCTCCCCCTGCCTTTGTGGTCTCCCTTCCTCTTCCTGTCTTGTGGGGAGCTGAGGGTGGACACTGGAGTTGAGGGTGGACACTGGAGCTGAGGGTGGACACTGGAGCTGAGGGTGGACACTGGAGCTGAGGATGGACACTGGAGCTGAGGGTGGACACTGGAGCTGAGGGTGGACACTGGAGCTGAGGATGGACACTGGAGTTGAGGGTGGACACTGGAGCTGAGGGTGGACACTGGAGCTGAGGGTGGACACTGGAGCTGAGGATGGACACTGGAGCTGAGGGTGGACACTGGAGCTGAGGGTGGACACTGGAGCTGAGGATGGACACTGGAGCTGAGGGTGGACACTGGAGCTGAGGGTGGACACTGGAGCTGAGGATGGACACTGGAGCTGAGGGTGGACACTGGAGGTGAGGGTGGACACTGGAGGATGCAGGACGCCAATGGGAGCCAGTACTGTTAGGTGGCTCCTAGTTTAATTGAATTTTATTTTATTTTTTTACTTTTTAGATTTATTTATTTTACATATATGAGTGTTTTGTCAACATGTATGCCTGCGTACCATGTGCATGTCTGGTGCCCTCGGAGGTCAGAGGAAGATGCTGGGTCCCCTAGAACTGGAGTGGCTGATGGTTATGAGCCGTCTTCTAGGTGCTGGGACCCGAACTCCAGACCTCTGCAAGAGCACCAAGTGTTCTTAACCACTGAGCCATCTCTGCAGCCCCAAGCTCCTGTTTTTGAGGGAAACAATCCCGTCCTTCTCCACTAAGTCTGCTGTTAACTGTAGAGTGCAGTGTTGACCATAGAGTTCAAGGTTAACTGCAGTGCACAGTGTTAACTGTGGAGCGCAATGTTAGCTGTAGAGCACAGGGTTAACCATAGAGCGCAGTGTGCAGTCTTAACTGTAGAGCGCAGTGTTACCTGTAGAGCGCAGTGTGCAGTCTTAACTGTAGAGCGCAGTGTTACCTGTAGAGCGCAGTGTTACCTGTAGAGCTCAGTGTTACCTGTAGAGCGCAGTCTTAACTGTAGAGCGCAGTGTTACCTGTAGAGCGCAGTCTTAACTGTAGAGCACAGTGTTACCTGTAGAGCGCAGTCTTAACTGTAGAGCGCAGTGTTACCTGTAGAGCGCAGTCTTAACTGTAGAGCGCAGTGTTACCTGTAGAGCGCAGTGTTACCTGTAGAGCGCAGTGTTACCTGTGGAGCGCAGTGTTACCTGTAGGGCGCAGTCTTAACTGTAGGGCGCAGTGTTACCTGTAGAGCGCAGTCTTAACTGTAGAGCGCAGTGTTAACTGTAGAGCGCAGTGTTACCTGTAGAGCGCAGTGTTACCTGTAGAGCGCAGTGTTACCTGTAGAGCGCAGTGTTACCTGTAGAGCGCAGTGTTACCTGTAGAGCGCAGTCTTAACTGTAGAGCGCAGTCTTAACTGTAGAGCGCAGTGTTACCTGTAGAGCGCAGTGTTACCTGTAGAGCGCAGTGTTACCTGTAGAGCGCAGTGTTACCTGTAGAGCGCAGTCTTAACTGTAGAGCGCAGTCTTAACTGTAGAGCGCAGTCTTAACTGTAGAGCGCAGTGTTACCTGTAGAGCGCAGGTTGTTTGTGGGTTTTTTCAATTTTGCCAATAGGACGTCCTGTATCTGTTCATGCATGCGACTTTGGGACCATTCTCCTTGAGTTAATTGCTAGAAAGGAAATAGAAAGGCTAAAAACCACACAGATATGTTTAGCCTTTTCCATTTTATTTCCAAATTGCCATTCAGAGAAATTAGGCCAGTCTCCTCCATTCTTCTAAGTCGTGCCAAAGTGCTCCTGGGAGCCCTGCGTGTGTGTGTGTGTGTGTGTGTGTGTGTGTGTGTGTGTGTGTGTGTGTGTATGTGTGTGTGTGTATGTGTGTGTGTATGTGTGTGTATGTGTGTATGTGTGTGTGTATGTGTGTGTGTATGTGTGTATGTGTGTGTGTGTATGTGTGTGTGTGTATGTGTGTGTATGTGTGTGTGTATGTGTGTGTGTGTGTATGTGTGTGTGTGTGTGTATGTGTGTGTGTGTGTATGTGTGTGTGTATGTGTGTGTGTATGTGTGTATGTGTGTGTGTATGTGTGTGTGTGTGTGTATGTGTGTGTATGTGTGTGTGTATGTGTGTGTGTGTGTATGTGTGTGTGTGTATGTGTGTGTATGTGTGTGTGTATGTGTGTGTGTGTGTGTGTGTGTGTGTGTGTGTGTGTGTGTTTGGTTTGTTTTGAGACAAGGTCTCAGGTAGTCTATCCTGATCTCCACCCTACTATGTTGTCAAGGAGGACTTGAGCTCATGATCCTCTTGCCTGTGCCTCTCGAGTTCTGGAATTACAGGCATACGCCACGCCTCCTGGTTTAGTTTGGGTTTTTTTTTTTTGTTGTTGTTGTTGTTTTGTTTTTGTTTTTTGGTTTTTTGAGACAGGATTTCTCAGTGTAGCCTTGGCTGTCCTGGACTTGCTTTGTAGACCATACTGGCCTTGAACTCACAGCAATCCACCTGCCTCTGCCTCCCGAGTGCTGGAATTAAAGGCGTGTACCACCATGCCCAGCTCTAAATATTTTTTTATCCTTAACTATGCCATTTACACACACACACACACACACACACACACACACACACACACACACACGAGTGCAGGTGTCACAGAGGCCGGGAGAGGGTGTTGACGGAAGCTGGAGTTTCAGGGAGCTGTGAGCCGCCTGATGTGGGTGCTGGGAACTGAACACCAGTCACACGGAATTGCTGAGCCATCTCTCCAGCCCCTGGCTAAGGTTTTCTAATCTAAGACCCACCCCTAGGACAGTCTCTTTTGCACTTGAATTCATTTTATTACTCTAGATATGAACAAATATAGTAAAAACCTATTTTTTAAAAAGCCTAGTAAAAAATATCTTGTGTGTACCCTCTAGTGCATTGTCTTTTCCTTTGGCACTCCCCTGTGTGGTATTCATTTCTATAATTTATGCGCATTTTACACATTGACAGTGTTAACCTTCATCACGTGCGGCAAGTGACCGGTCTATTCTTTGTTGTTCGTTTGTTTATTTTCTTTGAGACAGCATCTCCTTTAGCCCAGGTCAACCTCCATCTCCTGGCATCGCTCACTCACACTGGCCTTAGGCTCCTCCTCCGATTTCTGTAGTGCGGGCTCACGGGCTTGCAGCAGCGCACCTGGTTTGAGAGCCTTTTAGCTTGATAATTTGGGGTTCACTGCAGAGACTTCCCATATGTCCTTGGTGCCAGTGAGGACCCAGCCACCTCAGTGTCAGCATCAGCCATGAGACTGTGGATGGGCCTGCACCGATGGCCCATCATCACCCAGAAGTCCACAGTTCGCACAAGGTATTTTCCCACTGTTGTGCGTTCTCTGGGTGTGGACAAATAGCCCTGTGGTGTCACGGTTGCATTGTGCTATGCTCCACAGTGCACGTCTCCTCTCCTCCAGCCTCTTGGAACCACTGATACTATAACTGTCTGTATAAGTCTCCTTTTCCTGAATGTCACCATGTTGACATTACAGCAGGAAGCCTGCTCGCAGAACCATTGTTTTTTGGAAACATCTTACCTGCCCTACTCCCAGGGACTCCCAGGGACCAGCAGGAGCCTCTGCCCGTGGCCTGGTCTTGCTGCTTGCTCTGTGAGGCTCTGTGAGGCGGTGAAACCTGGTGCTGTAGCAATTAAAGTAGAGCACGCCTAGGGCGGACCCAGCCACTTCGAACCGTAGTGGCTTTTCAGCAGCGTGCAGGGTGTGGGATGCAGCAGCTTTCCGCAGACCCTCACCAGACTGTGTTTGAGGACTTCGCAGTGTTCTGCAGCAGGAAGACTGGGGCACGTCCTGGGCTTGTGGGAGGAACCTGCTGGGCTGCCTTCCTGACAGGGCTTGGGGAGGAAAAGCCACACCACACTCTGGCCTGACTGTCTGGGGGACTGAAGTGGGATAGCTCTGCTGAGAGAGAAGAAGCTGACCCCAGACTTCCCAGAGAGCTGCTGCCTGGGGCACACGCTGGAGATCTGCCTCAGCACAGAGCGGCTCCTGACCGCACTGAGCTAGTTAAAAGGCCGTAAGCTGACTCTTGCCTTTGCTAAGGTTAAACCTTAGCTATCGTTTGCTGAACACCACTGCTATGTCTCCAAACCAGGATGCCTGAAACTGTATAACAAAATATTCTGCAAAAGAAATAATTCATGGGTTTTTTAAAAAGTAGAATGACAAAGTGGCATAGCCACAATGCACATTCAGAGGAGGGGACTCAGGCTCCTGTCCCAGCTCCACTGGGACTTGTGAGCTGTGGACCTTGGGCAAATCGCACAGCCCCTCTGGGCCTCAGTTTCATTTTCCGAAAGGTGGGAGTAATCCCACTTGCTACCCATGTAACTCCATGTAATGTCACTACCCAAGTAACTACCCATGTAATGTCACTTCCCATGTAACTACCCATGTAATATGACTAACTATGTAACTACACATGTAATATCACTACCATGTAATAAGGTCACATGCATGTAAAAACACACGAAGGCTGGAGACAGGGCCCGGAGCTGTATGTGCAGGCTCAAGGACCTGAGTTTGATCCCAACGGCTACATAAAGAAGCCAGTGTTCTTGTGGGACCCCTGACAGCGGGAGTGGGGTGTCTCCGGCTCTGTTGCCTGCTCTTGGGACCCTTCCCTCCTCCTCCTGGGTTGCCCCGTCCCGCCTTGAGGGCTTGCGCCTGGTCTTGTCGTAACTTGTTATGCCTTTTAGAGGGGAGGTCTGGGGAAAACTAGGAGTGGAGGGAGGGAAAATTACAGCCAGGATTTAATGTACGTATGAGAGATGAATGAATTAAGGGAGGGGAAAAAGCCAGGTGTGGTTGTAACCTCAGGTCTGGGGAAAGCAGAGACAGGAGGATCCCTGGGACCTGGGCAGCCAGCCTAGCCAGTCAGTGAGCTCCAGGGTCACTGAAGGACCCTAAGAGATGAAGACGCCCGATGTTGACTCTTGCACATGTGCACACACCTTCTCCCTCACCGTACGTGGGACATGGCCAAGCCCACATCCACGATTAGCTACTGTTAGTAGCCTGTGTGCTTGCTCCCGTAACCACTGTTTCTCAGAAACAGGAAAAAAAAAGTCTAACCCTATGTAGCAGCCTTATACTGTTTAAGTTTGTGGCAGGGCAGCTGCCCTTCACAGGCCCCAGGGGACCTACAGCAAGCACTTTACAGTTGCTTAGTCCACACGTATCCTGTTGCTATGTTCATTTTATAAATAAGACTCAGAGAGTCTCAGAGAGGCTTGGTGACTCCCCTCAGGTCACTCGGGGTGGGACCTGAGCTCTGGTCTTGTCTCTCATCCTGACAACGTACCACCTATGTTAAGGTGCCACAGAGTGTGGTCCCGGGAAAAAATAAATAAATAAAAATTTAAAAAAGACAGCCAACCAAAAAATGCTTTCCCATTCAAGCCAGAGCATCCCTGTGTGTGAGGAGCCATGGGGTCTGCTCTCTTGCTCGGTCACTCACTGACGCCTGGGGCGCAGCTTACCGCAAGCATGTTCCATTGCCTCCTGTGTGTTTAAGCTCAGGCTGTGTGTTACAGGGCTCCCTCCCTCTCCCTCCTCTGAGTAACCGGTCCTCACACCACCTCCTCTGCCAGCTCCCCTTCCAGCTCCGATGCCAACCTGCGGTTCCCTGAGAGCAATGGCCTCCTGCAGACAGCTCGCTGGGATGAGCCACAGCGCGCGTGTGCCCTGGAACAGATCTGCGGTGTGTTCCGAGTGGACCTGGGCCACATGCGCTCCCTGCGGCTCTTCTTCAGGTAGGACCCTGTCCTCCTCTGCTTCCTGGAGCATGTACGTGTTTGTGTGCCTGCATGTATGTATGCATATACACCCATGTGGGGGCACACGTAGCCAAGTGTGTTTCTAGTCTCACGTGCAGCAAGCTGGCCTAGTTGATGCTGGCAGTCTCGTCCCCGATCCGCTGGCATCAGTGGTACCCCACCCAACATCCTGCTCATCCTTAGGCAGAGGACAGCTTTCAGGAAAGAAAACCCGGCACGTGTGTGCTGCTATGGGCACTGCAGGCCCCAGTGCTTCAGGGCTCCGCTGGTCATCTACGTGCTTGACACCGCACTGGCCTTCTAGACGGGGGTGGCCTTCCCTTCATAGCCCAGTTGCTGCCTTCTGTATGTGTTTTCCCACGTCAGCCCGAGCCAGCACCCACCAAAAGACCCACATTCTAGCCTTTCCCCGAGGTTGCTGAGCGCTTGGGGTGTCAGCCTCGAGGGAGATTTTGGGAGACCCTCTCCTGTGCCCTCTTACGATCCAGCCATGAGGGTCTAGGGAGGACTAGCCCGCTACAGGGTCCAGATCTGCATCCAGCTGGCCCTGGCTCACACACGCCTCCAGGGGTCCTCTGGATTCGCTGCTTGGCTCCCTAGCTTGGGGAGATGTGCTGAGTTTTGTTAACGCTGCTCCTCACACAAGCAGCCAGACCCCCTTGGGACTCACCGTTTCCTGCCTGAGGTGACTGACAGCGGGCTCTGATTAAACTCGGAAATCAAAACCTGTGTTAATGCGTTCACCCCTCCCCCCGCCCCGTGGCCCTTCAGCGACGAGGCCTGCACGAGCGGCCAGCTGGTGGTGGCCAGCCGAGAGAGCCAATACAAGATTTTTCACTTTCACCACGGCGGCCTGGACAAGCTCTCCGAGGTGTTCCAGCAATGGAAATTCTGCAGGGAGACGCACCTCAGGGACCAGGTAGCCTAGCTGAGCGTGGGGCGGGGGTGTGGTTGGTTAGGGCGACCGGGAGCGGAAGCTCCTCTCTCAGCATACCAGCTGCCAGCCGGGTGGTCTGGGACCGTCCCAGCACTCCTTTCTCCTCGAGGCTCTCTCTCTGGCCCTGGGATTCCCCTCTGAGGACTATGTCATTTGGCTGTCTGTGGTTTGCAGTGGTTGACAGCAATGTGTTTGGGGGCTGAAATGTGCGCCCAGGCCTTTCTGAAAGTCACTTGGAGCACTTGAAGACTCGTGTTTTGACAAGGCTTCCTGCCATATTTTGCTCAATCTGCATACAGAGGTAATAAGAGCCTTTTAATCACCTGTTTAAGGTGCTTATTAGAGCCGGGCACCGACTTTACAGCGCTACCCCTCCCGCAGAGCCTCCTGCTGGCTCCCCTTATTACGGTAGTGCCATATGCCCCCCCTGCACCGAGCAACCTTTGATTTTTGAATTAAATGTCAGCTGCGGTTTCGCCCGGGACTCGTGACTGCGCATGGAGACAATCTGACAGGCTGGCTCCCTGCTCGCCAAACAGCGGGCCTTTGTATGTGGCCGATCGAATGGAATCTATTGCAGGCTCTCCCTGGCAGAGGGAAGTTGGGCCGTGAGGGGTGTTAATTCTGGTTTTCTTTATGGCTGGGGCAGGAAAGGGGGTGGGGGCGGTGGAGGCTGTGAGCTGCAAAGGGAGAGCGATTTTAGGATGAAGGTGTTTTCATTTTAATTGTGTCTAATTACACTTGCCATTTAGGGGTCTGGGTGCAGGGACAGCAGTCTCCCCTCCTCCAAGAGGAGAGAGTGGCTGTGGCATCCCGGGGTCGGCGTCGGCGTCTCAAGCTTCACAAGCTCTGAGACCCTGCTTTTCCACCGGGTTCCTCCCACCCATCCAGCAGGTCACGGATGACCGGACGTGCATGCAGTTCTCCATCCGAAGACCCAAGCTGCCGTCTTCTGAAACCCACCCGGAAGAGAGCCTGTACCGGAGGCTGGACGTGTCTGCCTGGCTCAACCACCTCAATGAACTGGGCCAGGTGGAGGAGGAGTACAAGCTGCGCCAGGTATGGGGGAGGCGCCTGGCCAGCCTCCAGGGAGCCCTTGTAGTCAGGCGGCAGGCATGGAGGGCGGGTGGGTGGCCGGCCTCCGCCTCCGGAGGGCCCCTCCCTGGTGTCGGGTTCTGGCGGAGGCGTCGCCGTCGAGGAAGCAATCGCGCAGCTTCGTTAAGGAGCCGGTTCCATGAGTTTGGGGATCACATGTGGACCCTGCGGACTCAGCAGCATTGAAACCCCCAGGATTAGTTCGGGACATGAGAAAGGCGCGTTGATCTCAGAGTGCCACCCCGGGGGGGCTTTGACATTGAAATGAGCTGGTTTGTATCCTGTATGGGAATGCGTCTCCAGCACTTTCCCCTTGTAAACATGTGCAAATTGCCGGGGTCTGAATCGAGAGGCTCGCCAAAGGCCCCGCAACACCCTTCTCTGGGGATCTGGGGTTCTTTGAGCTGCCCTGTTTTATACTCTGTCCCCCTCCCACCCCTTCAACTTGTGCTGCTTCCTCCAGGCCATTTTCTTCGGTGGCATTGATGTGTCGATCCGGGGGGAGGTCTGGCCTTTTCTGCTGCACTATTATAGCCACGAGTCCACCTCGGAGGAGCGCGAGGCGTTGCGGGAGCAGAAGCGAAGGGAGTATGCCGAGATCCAGCAAAAGAGGTGCGCTCCGCCCCGGGCCCACCCCACCCCCACCCCCGTCAAACCACGGCAGGACAGTCAGAGCTGCACCTCATCCCTGGCCGCGCTTGCTTTGGAGTCTCCCAAGAGCCAGCACCACTGGCAGGATAAAGGCACCTGCCTCACTACGCCACCAGCGCCTTGGTCCAGGCCCCTTCTTTCACATGCCAAGGGCTTTAGAATTTGTCTTTAACAAACTTAACTAGGGGCCAGTGTTCCCAAGTGCAGGCTGACCTGAGAACCCACTTCTGAGGCGGAAGGCTGCCTCCCACATGGGTTCCACTACCTGTCCTCTCCGTGGCTGGGCCAGAGTTAAGATGAGGAAAGCATTGAATATCTCCCCGCCCCCACGCACGTGCAAGTGTGCGCACGCATACGCACACACATAACACATGCACACACTCCCATTCGTGTGCACACTTGTGCACAGACACACACGTGCATGCACACGTCCTGTTGGGAGCTTAGAGCTCAGCAGAGCACAAGCTTCTGTTTCCTGGAACATGCAGCTGCTCCAGGCCCCCGTGCCCCAGGGCATTCCGCTTCCGGAGCTGACCTCTGGACTGTGCTCCGTCTGCCCCACAGGCTGTCCATGACTCCCGAGGAGCACAGAGCCTTCTGGCGTACCGTCCAGTTTACCGTGGACAAAGACGTTGTCCGGACAGATAGGAACAACCAGTTCTTCCGAGGGGAGGGCAACCCAAACGTGGAGAGCATGAGGTACGGGCTGGCTTCGTCTGGCCTCCCCGTGTGAAAGTCTGTAGCTGCTGGGCAGTGCCCCACTCAGTGCCGTCTGAGGTACCAGCAAGCCCCTCCCTTCCATCCCTCTTCTTGCTTGGCCCCTGTTCGTAAGGATAGCACTTCCCCCACCTACATGCGTCCTCTCATCTCCTCATGGATGAAGCATGGTAACACATGACATGCAGAGCCGGAGGCTGCCATCTCTGATACTGTGCTGCAGCCTGGCAAGCTGCCGCACGAACATAACAGCCCGTAAAACCCCCCTGCCAGGCCACGCCTTGTCACAGGCAGGGGACCACTAAGGAAGTCAGACCCGCATTCCCAGCCCAGCTCCTGCTCTGGGCTCGGCACCTTGGCAAATGGCTGTTACCGCATGGACAGTGAGCCCCACCCACCGCCATCTGAACCCCGACTCTGTAGAGGCAGGGTTTCTCTATGTAGCTCTGGCTGTCCTGAAACTCTCTACGTAGGTCAGGCTGGCCTCAAAATAAAAAAAGACCAGGGCCTACTGTGTGCTGGGATTAAAGGCGTGCACACCACATCCTGCCAATAGCCCCGTACTTTTTAGTCAGAGCTGCAGCACCCGCCACTGGGCGCTGCCTCCCACGACACCAAGATGGAGCAGGGCCCAGTGCCTGTACTACAGGCACTAACGGAGATTGGGAGGGTGGTGTGGGTCAAGCCACCTCTGTCCCCCCACTGCCCCCCCAGGAGGATCCTACTGAACTATGCTGTGTACAACCCAGCCATCGGCTACTCACAGGGCATGTCAGACTTGGTGGCACCCATCCTGGCTGAGGTCTTGGATGAATCAGACACCTTCTGGTGCTTCGTGGGTTTGATGCAGAATACCATTTTTGTCAGCTCTCCACGGGACGAGGACATGGAGAGACAGCTGGTGAGGCATGTGTGTGCATGTTCATGTGTGTGTGTGTGTGTGTGTGTGTGTGTGTGCGCATCACTTTGTGCATGTATAGACAGGCATATATCTGTGCCTGTGTATGTGTGGGTATGTGTGCTTACATATGTGTACACATGTGTATGCGTATGCATGTGTGATTGTGTACTAGAAAGCTCAGAGAGGTAGAACAGTGCCTCCTGTTGCTGCCAGTGGTCTTGATGGTGAAATGCAGCCATGATATCAGGGGTTAGTGAACAGCAGAAAACCAGGACATGGGCCTTCTGGGAAGGGCCAGCTAGCCACCTACGGGAGGCGTATGTCTGAGTCCGGGTCAACCTCTAACCCATTCTTCCTGAAACTCCAGAGGCTGACTGTTCAAGGCCCTGCCCTGCTGGCTTTCTGCCTCCCTGCAGGGTCATCAATTCCGCCTCCTTGATTGGGCAAGGAAACTGGGGGGGGGGGGGCATGCTACCTGGCTCGTGTGTGTGTGTGTGTGTGTGTGTGTGTGTGTGTGTGTGAGAGAGAGAGAGAGAGAGAGAGAGAGAGAGAGAGAGAGAGAGAGAGAGAGAGAGAGAGAATAGCAGAGCCAGCCAGGGCAGCTGAACATAGTGAGAACAGAAGGTCTCCCAATATTACCCAAATGTCCAACAGGCAAATCTGACATCTCCACCCCCTTCCCCAAAAATCTGACCTGCTTTTGAGGCTCAGCTGACATTGGCCACATGTCCTCCCCACAGAAATCAACCATATATAAACCAGGCAGCACTGAGTGCCTGGGGCCTAGATCTTGTCACTGCAAGGCCCCTGTGTTTATATGAAGCCCCTGCCCAGTTCCAGGTCCTGGATGTGAGTGTCCTGGCCTCAGTCCTGCAGATGGCCTGGTCTGGAAGCAGATAAGCTGACCGAGTGGGCATGTGGGCATGTGGGCTGAGGGCACTGGGTCCTGGGGACAGGAGTCCCAGGTGCCCCTTCCGTGCCTGTCACTAGTCCATACGGGTCTGGCCTTATGCATTGGAGACTCTGCTAACAGAGGGTTCTGAGTAAGCATGGCTGACCATAGCAAAGGTGTCGGGGAGAAGCAGCCAGTAGCAGCAGCTACAGGGCATGCTGGCAGCTGTGCAGATTGAACAGGGTGGCCACAGAGTGGAGATCCTAGCCAGTCAGGAAGGACTCCTGGACTCCAGGGCTACACCACTCTGCTCCAGGTACTTGCATAGGAGAGGAGGAGAGTCCTGACCCCCCCACACCCCCCCTGCTGCTGTACTTAGCAGCAGACTGACCCCAACCAGGCACTCGCCCCCCCCCCCCATCATGCATCCCTGTGATGTCAGGTTTCCACGGTACCCAGGGAGGCAATTACAGGGTCTGACGCCATCAACCTGGCGGCACATGGCCAACGAGTCATTAGCTGCTGGAGACTGGTTTTCTAGTGGCGTCAGTGAAGTCAGCAGCCCCCACCCGGTGCTGCCAGAAATAGCCTGTCAAGTCCCATGCAGCCTGGTGACCTGACACACAGGAATCCAGGGCCTTGAAACTCAGCTCTGGCTAGACCATGGTGGGATGGAAGGGGCTCCCCTTGCCTGGTCAGGCAAACATTAGAAGCAGCCCCTGGGGGTCGGCTGAGGCTGGGGGATGACTTCACACTGAGTCAGCCTCCTTGACCACCCAGGAGGTCACACTCCACCTAGGGCTATAGCACGGTCTCCTTCTAGGATATCTTTAAATCTCAGATGAGCTGGCAGACAGGTGTGAGCAAGGTTCTGGCTGTGGAGGCCGGTGATGACTCAGGCAGCCAGGCATGAGGACCTGAGCCCAGATCCTCAGCACCCAGGGAGGCTCAGACAGGTGGGTCCCTGGAGCTTGCCGGCTGCCCAGCCAGCCGAGCTAATGGGCAAGTGTTAGGTTCAGCGGGACACCAGCTGAAGGAAAGAAACAGAAAGAAAGGAAGGAAGGAAGAAAGAAAAGAAAAAAGAAAGATCCTTGGGCTAGAGGGATGGCTCAGAGCTCAGAGGTTACTGTCGTGTGCTGCCCTGCAGAGGATCTGGGTTTGATTCCCCAGCGCCTGCATTAGGCAGCTCATAGTTGTCAGTAACCCTGGTGTCAAAGAGATCTAACACCTCTGGCCTCCTTGGCTACCTGAAGTCATGTGCGTAGACTACATACGTAACTTAAGTATATATCACTACATACATAAGTTAAAGTAGTAAAGAAAGGACTGGAGACATGGCTCCGTGGTTAAGAGCACTGACTGCTCTCGCAGAGGGCCTGGACCCTTGGATCCAAGCACCCATGTGGTGGCGCTCCGCCACCTGTAAACTCCAGTGTTCCATGGGATCCAATGCCCTTTGGCCTCCCTGAACACCAGACACCGATGTGGTGCATGGACGTGCATGCAGGCAGATCACTCCTGCACATAAGATAAATCAATTTAATTTTTTAATAAAACGAATCTTTAAAGAAAATAAGGTAAACTCTTAGAAGGCACTCCGTGTCAACCTGGGCCATACACACTGACACAAAGACACACACACACACACACACACACACACACACACACACAGAGAGAGAGAGAGAGAGAGAGAGAGAGAGAGAGAGAGAGAGAGAGAGAGAGAGAGAATGAATTTCAGTGGCAAACTAGTACAGTATCTGGCTGTGTATTCGGCAGACAGACTTCCTGTGTTGAAGGTACTCCGAGTAGTGGTCTTCCTGGCCCTGGTAGGCAGGCATGCCCACAGCCTGGGTAACAATGCTCTCTCCACTCTCCCATCCCCCAGCTGTACCTGCGGGAGCTGCTCCGGCTGACCCATCAGCGCTTCTACCAGCATCTGGTCTCCCTGGGCGAGGACGGCCTCCAGATGCTGTTCTGCCACCGCTGGCTCCTACTCTGCTTCAAGCGAGAGTTTCCTGAGGCCGAGGCCCTGCGCATCTGGGAGGCCTGCTGGGCCCACTACCAGGTGAGAGGAGCCGGAGCCACCCCTGTTCCTAGCCTGTGGGGAAGGTAGGGTCCTGGGATCACCCGGAGGCCCCCCTCCCTTTGTGTGTGTGTGTGTGTGTCTGTGAGTGTGTGTGTGTGTCTTTGTGTCAGTGTGTGTGGCCTCCGCCGCCTCCTCCTCCGAGCACCACCACCACAGTCTCTCACAGCCGCTGTGCCAGGCCTATGCAGCCAGGTTCAGACCTCGCCTCCCATGTAATTGAGATCGATGTAAATTGCCGACTGACATGATCATTACTGCATTCTGCTCTGAACTCCCTTTTGTCACAGCCAGTCAATGGGAGGGACATCAGCCCCACAGGACAGCTAGGCAGCCCTGGATTCTGTGTCTGCATGCTGTGGCCAGTGCTGTCCTGCCCTGCCCCTGGGACTGCTGGGCCACCCTGAGCTCCTGCCGCCCTACAGCTCCAGAGAGAGCCTGGATCAATGATTCGGGCTGTGTTCACCTACATTCACCACGATCCGTGTCTCCTCCACCAACTCCCCTCTCACCACAGGGCTGACAGAACTAAGCTACACTCAAGCCATCAAAATGAAACAAAGTAGGCAAGTCCTTTGGCTCTAAAATAATAATAATAATAATAATACCAAAAATAATACCTAAAAGTAATTATAATACCAAAAGTTGGAGAGTCTATACAGTGGATTGTACTTGACTTACAAGCTTGCAGAGCTACACCAGAGTCCCTGAACCCATGGTTTTGTTTGTTTGTTGTTTTGGGGGGTTTTTTTAAAAGCCATGTTTTGTTTTGTTTTTTAAGCTAGGCACACTGTGTGTGGTGGTACACATCCTTAATCCCAGCATTTGAGAGGCAGACAGATTTTTTTTTTTGAGTTCCAAGAAAGTCAAGGCTACATAGTGTGAACCTGCCTCAAGAAAGAGAGAGGGGGGGGGAGAGAGAGAGAGAGAGAGAGAGAGAGAGAGAGAGAGAGAGAGAGAGAGAGAGAGAGAGAAGAATCCAGCTGTGGTGGCAGCAAACCCATCAGCAGCAGGTGCTGGGGAAGCAGCCACAGGCAAATCCCCAGGGCTCACCAGCCAGTCAGTCTAGCCTAATTGCTGAGCTCCAGGTCCCCTTGAGAGACCCTGAGACACTGCCTTCCAGCCTCACATGCATGTGCACGTATGTACATGCACACACAGGCTTGCACACCTGTGTGTCCAGGACACAGCCCTGTCCTCCACTGCTACCCGCTGCACACACTGAGGTCGCTCTCCCTCAGCCACTTGCAACGCCAGCCCACCTGCTTGTCAGTGCATCCCAGACTTAAAGCTGTTCGAGACAGATAATTCTGAGTGGCCAGGAGGCTGGGTCATGGGGCAGTCACCCCAGCCATCTTCTGAGGCTGTTGGTACCACCCACCCCTCAGCCCCTGTTGGCAGCCATCTTGTTCAAAACCCACAAGGCAAGTTCATGCTGCCTTCAGATTTGGGGTCTGTGGCCACGTCTGGAGCCATCCCCCTTCCCCCATCAGCCAAGGATAGGAGGGTGGAGGTGGGCAGTGAACTGGGGGTGAGCTCGGCCTCTTCTGGCCACTCACAGGAAAGATTTCATAGCCCCCTGCTGTGGCTTGCTGCTGTGCACCTGCCCCAGGAGCTGGGACTTGGCCCTGCGCTCTGACCGGTCCCTCTAGAATGTGCCTCACCCTAGCAGCTTTATATCCTTCAGGAACATTCCTTCCTGCAGGGGTAGGGGGAGGAGGCTGTGCAGGCCAGGGGTGGGGACTGCAGCACTCTTAGCTCTAATGGTCTGGTTGGGAGATGACAGCCCACAGGGTGTTGTCAGAGTGCTCAGCAGGGACTTCCTGGAACTCCCACTCTTCCTTTACTTTAGGACTGAGCGTCCAGGCAGGAGAGTATGTAGGGACTGCTTGCCACCTGCCCAGGCACCACAAGGTGGCCCTAAAGGAGGTCAGGGAGGGACTGTGGGCATCTGAGAAGAAGGCTAGGGGCAGCAAGATGGTAGCAGCTGTCCACGGGGCCTCCAGAGGGTCACTTAGGAGGGATCTTCCCACATGCTCAGCTACCAGCCCTAGGCTGGGGGCACAGGCTAGGGATGCTCCGCAGAAGCAGAGGGACACACGCCAGGAAGCTGGCTGCCCACGCGTCCTGTCTTCCTTGTTGGCATATTCTACAGCCTTCAGAGGCAGTCTGGTTAACCCTTCACACACACACACGTGACACCCTCCAGACCTCTGTGGATGAGACCCTCCAGTGAGCTCAGACAGGCTAGGGAGGAAAGTGTTCTTTGCACTCATCACACACGCCTCCCGAGAGAGTACCAGCAGCCAGGGCGTGGCACGCCCGTCTTCAGGTGATGAAGTGGAGGGTGATGGGCAGGGGGGTTTTCTCAGACCCCCGGGACCTGCGAGCACAGGCCCGGACCCAGGTAGCCGGAGCCAGACCCAGGGCCGAGCTCTGGCTCAGACTTGGAAGGATCCCTCTGAGCTGTCTGTCTGTCTCTCTGCAGACGGACTACTTCCACCTGTTCATCTGTGTGGCCATTGTGGCCATCTATGGGGATGATGTCATCGAGCAACAGCTGGCCACAGACCAGATGCTCCTGCACTTTGGAAACCTGGCCATGCATATGAACGGAGAGCTAGTGCTCAGAAAGGTGGGCGCTGCCCTGGCCTGGCCTGTCAGGCCTGCCCCACACATACGCAGGACAAATACTGTACGGCCCCACCCCTGCCCGTGCAGCCCACCCAGCCCTGCACACTGAACCCCACCCACACCTCTCAGCCCCACCCCTGCCCGTGGAGCCCTGCCCACACCAAAGAACCCCACCCAGCACACGGGCTCAGCTTGCATATAGACCCCCTCTCATTTCACAGAGCCTCACCCGCCGTCCCCCCAACCCCCTACCCCCCGCATGCATGCCACCCCACATGTAGAGTTCCGTCCTGCCCGTCACCTACCTTTCTGGGCTTTCCCGACCAAGTCTGAGGGGATTGGCACCTGCTGCAGCCTCACCACTCCTGCGGTGCTCTTGTGTCCCCTACTTTTGTCCTCGTGGACCTCAAGGGGCCATCACTAGACACAGCCTCTTTCATCTGCTACAGGGCACGATGCCCAGCCAGTCTCCGCCCAGGAGTGCTTCCTTCAGTCCACATTAGGAAAGTGAGTTAGAGGAGGCGGAGCCTAGGGAGGGTGTAGCTTCTTCTCCCTGGCTGGAAGAAAGGCGACCTTGAATCTCAGCTGCCTCCTCCGCCTTCCACTGGAGCTGGGGGTGCTTTGAGTTTAGTCCATGGGGAAGAGAAGGGTCCTCAGGCCCCGTGACTGCACTCCCCACAAAGACCTTGTGAGGGCCTCTTACTACCCAGAGGGGATATCCAAGTCTGCAAAGGGACAGCAAGGGCTGTGTGGGACAAGGCCGTTCTGACTCTCGTCACCCTCACCGAAGCTGCCCAGGTATCTCATGGTCCCATTTTAGCAGTCAATGGTGAACCAGGCCACTGTGTTGTCCCCACATAGTAACCCTATGGGTGTGGCCCTTGCTTCCATGCTCTATTTGTGTCCAGATGGCCTTGCTGTCCCCTTAGCCTGTCCTCTCTCTGCAGGCTAGGAGTCTCCTGTACCAGTTCCGCCTTCTGCCACGGATCCCCTGCAGCCTACATGACCTGTGTAAGCTGTGTGGGACAGGCATGTGGGACAGTGGGTATATGCCAGCTGTGGAGTGTGCCGGCCACCACCCGGGCTCAGAGAGTTGTCCCTATGGGGGCACAGTGGAGATGCCATCACCCAAGCCGCCAAGAGAAGGCAAGAGGACCCCAAAGGCACCTCGGGAGGCCTTTGGTTTCCGTAGATAGAAGGGCAGGGGGGCTTCCGAGAGGTCCAGGGCAAAAGGGGCGGGGGACGGGGCACAGACGCGGAGGGAACACAGGAAATGCCTCTGGCCAGTGTGAAGAGAACCTTGTCATGGTGACAGAATCAGACTCTAGAAGTGACAGCAGGTACCAGCTGCCCCGAGAACTCAGCTCCTGAAAGGCTGTCACTTTGGAGGTCTGGCCACACTGCTGGAAAGCAAGGCCACTGTCTGCCTAGGAGTCTCCACAAGCTGTGGGCAAAGCAGGGTCTAGAAAAGACCTCCGTCCTCACACCAGCACCAAGGGACACGGAGGAGCAGGGCTGTTGTCTGAGTCGGTCAAGCACACTTGGTCACAACTGCAAGACTGGTCTGAAGGCACCTGTCCAAAAAAGGAAGGGAGGGAAGGAGGAAGGGAGGGATAGGGGGAGGGGAGGGAGGGGGAGGGAGGGACAAAGAGTCCAAGTGTTCAGACCTGGGCTTCCCACAGCGTCCACGAGAGTGTTATATGCCCTGCTATGGAAGGACGCGCCTACCCTAAGCCAGAGGCACAGACTGGTGGAAAGTGCCACATGCTACACCCACCACAGCTGCTGGGGTCCTCCCCTGAGGACCTGAGGTTTGTCCTCTGTACCAAAAACAGCAGCCCAGTGGGGCCTGAATGGGTTGAGGGTGAGGTCCTCTGAAGAGAAAATGCTTGCCCCCCCCGCGGGGATGGAGAGAGTATATAAACACCCCACACACACCTAGGGGGCTCTGTCCCTTGGCATCCCTGCTGGCTGAGTCTGGACGCTCTGCCTCTTAAGAAGGGAAAGGTCACCCCCACACTCCAAAGCTGAGGACTGTGCTTGGATAAAGGTGTGCTCCAGAGCATTCCTAGCCAGCGTACCAAAAGCGTGTGCAAGCAAGGAGTCTGCCTATTCCTCCACTGAGTGCTGAGTCCCCGTGGGGAATGCAGGCAAGCAGGGTGGGCAGGGTGCCCTGCCATTGGCTTTTCCTCACTGAGAGTGGCGCTGCAGGACGGTGCCACACTTCAAAGGTGCTCTTCGCATGGAAGAGGGGCGGGGCCTCTTACAAGCCTCTGCTCTCAGCGTTCCTTTCTCCCTGAGCCCATGCCCTGTCTGCAGGCACTTGTGAGGATATGGATCCTTCTATGAAGAGGCTCTGGGAGAGGGTGTCCTGATCTTGTCCACAGTGAAGTCCTGGGAGTGACCTTGTCATCCAGCTTTGCTTTCTGTACTGGCTTCTGAGCCTTTGTGGAATCTAGGGCCACAGACAGGCATGTCCACTGCCGATCACCACAGTAAGAGAATACAGGGAAGATGTATTCTCCGTGGCCTGGAACCATGTGCACCTGGCTGTCGACACACAGTGGGTCAGCAGTCCAGGCTGGGTGGTTCTTGCTCATTCATTTCTGGGGTCACCATCTCTGAGTCTCAGTGAGCACATAAGATGTATGGGATGTGCGGTAACAACTGGTGTCGGGGTGTTAGGTCACCCCGTGATGGTAGAGGCAAAAATGAGCAGTGTTTTTTCTAAGTGTTGGTGGATACTGCAGTTGCTAACGACCCGAGCTTGAATGGCCAAACCCGGCACTGGGAAAGTGAGCCCTTGTCTGGGGGTTGGGGTGGGGGGGGTCTTCTCTCAGTAAGGATGTGTCAGGCCTGGCAATCCAGAGGGATCCCATCTGCCTACTGCCCCAGGCAATCTAGATACAGATCACTTCTTTCCCAGGAAGGAGAGGCCAGCTCCTGCCCTACCCCTCCCCAGGATCACACCCCTGTGCAGCACCGCAGCTCCTACACGCCCCCTCTGCTGTGTGGGTGGGGGTAGCAGAAGCAGGGCCAGGTATTCACTGACCCTGAAGAGCCTCAGTTAGGGAGCGTTCGTTCTGAGACCAGCTCCCACAGTCCCCCCGCCCCTTAAAACCAGACCCAGACAGTTCAGTGGCAACCTTGTACCAGGTATCCCCCTAGTCCCCAGACGACTGGACCCTGGTGTTACCTGCAACATCAGGCCAGCTGGGGCCTCTGCAGCCAGTCATGGTGTGTGGGCTCTCAGAGCCCTGGTCTGCTCTGAGGAGTGGAGAGGCTGCGCGCAGAACAGCAACCTTAATCTGGATGCAATTAGAAGAAACCAGCAAATACCCTGTGGCAGCTGTTGCCCTAGGATTATTCCCAGCCAGCAAAAGGCATTAGGGTGATAATTCAGTCATTAGACTTCTAGTCTTCCCACGGCCAAGACGTACAAATCACGGGTAATCAGCCCGCACACCGTCCCTTGGCCACGAGGCTTATTTAACCCATTTTTTAAAATGATGCTTAATGCTATTGGCCAGCACGCCCCGGTGCGCACGCCCTGCCGCTAATGTCTGTGCTTACGACATTGCCTAATGTCACTGAGGCTTTGTCATCCAGGGCACCTTTGATGTGTGTGTGTGTGTGTGTGTGTGTGTGTGTGTGTGTGTGTGTGTGTTGGCAGAGGAGGCTTAATGCCTACCTTGGAAAGGCCACTCACTTCTGACTCATTCTCCAAGTAGGGGGGACGGTGAGGGGGGGGGCGGCAGCAAAGGGAGAGGGCAGGGTTGCAGTAGACCGTGTGCTCCTCCATCTGGGCTAGAGGCTGTCCTCACTGGGTACAGAGAAGACACTGCTTCCCCAGAGACGTCCACCCAGGTGCCAGCCTGTAGGCCTAGCCCATCTCCCCAGAGGAGGAGGGCAGAAGTCCCGAGAGGCCCTCTTTGTGGCCTTGGGCTGGCCAAGGAGGGGAAGGTGTTAAGTTCAGGAAGGGACGATTTGGGCCTTGAGTTTTGAGCTTCGGGTCCAAATGGTGTGCGGTCCTTGCCGGACAGGAGGGCATCAGCCCAAAGGAGGCAGGTTCTCCTGGAGCCTCTGATGGCCCTGGGCACAGAGCGGGGATGGCCATGCAGAAATGGGGAGAGGAATGCAGGCTGCATCAGGCGTCGGCTCTCGCCTGCCTGCATTTGTCTTTTGGTTTTGTTTTGCTGCGCCGAGAGGGCAGTGTGTGGGACTTGGGGACACGTTCATGCTATGCCGACCCACTGAGTGGCGCACCCAATGTATCTGCTTCGTGTTTGACATTAATTTAGATGGAGTCCGCCTGTTGCCTCTCCTGTAGGCTCCCTTCCACTGTAGTCAGGCTGGGGGGCGGGGCGGGGTGTCAGGAACACCCTGGGCCAGACAGGCAGAGGGAAGGAGACTCCAGGGGCCCCTGGAGACAGATGACAAGTCCCCTGGAAAACTTAGACAAGGGTTTGGCCTGGGTTAGAAGTGGGCCAGGACTGCCACCCAGCTGGGCCACCAGAGAGGACACAGGGAAACAGGCTAGCCTGAGGCTAAGATCCCTGGAGTCCCCGAAGAGCCAGGCAGCCTTGGGATGTTAGTCTTGTGTTTCTATGGAGGTTGTGGTGCATTTTGTCTGGGATAGCCTGGTCTAAAGGGAACCCCACCCGAAAGCTAAGAAGCCTGATTCTCTCAGAACTTTCTAGGCAGGGAGTGAGGGGTCCCCTCAGCCCATTTCCTCGCCTGTAAAATGAGGGCCTTTGCCCTCCGAAGGTCTCCTTCAAGACTGCTCTGGATGTAAAGGCTGCCGTGAGGGTGGCTAACCATGGCCCAGGGACCTCACCTGCCACTCAGGGAAGAGCCCTATGGCCTTAGCCTTCTGCCACAACCACCAAGAGGGGCCGTCCACTCCCAGTGGAACGTTCCCCTTGGTGTGGACAGATGCCTCTCCTGCACATCCACCGAGCTGTGTGTCCTCTGCAGAGGGCAAATCTCTCTGTAGTTCCTCTGCAGTGTTCACGCTGTGCCACCCACGCCTACCCTGAAGAAAAATGAGCCACAAAGCCACCTCAGCGGGCTCGGCCTGCGCCTGTCTGCGCATGTGCATGTGCAAAGCTCTTCCGTGGACGGCATCACCCCTCATGGGAAGATCCTTTCATGAGGACTCGCACTTCCTGGGCAGCTGCATGCGGATACCTGCCGCCACCAGGCCTTTAAACACATCGTGTTCCATTCCAGGCAGGAAGATAGCGTTTCAGGTTCCCAGAAATCAAATCACGTGACTGTCTTTCTTCCACACTTTGAGGATAAAGAGGACAGCTTTTTGTGTGTTTTGCATTGTTTTTAAAGTAATGAAATATCCCCATTGCTGATGTCTACAGCAAATGATTCGTTCTCTGTTGCGTTTTGGGTTTGGTTTTTTTTGTTTGTTTGTTTGTTGGTTTTTTGGTTTTTTGGTTTGTTTTGTTTTTTTAGCAGTCCCCTTCCGGTCAAGATCAGGATTCTCATGGATTCCACACAAAACAAATAAAATAGTATTGCCACACACATGGTCCGGCGGCTTGAAAGAAAGCCTGGTGAAAGTGGCCAGGTCAGATGCTCAGGGGTTGGGCCCAGAGGCCCCGTGGAAGAGCTGTGAGCGCCTTTAGACAGTGCCAGCTCCTTGGCTGCTCTGAGAGAGCTGGGGAGGGGAGCCCGCGAGGCCTGGGGTACAGAGCCACAAGGGATGGTGAAGAGGTCGTGCTCTGGGAAGGAAGGCCAGGAGCATGGCTGGACCGTCACTCTGGCCCTGGCAGTGGCTTGAAGAACTTAGGAGTGCCTTATGGGCCTCAAGATCGTTGACCTTGGAGCACATGGAGTCCAGGGTGCCCGGTATCTGGAGACTCTTAACAGTGCTTGACAGGGCTTTAGCTGCCCTGCTTTGATTTCACGCAAAGCCTGGGTCAGCCTGTGTGGCCTTCCTTTTGGAGACAAACAGTGTATTGAAAGATGGCAGGTATGGGCTGGGCGTTAAAGGGGAAATTCAGCCATCAGCTCTGGGAGCCAGTCAGGAACATGCAGCCTAGGGGTGATTAGAAGGTGCACAAGGGCCTGGGCTCTGCAAAAGCTTCTGGAACTTTGAGCTGCTTCCACGTGGCTTGTGTATATACTGGTGGGCCCCTGCAAGGGTTGCGGGGGCGGGGGGGCAGACTGTGGGTAGACTGTTACGTGTGCCTTCCGTTCTGTCCTTGGTTCGATGTATTCATGCCCAGTGTTCCCTGGTGATGATTGGAAGATACCCAGCCAAGCCCGGAGGGACGGCTCACGGGGGTGCCGGAGGCTAGTTCTCTGTAGAGAAAATTCCATCTACTTCGAAGCAAGAGGGTTGCTGGCCCATCCTGCCTGGAGGCTAAGCTCCAACTGCCAGGGGAGTGGTGACCAATGGCCAAAGGGACAGAAGAAGGCCAGCCACCACACGTGCTGAGGCCCGTGATGAGTCCCAGGTTGGAAAGCCACAGCCCATTGAAATAAGGTAGTCTTACGCGGAGTTCCTTAGGCCTGGGCGTGTACAGTCCATTCCAAGACTCAAACGGACTAGGCCACCCATACCTCTATGCCTTCGGCTAGGCAAGCCTGGAGCTCCCCATTTCTGCAGCACCTTGCCCCACTCCCCCACCCCCCAGCCTTGAGCAGCACTGTTTATTACTGGGCCAGCAGGCCCCTCACTCCAGCTAAATCCTGTCTCTGTCTCATTAGTCCAGAGCAGTCCTGGTTGTAAGGGCCCTTCTCCATTGCCTGACAAGCCAAGAGTCTAGAAAAAGTGGATCATTCATGTGCAGAGAATGCCCTGGGCTCCTCCCTGACTCTTCGTCACCAAGTCACCTTTTTCAAGCCCAACCTCTGTCCGTGCTTTTATCTGGGCTCTTGTGCCCAAGCACCAGCACACCTGTGTCCACCCTGTAGGGAAAGGGTATTCCGGCAGTCCCCCATAGTGAGGAACCCCCAGGCTGGATGCTTCACCAGTTATCACGCATCTGCCCTCTGCTCTACCTTCCGGAAGGCCTGGACCTGAAGCCGCTCACACTGAGGAACCAGAAGATACCAGCCACTGGCCTGGTGGAGGACCTTCAGATTTTAGCATTTAGGGATAGCTGGCTCCCCACTTCTCCAGACCCGTATCTGCCTCTCTCTACATCTCAAGAGAGTTACAGCTCCCTGGTTCGTGTGTGTGTGTGTGTGTGTGTGTGTGTGTGTGTGTGTGTTGTGTGTGTTGTGTGTGTAAAAGCTGCTTCATCTTCAAATAGGAGAACGAGTCTCAGCCCAGATTCTGCTGGTCGTTTGACCCCAGGCAGAGGGGGACGCGACACATTAGAAAGGATGACAAGAGTCTCCTGAGCTCATGATACCGAGAGGGGGATCCAGTGAGAACAGAGTCCCCAGCTGGGTACGGCACCTGGCTCTAGCCACCCTCTACCACAAAGCGGGAGTGCCCACTGAACTGAGACACAATTGAGAGAAAGTTCTCTTATCTCTGGCCATGAGCAGCCATGCACAGACACAATAGATAACGACATCAAGGCCAGGGGTCTCTTGGCCGCAAGGCAGTGGGGAAATGAACAGCGTGGCACAGCAGTGGGAGTGGCAAAGGGCCAGGGTGAGGTAGAGCGAGAGGCCGGGGCTTTGGGTGGGTCGATTAAGTTCTGTGGCCAGCATGTGACCAGCAGCTGCAGGAGACAAGCAGAAGATGAGAGCAAAGGGCAGGGTTGCTTAAAAGGAAGGCCGCGTGGGAGTCAATGCTGCTAAGTGTTCACTGGAGAGAGAGCGTCCAATAGAGCATTCTCCACACTGCTTTGCTTTTGGAGAGTCCTGGACAAAGAGGCTAATGGCTGCAGGAGGCACTGCAAAGGGAGCTGCAGGCTGTTCCATCCCAGACATATCCTGTCCATCTCCCCCCAGAACCCAGGGACTCTAAGTGCAAGGTCAGGAAAGGTGGCTGCCAGAAGAGGCTCCACCCACGTGTAGCCTGTAGGGTGAGGGCATCCTGCCTTCTAAACTCAAACGCGAGGTCGGCTTCCTCGTGGCCATGTTTCTCACCAGGAGAGGAAATTTCAGCCTGATTGGAAGACAGTGGACTCCGGTGGAAGTCCACCAGCAGCTCACCTCAAGAGGTGGTGGAAAAAAGTAGCAACCTGCATCCCAACCCCAGGCTGAGTCCCTGTCTTCTGCCCACCTGCTGCCACCATTGCAGGCTGTAGCGATGAGGTGCCCAGCCCCCAGACCACTTGGGAGTCTCTCAGAAACGGGCTCAGGCCCCGTCCACTAGAAGTTTAAGCTCCCAAGTTCCCAAAGCCCACACCCTCATGGGTCCTGGGCAGTGTCCATTTGTGCCAAACAGTTCGTTTAGATGGACCCTTCCCCCACTCTTGGGTCTTTCTGTTTGACTGGCCACAGGACTGTCTGCCTTAGGCAGACAAGCATAAATGGAGTCTTGGGGGACGGTCCAGTGTCCCTGAAATGAGGGGGCTACTGGCATAAGAATCCCAGGAGGCAGATGAGCCCTACCAGTTCCACCAGGGGCAGGGTCCAGGCGGGTGGCAGGGACAAATGTGGCTGCAGGTGCCCTTAGGAAGGCTGGAAGGGAAGTTTCTGCTTCTTGCCTGGGCTTCCCCCTTCCCCTCCCTTCACAGTGGCCATGGTGTCCCCACTCACCAGGATGCTGCAAATTTGTAGGCTGAGCAGGAAGACCACAGCCCTCCCCTCTAGCTAGAGCACAGTTGCTGGGGGCACCCCGAAAGAGGACTGCAATTCAACTGTCCCTCACCAAACCGTGTGGCTCTGGGATCTCGACTCAGAACCTCCATCCTGAGAGAGATGAGTGTTTGTGGGGGTGCACAAGCAGCACTGGGTCCCCAAACTCATAGTCTCTGAATTCCATAGGGAGCTGGGGGGCAGGGCACTGTGCCAGGCCGAGGACCTAACTGTGCCTCCAATCTCTACATGGGCTGTGTACCCGTGTCCCTACCCCGTCTCAGCTCCTGTTCACTTAATGGATGCCAGCCACACCTCTGCACAAGACACGATGGTGGGGAGCTGCGAGGCTCCGGCTTCTCACTAGCCCTGGCTTCCGGGAACGGCCAGGCAGGGTCCTCACACAGAGCCCTACTTGAGCCAAGGGTAGAGGATGGTTCTTGTGCACAGCGAAACACAGCACCTTCCCTGAGGAATTCTGGAGGCTTCCACGGAAGAGACCACCTGCTCCCGCCATCCCACACACTGCTGTGTGGCAGCCTCTGATTTCAAATCTCATGTGCTCAGCCTACTGCACACACACACACACACACACACACACACACACACACACACACACACACACACCACCACCACCACCACCACAGAGCAGCCGTATGCATGCAGGGCCTTACAGAGCAAGGAGCAAGGGTCCTGAGAGAGAGAGGGAGTGGCAATGCTTCCTGAGTTGGGAGCTTGGGGAGGGGACTCAGCTGAGGGAGCAGAGGAGGAGAGAAGATAAGGGAGACCACCAGTCTAATCATAACAGGCGCACTCTAGGTAAGTATTAATGGCTCGTGACGCAGGGAACTGGAGAGAATCTAATTACAAGGATGGCACGCAAGCCTGTAGCACTGCAAGGAAAACCACGTTGCCCTGGATGCCCAGAGGCACTCGTAGCCCTCCCGCTCCAGGGGGAAGCCAGGCCTCTGATTGCAACCCTTCTGAATCTGCCTGTCCCTGTTCTGCCCTACTCATAAGTACCACCCTGGGAGCCAGCGCCAGCCAGGACACTTTGCCCTCAAATGGCCTGCCCTGTCTGTCCTTACGGCATTTGGTGTATACATGGTGCCCATAGTCACAGAAAAGAGACACTTTAGGCCTCAAAGAGTGCCGGGTGTCAGGAGCCACCATCTCCTGTCCCTGGGCGGGATGAGCCGTTGAGTGACACGATCAGACTTGACTTCTTCCTGCCCCTGCAGCAATTCAGCACATGCACCGAGGGGCTGCACACAGCTGTTGTGATTATAGACCTCATGGACCCTAGGGTCGAGCCTGTGCCTGACCCTGCGGCCTGGACAGTTGTCAGCCCACAGGATTTTCTTCTTCGGGGAAAGCACAGTTTTCCTCAAGATTGGAACTGCGGTCACGCTTGAGAGGCAGTGGTTTTCTTTAGCCAAGACAGCAGGATGAGGTGGGGACAAGAAGCCTTGGCAAAAACAAGCCAGCCTCAGACCCTCCTTGGTCAGCTGATGCACAGCCTAGCCTGGCTCTGGCTCAGCCTTCACCTTGGCCCTTGGTGGATGGAGCCTGTACAGTGAATCCTGGGCTTCTGGGTCTCGAGTGGGCCATGGTGGGCAGCTCCTTTGAGGCAGCCGAGTAGCTCTCTGCAGATGTCTACCTGCGTATCCTGACACCAAGAACTCTGAAGGACTCATGCAGGAGGGAGGACTACCGAGGACTCATGCAGGAGGGAGCACTACCGAGGACTCATTTAAAAGCCTTGGGAAACTCACCAAGTATTCAAGGAGGCAGGAGGTCCAACTGCCATTGACTGTGCCCTCCCCTTGTCCACCCCACCCCCAACCCCCTCCGTCCCAGGAATGAGGAACAGGGAGCTCACTGAGCTCACAGGATGGCCTTGGGGACCACACCTGCCCTCTCCAGGCCTCAGATGCCACCTTTGTGTAAGGCACAGATTTGTAGCTGCGGCTGCCTCTTGGGTGTTTGCAGGATAATAAATTAATAAACCAGGGTCCTCTGGGGGGAAGGGTCAGCAAATACTACCTGATTGGAGGAGTGTCACCACCAATATGGACACATGCCAGGGTACACAGATCATAAAAGAGACAGAGATGTGTTGATAAGACTGGCCCTCCTCAGGCATAGAGTCTGCAGGAAGACCCCTGGGGTTCGGGGTGCAGCTCAGATGGCAGAGAGCTTGCCTAGCACACCCGAAGCCCTGGGGTTGATACCCAGTGTCCGTAAACTAGGTGGGGGATGGGGTACCTGTACTTCCAGCAACTGGGAGGTATAGGCAGGAGGATCAGAAGTTCAAGGTCATCCTGAGCTTCATATATTGAATTTGAAACTGCTCTAGTCTATATAAGACCCTGTCTCAAAAAAAAAAATTAAAAAGTGGGAGAGAGGAGAGAGAGAGAGAGAGAGAGAGAGAGAGAGAGAGAGAGAGAGAGAGAGAGAGAGACGACAGAGGGAGACCTCCACACACACATCTCCCAGCACAGTCTGTTTGCAGGCTATCAGGGGAGATAGGAGGAGATGCAAGATGCCTTCTGTGCACAGGTGGGCCTGAGAACCATCTTGCCATCCCATGTCCTTGCATTCCAGTCTAGGCCCCTCTTTTGCTGGGTGATCTCAGGCAAGTCACCTACCCTCTCTGAGCCTCGTATGGCTCACCTGCATATGGACACTGATAGCACCTGGCTCTCCCACTTGCTTCCAGAGCATAAGGAAGTAACCCTTGGCTTGTCCCCTTGTACACTCAGAACTGTCCTGTGGCAGCCAGGGCACTAGAGTCCGAGTCCTTGAAAGCATCCGATTCAGAGAGAGGCTGAATGAAAGTCTCCCCAGGTGTCCCCATCTGTTGCTAAAATTCTTTCCCAGAGGATAGAGTGGCTACCCCCCATCAAGGTCCCAAGGTTCTCACACTGGGAACGAATGGCTTTGTTGGGTTTTCTCAGAGAGCACAGGTGAAGGGTTGCCTACACAGGTGTGAGTGCTCCTCCCCCCAAAGCCAGCACTAGAGTCTTTACTCAGCTGGGATGATGGAGCCCCCCTTGCTTGCTCCACCCTGGCCTAGGAAGCCTTCCCTTCCTTTCCCATGCATAGTGAGTGTGGTGCTTGCAACAGTGGTAGGGGGCAGCTGGATACCCTAGTGACTCTACCCAGCCCTGGGGGAGGAAGGCATAAACAGCCAACAAGCCCAGCTTGTGGAGGCAGGGGGCGGGGGAAATCTCTTTACAGAAGAGCACAACCATGCTTCCCAACGTGGCTACCGTTTGCCTCAGAGGACAGTCGTAGGCAATACTGCCTCCAGCCCTAGAACACACACAGCCAACTCTGGGCCTCCATCACCACAGGCTAAGACAAGCCCATCACAGGTAGAGAAGGGGCATGACCAAATACAGGGGGCCTGAAGTTCGAAGTTTGTGCGCACTGTTTGTCCCTCTGCTGCCCTGGACTCTAGGCCGTCTCTCACATGAGCAAAGGGGACAGAGTGGGGCATGGTACAGTCGCTCAGCTACAAGACTGGCTCCAGGTCATAATCGAACCATAGCAGGGGCCCTGGCCAGCCAGGGTTGAGGACACAGAGGAATAGAACAGAAGACAGCCAAGACCCAGAAGGCCACCAGGGCCTGGCCCAGCCCGGGGACACTGCATGCCATGGTCGGCCACGCTCTGCGGCTCTGCAACACTCAGGCCTCCAGTGGCACAATCCTGTGTCCAATAGACCCTGCTCTGCCTAGGGGGTCACGGAAGCAAGAAGCCTCTGGATACAGACTGGTTTCCTCTACTGAATGACCCTGGTCCCAGCAGACGCAGGGTCTCCCATCATAGGATGTCCCCCCTAAACTGATTGAATTCTCAGCCAAGGGCAGGGGCATCAGAGCTAGTGATTGCCTTTGATGGGCTGGGGAGTGGCCACTAGGGGAAGGGCTCTTAGGAGGAAGGGGATCCCATGTCCTGATTGGGATGGGGGGAGGGGATGGGCTGCTGACCAATGACCACACACTGTGGAGGGACAGGCTGCGGGGTCCCAAGCCAGCAGATGGCAATGCTTCAGGGTCTTGGTTGGCAGAGCTTACTGGCTGTCAGCCAGCAGCCCCCACCCCTACCTCTGCTACTTACAGGGAGTGAAGGACAAGTTAGAGCCAGAGACCCAAAAGAGGGACCCACTGATCGCCAGCACTGGCAAATGCAGGGACAGGGTCCCTGAGGGTGCGGTTAGTCTCCAACAGGAAGGGCTGGAGACGCACCAGTGTAGTACAGTTTAGAACTTAGCCAAGGATTCCCAGTCTCTTTTCATCATGGACAAGAGATGGGGAACTGTTCTCATCCTCGTTTCCTACACTGGGAAACTGAGGCACAGACAGGGCTAGTGGTTTGCTTGTACTCACTAGCTGGAGTCAAAGCGGGGCAGGTTTCTAGCTCAAGAACAGGTATCACCTTCACAACTGACCAAACCTGGGACCCAAAGGGAAGGCAGCTTCGATGAGCTCACAGGGGGCTGGAGGAAGAAACGGGGCCATCCCCTCTGGACCTTGGCCTGCGTTCCCCAGGTTCCAGCAGAGAGAAATGTCCAGATGAACATGGGAAAGGGTGGAGGCCTGCTGTCACTGTCCCCACATATCAGACAGCCCAAGGGATAGCCGCAGAGACCAGAATGGTGCAGTCAGATGGAAGCCCTGGGCCAGGGCTGCAAGCTCATGCCCCACAACCTTCCCCGAGCATCAGTTTCCTGTCTATACTGGGCACAAACGGGATGCAGGGTAGTCAGTCAGTCAGCGTGTGGAGTTGGAGACAGACTCTGGACTGGTGCCAACTCAGTGTCCTGACCCCCACTGGGCACGGGATGTGAGGAAAGATAGACCCAGGGCTCCACAGTGCTGCCGTGGAGGATGGAGGGGGCCGTCCGCAGTGTGATCTCTTCTATCTCCAGCCTTGAACCTTCTATTCTGTGTTGCCATTGGTTCAGGAGGCCTAGCTGCCCTTCCTGCCTCCCTCCTTATCACTGGGACTCCTAACTCCACTACAATGGCCGATTGTGCTCCTCCTGGGCGCGGCAGGACTGCTGGACACCCCCACCCCCCACCCCCAGCCCTCTCTCTCTCTCTCTCTCTTTGATGGCTTTGGGACTATAATGGATTCTATTGTGATTCATTTGTTCAGGTGACAGTGTGGCCCTCGAGTTGAAGGGCAGTAGGGACCCGGGAGAAAGTGGCAGAGGAACCCTCACCCACCCTGAAGGCCCCCGGGGAGGTAAGAGAGGGAAGTCTCAGAGTGTGGGCTGCTTGTGTCTTTTGTAGCCCTCTTGCTAACTGGCTGTGTTTAAAATGTTCAGTTTCTTGTTAAACAAAAATATTTCTTTTTTTAAAAAAATAATCAGTTTTGGTGAAATAAAATAAGTTGGTAACTTTCATTCCTCCCATGGCTGGGCCTGAGCGACTTGAGGGTGACAGAATTGCTGTAAATTCTTCTGGGTGGGTAGTGCAAAGGAATTCAGAAGGCACCTGCTGCCTCGGGGAACCAGCATCCGTGTCCTGAAGTCAGTGACCTGGGCTAGCTCTGGTCCAGCCCCTGTGGACCTGGGTGCCTCGCTCTGAGGATGCCAGCTCTGTAAATAGGCCGTGTGGAATCCAGCCAGGCAGGGAAGTGTATCCACAGGCAGAGGCCCTGGCTGGGCCTCTCAAGCCACCCCTCCGGTCACCAGCCTGGCCCCCCGAGAGAGTCCTCTCACCCCCAGAGTTCTAGGTGCTACCTGCCTGTTATTTCATCCCAGCCCCACAGCACTTCCTGCCTCACAAGGCTTCTAGCGAAAACCCCAAGGGGCATTTCTCAGAATGTTCTGCAGTTGCTGCTGCTGCTGCAGGGACTTGGCAGGGGCCCCAGAAGACTTGGCAGGGGCCCTGGTGGCCTGGCCAGACCAGGGAAGCCGTCCAGGTTCCAGTGCCTGACGCAGGGGACAGAGGCTGTCATCAGCTCAGGCTCCCTGCTCCTTGATTCCTGTCTCCACAGGAGCCTCTGCCGCTGGCCAGCCCCGGCTAACAGGGAGCCTCTGCCACTGGCCAGCCCCAGATAACAGGGAGCCTCTGCCGCTGGCCAGCCCCAGATAACAGGGAGCCTCTGCCACTGGCCAGACCCAGGTAACAGGGAGCCTCTGCCACTGGCCAGCCCCGGCTAACAGGGAGCCTCTGCCGCTGGCCAGCCCCAGCTAACAGGGAGCCTCTGCCACTGGCCAGCCCCAGATAACAGGGAGCCTCTGCCACTGGCCAGCCCCGGCTAACAGGGAGCTTGTTTAGTTGTCTTTAACATCATGTCTGGGACAGAGATGGCAGAGGAAACCAACGTCTTCAAGGACCTGGTGTCGACGAGCTCCCGTTTGTTTGCCCGCTGAGCTCGCTGGGTCTTTCCGGTGTGGTTACACTGGAGAAGAAAAGGGACTTGCTCATGGCTACCCCCCACCCCCAATCAATTCCCCAGTTGCCGGAGTGAGCTAAGGAAGCCTCCCCACACCCCTGACCGCTAAGCCTTTACACCCAGAGAAGATCCTGAGACCGATGGGACCCACTGTCCTGGATGAGAGGCGGAGGTTTTGGACTCCTGCTAGCTGTGCTTTGGTGAAGAGAGGCTTGTGTCAGAGCCCACAGGACAGGCTGGGGGCAGCCTTTACCAGAGTGCCTGTCTACCCTGGGTACAGCGACAGGCTCGGCAGTCTATAGACACAGTGTATAATCTGGAAAGTCCCTGTAGCCACTCTGAGAAAGGATCTGAGTCAACGAGCGCCTGTTCCTGAACAGCACAGGAAGCCTAGAGGGGCAGGGTCTCTGAAAGGCCAAGGAGAGAGCTCAGCTTAACCTGAGGGAGCTGCTGCTGAGAGCGGCCCAGGGTCTGAGGGAGCCAGGAGAGCCTGGAGAACCGTTTGCGTCGTGCCTGGGAACATCAATCGGCAGCGCCTAGGAGATGCTCGATGGAACCAAGCCTAACTAGGCGGAGGTCTGGCCAAGTGGAGACTTTGCAGAGTGAATATCCAAGGAGCTCTTCCTACAGCTGATGGTCACGTGTAGACAGCTGGCATGAAGCAGTGCGGGGCAAGCGGTGTTCAGGGTACCGCCAGGGCAGGTGGCATCTGATGGAGAGGCTTTCTGAGGGAGGTGATCCTCTTGCTGTTGGGAGGTTATTAGCGTGCATGTGTGTGTGTGTGTGTGTGTGTGTGTGTGTATGTGCCTGTGTGCATGCATGTGTGTGTGCCTGTGTGCATGCATGTGTGTGTGTGTGTGTGTGCCTGTGTGCATGCATGTGTGTGTGCCTGTGTGCCTGTGTGCATGCCTGTGTGTGTGCCTGTGTGCATGCATGTGTGTGTGCCTGTGTGCATGCATGTGTGTGCGCATGTGTGTACACATGTGTGTGTGCACATGCATGTGTGTATGCATGTATGTGTGTACATGTGTCTGCACATGTGTGTGTGTGTGTTTAAGAAACATGACTGCAGACCACCTCTGCAGAGACAGAAGCTGGTGGGCCACCTAGTCTCTTGCAAAATGCATGGCATAAATACCTAAGCAATTTTTAAAATATTTATTTGTTTATTTAACATATATAGGTACACTGTCTTCATGCACACCAGAAGAGGGCATCAGATCTCATTATAGATGGTTGTGAGCCACCATGTGGTTGCTGGGAATTGAACTCAGGACCTCTGGAAGAACGATCAGTGCTCTTAGCCTCTGAGCCATCTCTCCAGCCCCAAATACCTAAGCAATTTAGTCTTTTTTTTTTTAATTTGTTGGGGTTTTTGTTGTTGTTGTTGTATTTTTTGTTTTGAGACAGAGTTTCTCTGTGTAGACTTGACTGTCCTGGACATGACCAGGCTGGCCTTGAATTCACAGCAATCCGCCTGCCTCTGCCTCCCGAGTGCTGGGATTATAGGCCGTGCACCACCGGGCCCGGTTAGTTTAGTCTTTTTTTAAAAGATTGTTTTATTTTGTCTTATACATACAAGTATTTTTGCCTACATGTTTGTGCAGAATGTGTGTACCTGGTGCTGTGGAGGTCAAAAGAAGGCATCATATCCCCTGGGACGGGAGTTAGAGATGTGTGTGAGCCACCATGCTGGTCCTGGGGATGGACTCCAAGCCTTCTGTAAGGGCAACTCCTGAGCCATCTCTCCAGCCCCTGGAGGCCTCTGAATATCATATTCACTTTTTCGAGTATATATTGCGAGACGTTCATGCACACCCAGGTGGCACGGCCTCCACCAGTACACATGCAGAACATTCCTGACTCCCAGAAGGAAAGTCCTCACCACAGCGCAGTGTGCCTCCCTCCCACCACCCTGCTTTGCCTGTCGGCCATGTTCTGGACAGTTTACACGCTTTGTCTATGCCTTGGTTACTTTGGAGGTGTGTGTGGTGTGAGCATGGGCACATGTTTGTGTGTTTGCGCACAGTGTGTGGAGGCCACAGGACAACCTTATGCTTTGAGACTGGAGTTCACAGACTGGGCAAGGGCAGCCAGCCAGCGTGACCCAGTGCCTCCCCAGCACTGGGGTTACAGATAAATACCACATACCCAGCTTTTATGTAGGCTCTGGGAATCTGAACTCAGGTCCGCATGCTTGTGACTAAGCCAGGTCCTCTGTGGCTTGTTAGTGTTGTTTTCAGAGTCTATAGGATTTTGCCTATGTCTACCCACCCACATGACTGCCTGGTAAGCACAGAGGCCAGAAAACGGGCTTTGGGTCCCGTGGAACTGGAGTCCCAGGTGGTTGTGAGCCACCTGGTGGGTGCTGGGAATCGAACCTGGATCATCGGCACCAGCAGGTAATGCTCTTAACCATTGGGTCATCTCTCCAGACTTACTGCTCTTGTTCTTATTTTGTGACTCTGAGGGTGGAATGGGCTTTGTACAAACCGGGCAAGTGCTACACCACAGAACCACATGCCAGCCACTCCTGTGTCATATTTAAAGACATGAAGAGAGCCAAGAGGCTTGATCTCTGTCTGTTTGAACTGTGTGTTTCCAGCTGTGCAGGTAAAGGCCTAAAACTGTACCTTCTGCCTCAGGTTCCTTAACTGTAGATTTGACCCAAGAGTCACCTCTGAAGACTGCCATGTATAGTGTCTGTCACTGAGAGTCCCAGGCATGTTAGATTGTAGGGTTCCAGGGTCAGGGGTCAGGCCGACGTGGGGCCAGGAACGTGGACCTGATTCTCTGCTGAGCACAGCGCACAAGGACAACTACACAAACCGCACATCTGTTCCAAGGCTGCATCTGCCCCTTCTGGGCTTCAGGGCATTTGGCCTCCGGAGTGACCTCCAAGAGCCCACAGCTTGGAAACATGGCACGCAGCTGAGATAGGGGTGCTTAGGGAGAAGCTTTCTGTCCCACATCGGTGGGGACCAGGGTGGAGGAGCTGGCAGATGTTCCAGTTTGGGTAGTAGGGTGTGAAGGGAAAGGCGGTGCCTGAAGCAGGCAGGAGGGACCTGGATCCTCCAGTGTGTCCCTTGACGATTTGTGAGCTTTAAACAAGTGGCTGGATGCCTCCTGTCCTGCCTCCCCTCCCTGACGATCCATCAGCGCAGCTATTACTGTCCAGAGTCGGCTTGTGGCTATAAACGCTCTGAGCCCCCCCCCTCCGCAAGTTACCCAGGTTTTATGTTGTAAGAACACTGTGGGGCATCTCAAGCACACTGCTAATGACAGGCATCATGAAGCAATAAAAGTGATGGGGCTGGTTGGGCGGGGGGCTGTCGGGCAGGGGCTGTCGGGCAGGGCTAGGACCGCCATCCCCGTCCGGCTCCCCTGGCGGCCGCAGGAGCTCTCTGAGAATTGATTAGTGTTGGATGGGCTGACCTTTTTGCTCTTGAAAAATTGCTTTTGAGCAGCTGAGGCAATAAAAGTAAATTGATTCAGAGAGGACGAGGATGAAATTTGCGTTAGGTGAGGAGCAGTAGGTAAACGCCTGCCTCTGATGTCAGCATAGCCACCCCCAGACTGGGGATCACAGGAGGGCAACCCTGGGGAAAGGGCTGCCCTCACTGGAGGGAAGGCTGGCAGGGCGGGCCCTCTGCAGTGTCTGCCTGTTTGGAGAAAAGAAACATAGTGCAAAGAGAGCAGTGGGGAAGAAATGAGAGGAACAGGAAACAGCTGAGAGAGACGAGCCTGGGCCAAGGGAGGGAAGCAGGGGTCTCCGGAAGAGGCAAGAGAGCTGGTGGCGAACAGCAGGATGGAGGCGGATCAGAGAGCAGCAGGCCACTGTCCTGTGCAGTGCCCAAGGAGCCTCATGTTGTGCCCACTTCACAGAGCAAGGACAGAGCACAGACCAAGGTGGGGGGAAAAGCCACTCGAGGCCACAGGAAGCCTCACTGAGGCCAGGCTGGGACTTCGGGAGGGAGCCTTGAGAACTGCAGCACTCGGAGTCGCATGTTCCTTAGTTTACGGATAAGTGGGTGCAGAGGACTGCCGCCCTGGCCAAGGATGGTGGGGGCTGGGATACCATCCTGCCAGTCAGAGCTTCTTGCTTCTGCCCCCTCCTTGAAGTTCCGCCCTTGTCCTCAAACAGAGACCTTGGGGAAGGACCACAGCTCCCGCCTGCACAGCTGAGACTGCGCACGAAGCACCATGCTGAGACTTGCCGCTGCCTTGGAACCCAGTACAGGCCCAGCGTAGGTAGGGGAAAACCGTGCCTCAACCCCTGAGGCTACCCAAATCCTGATTCCACAACTCAAATGGGGGTGACTCTCCAAGTTCAAGGGCCACACACCTGGACTCGGTACTCCAGGTGTGATCAGCAAAAGCCGATCCTGTGGCTTTTGCAGGTTTAAATAGGTCTGTGTCCCAGTTGGTTTATATCCCGCTAAAATACAGCGCACGCACGCATACACGTGCACACACACACACACACACACACACACACACACACACACACACACACGTGGGAAAGGGAGCCTCAGACAAAATGAGCAGCACCAACAGCTGTGGCTGCTGGCCTGGTAGCCACCCAGGGGTTCCCCCAACAGCCCTGATAAGGAGTCTCCCGGACAGCTCTGGGGTTAGCCCTGGGTTTTCCCTTGGTCAATTGTGCCTGCCGTCGCTAGACATTAAGAGTGTCTGAAACTCACACAGACACACTTGGGCTCCTGGGGGACTTCTCTCTCCTAGGGGCACTGCAGGCCCTAGAGGTGGCAGGTTGCTGGGAGACACTGTCGCTGCCCAGGAGACACTGGAACACCCACACCCTGGGGTCAGAGGGAGATGAGACCCGTGGTGTATGAGTCAAGCAGCGAAGAGAAGTGGGCCTGACCAGGTAGTGAAGACCCCACCTCCGCTCCAGAGCCGCACCGCTTGGAAGCCTCCCTGTTGGGATAGGGAGAGTGACTGGGAGCCCACGTGCTTCCTCCAGGCCTCACCGGTGAATATGGGTGGGCTCAGGAGAGAAGGCGAAGTTGGACACTCAACCAGAGTCACCCAGGCTCCTGCCTGCAGAAACCTCAGAGAGATGGGGCACAGAGGCAGTGTGATCCCACCGCCAGCAACCTGCAAGCTCAGGGTGGAACCCAGGCCACTGAGTCCCACTCAGTCTCTCTTTCTTGCTCCTCTTTTCGGTAACTCAGCTCCCTGGTGACCAGAAGGGACTTCTCCTCTGGGCAGGTGTCAGGAGGAGGCCGAGGAACAGAGAGCAAGACCTGCCCTGGGCACAGTGCCGAGAAGCCATGGCCCGCCCACCTCCCCAGAGAGGTCCTGACACTGGCAGTGTGAGTAAGGCCTGGCGCGGTGCCATGGGAGGGTGCACAGAGGTCAGCGTTGGGGGAGGGGAGCCCGTGGTGGCTGTAGGCGGTGATCTTGGGACAGGCTGCTAGGTGCAGTTGGACCTGTTCTGCCTGGGCCTTTGGAGTTTCACTCCCCACCCCGTAACACAGCATGGACAGCTGTGGGCAGGGCTGGTGGGGGGAGGTGAGGGTGGGCTATGGCAGGCGTCTGTATCGGGGCACTCGGCCACGGGTGACCAGGGCAGGAGAACTACACACTGTTAGAGCCGAGTACAGATCCTCACGTCTCTCCTGAGCTGCTGTGGGGGTAGCAAAGAGCACTGTTCTTGTCCTGACAGCACCTGCAAGTTCCTGGCATGGATGGGCTGGATGCCAGGAGTCCTGGGCAGGGGCAAGCCAGGAGACCCTCTCTCAGAGTCACTCAGAGGGGAGGTGTTCCAGGTGCTTGAGAGCCGCTTAGATAAAATGCAAATCCCTTGTAGCAGGCAGGGAAACAGTGGCTGGGTCTGTCTCCTCAGGGCCCTGTGTCTTCATTTTAGAGAGCTGGGGTCAGAACGCTAGGCAAATGGTCACCCAGTGGGCCACGAGGAAGGAAGGATGTTCCTGGTGACATTTGCTGAGACATAGATGAGGTATTCTGGGCATGTCACAGGCTGAGCTGAGGCTGCCGGTGTGGAGACAGCCCTGACCTGTGACTTACCACCTAGTGTGCCTGAGCACCTGCTGCTGGCACCACCGGGGGTTTCCCTGCCCACAAAGTAGAGAAGAAAGGGCCTCCGCTGTCCTGCAAGATCGAGTGACCCTTCTCTCTTCCTGGGGCGATGATGCACTCTGTGTCACAGGCCAGTTGGGTGCTTCTCCTACGTTTTGTATTCACTCCTCTAGTTAGAGCTCAGAGCCACTCGGGGCTCCAAACAGCCAAAATGCACTATGCCAAGTCACCACGTAGCCACCCATCTCTATTAATATGGGGGCTCACAAAACATGTGCAGTCTCAGAAGGCCTTTGTGTGACAGGAAACACCCATCGAGGCAGAGCCACAGAGACAGAAAGTAGATGGGGTTTGCCCCGAGGGCCTGGGGAAGGGAGGGGGGAGGTCCAACAGGCACAGGGTTGCTTTGGGGAGCTATTAGAATATTCTGGAATTAGATTACAGTGGTAGTGTGCAACTAAAATTTTACTGAAAACAGTTGGCTTTTTTTTCCTTTTCTTTCTTTCTAGAGAAGACTTCAAGGTCTGCTGTTACATCTCAGTAAAGCATGTTTAAGTGTTCTGGGGAAATGTTGCTAAGACTATCATCACTGGGTGCATTTACATTTCAACCTCATTAAAAATGTGCACAGATGTGCATCGTAAAAAGACCAGCAGGAAATACACCGGACACTAGCACCAGCTCTGTGTGGGTAAGGGAATCACAGAACATTTTATGTGCAAACAGCCAGGGGGCAGGATCCACCCAAAGTCCACTGGCTATGATGACGTGGGAGGCCAAGCCCCTGGACGGGCACCTCGCTGCCTGAGGCCAGCCCTGTGACTCACAGGAGAGGCACCAGGCAGCCAGGGGTCAGCTCCTCCCTGGGGAGGGAATGCTGCAGGGCCGGCAGGGCAGGCAGTGTAGCAGGCAAGGTAGGTGTGGTGGGCAGGCTGCCTGTGGGCTCCACCATAGCCAGCTACCTCAAGACAGGTGGGCAGGAGAACTGCAGTAATTACCCTGCTGAGTGGAGCTTGGCACCCTCCTTCATTCCCGAGAAGGGAGGCCACCTGCCCTGGTGGATCGGCCAGCAGCAGCCTCGGCAGGGTTGCACGTGACCCGATTGCAGGAGGACCTAGCCCAACTCCTGCTCTGGGCCCTTGGCAAGCCCTCAACCTCTTCTGCTAGTTCCCTGTCTTCTCTGACCTGATCCCTATACCTTCAGCTGTGCCTAGAGGATCTCCCAGAACCCCTTTCCCTATCCCCTGCCTGCCACCTCCCACCATGCCTCTTCCTTCTGCCTCCACACTAAGCCCTTAACCCTCTCAGCTTCCACTTTTCACTGTAGCCTCCCTATCCAGCCACCTGAACACACACGCGCTCATGCGCACGTGCGCTTTATAAATACACAGTGTGCAAACGGACGGGTGGATGTAGGATGTGAGACGGAGTCCTGCAGGTCACCTCTGCTGGCAGGAGGCGCTCACGGCCTTGTAAGGGCAAGTACGGAAGGTGGGATCATCACCACCGGTACTGCCTGAGTCACTTGGTTATTCCTGGCCGTGGAAGCCATCTGAGGTTGGAGCAGAGCTGGGAATGGGAGGCCAAGAGCCTGGGGTAGGGGGTGGTGAGTACTAAAGGACTTCAGCCTTGCTGGGGCAGGGGTTCCAGAAGGCGGGTGGGCTAGCCTCGGAGTCAGGGACTAGACCTCTGGACACAGTACGAGGGGGCTAAGGCTGACCTGCGGGCTCGAGGGCTCGGGGGCCTCTATATCACACAGTCAATCTCTGACCATGGACAGCTATGGAGAGAGATGCAGAGTGGCCCAGCGCCTGAAGCCACTGAAAACCCACACAACCAACCATCAGTGAGCCCCTCCTCGGCCCCTGGTGCACGGGCAGCAGGGTGTGACGGTCAGTAAGGACCAGTGCTTAGCCTGACACTACACTACCGGCAGCATCCCAGCTAGCCCTGCTGTCCCCAGAACCCGAGGGAGCCCAACAGATCACAGACATGGCCAGTGGTGTGCACTAGCCCAGCAGAGAGGGGTTGTCAGCAGCTAGCTCAGAGAGGAGGTTGGTCACAGACTCACTTTGGGCCCCAAGGTGTAACTGGAGATGGTGACAAACCCTAGAAACCAATATTTAAATCTATCTCTGTTTCTCCGTAGTTGTGTGGCCTCAGGAAAGTCGCCTCCCATCTCTGATCCTGTAAGATAAGATTAAAAGCACTGATGTCTCAGCATCCTGCAGGACTTAATAGGGTGAGCGCAGTGAAGAGCAGAGGCAAGGTGCGAGCTCAGGGTTCTGTGCCTCACACACCAGCCTGCCATCCTTCTGTGTGGCTAATGAAGTCACGGGTATCACTGACCAATCCTCTGTCCCCAGGGTCTACCCTCGGGGGTAAGCCTCCTCCGATCTGCACCCTTAACCCTGGTCCCTTTGGATAAGTTGGATAAATTTCTTGTCAACCTGGCAGGTTCTGCCCCAGGGCTTAACTTGATAGCAGTTCTCAAAGCCCACTTACCCGCTTGTTGCCAAGGTTTTAAGCCCCAGAACAACTCTTGCCAGCATTATGACCAAGCTGGCGGTTTTTTTTCCCCCTGGTCCCCAAGGCCAGAACAGGGCTGGCACGGGAGGGCTAGCTCCAGCTTTGTCCTTTGGCTTCTGGCTTCCTGGAGGGGACTGGGCAGCAGGAAGCCCTGTGAAGTCCTATTTTTACCTTCTTCCTAAAGGGCGGGGGTGGCCTGCGTGATCCCCGGGGAATTGGTCGAGTCTTTGGGAGATGCTCAAAGCCTCAGACCTAGGGTGGACCCCAAGCTGCCTCCCTCAGGCCTGGAGCACCAGAAACACGTTGAGTCACTTGGGGGAGGTGCATGCCAGTTACTTTGCTTTTGCAGTTTTCTGCTTCCCCTGAAATGGGTAGACTGTCTGGGTTTGGCAGCCCATACCCTCAGACCCAGCTCCTCAGGGGGCTGATGCAGGGACAAACCTTTGATGCCAGCATCTTAAAGCCAGCCTGGACAGCACAAGATTCTGTCTGTTTCAAATACATAAATAAATGAATAAAACCTGAAATGACTGGTTGTGGGGAGGGCCAAGGGAATGGAGCCTCTCAAGGGCTTTAGCACAGACCCGAGGCATTGGCTACAGTGAGGCTAGCATGGTGGACAGGCCGAACAGGTCTAGTCTCTGGAAAGAACTGGTTATCAGGCAGAGGCCTGCTGTACAGAGCCTGACCTGGAAGCCTTCGGTTCTTCCCAGGAAGGTCATCCTGCCACGGGAGGCTTGGCACCCTGAAGGAGCCACCTTCCTCACCCTCAGCGCCTCTTCTGACACAAACAGTATACCAGCCCCACTAGGAACCAAGCGCCAGAAAATCCCATCTATGCTTCCTGTGTCCATGAGAGAAACCTGCAGGGTGCTAGTGGGCAGTAGGCAAGAAGCTGAAGGGAGCTGGAGGTGTGTCTGCTAGTTGCAGTGGGGGTGGGGGTGGGGGTGGGAGTGGGGGGTCCACTGAGAGTTAGGTTTAGTGTCCAGGAGCCTGTGGGTGGGTGTGGCCACAAGCTGAGGGGGTGTGGCCTGAGTAGGGTGGGTCTGAGCTCACAGTGGGGGTCGGGGTGGGGAGTCCACTGAGAGTTAGGTTTAGTGTCCAGGAGCCTGTGGGTGGGTGTGGCCACAAGCTGAGGGGGTGTGGCCTGAGTAGGGTGGGTCTGAGCTCACAGTGGGGGTCGGGGTGGGGAGTCCACTGAGAGTTAGGTTTAGTGTCCAGGAGCCTGTGGGTGGGTGTGGCCACAAGCTGAGGGGGTGTGGCCTGAGTAGGGTGGGTCTGAGCTCACAGTGGGGGTCGGGGTGGGGAGTCCACTGAGAGGTTTAGTGTCCAGGAGCCTGTGGGTGGGTGTGGCCACAAGCTGAGGGGGTGTGGCCTGAGTAGGGTGGGTCTGAGCTCACAGTGGGGGTGGGGGTGGGGAGTCCACTGAGAGTTAGGTTTAGTGTCCAGGAGCCTGTGGGTGGGTGTGGCCACAAGCTGAGGGGGTGTGGCCTGAGTAGGGTGGGTCTGAGCTCGCAGTGGGGGTCGGGGTGGGGAGTCCACTGAGAGTTAGGTTTAGTGTCCAGGAGCCTGTGGGTGGGTGTGGCCACAAGCTGAGGGGGTGTGGCCTGAGTAGGGTGGGTCTGAGCTCGCAGTGGGGGTCGGGGTGGGGAGTCCACTGAGAGTTAGGTTTAGTGTCCAGGAGCCTGTGGGTGGGTGTGGCCACAAGCTGAGGGGGTGTGGCCTGAGTAGGGTGGGTCTGTCTAGTGATAGACCGGGCAGGGCTATGTGTGAGTGGGCACTGCCGGTAGGTAGGGTGGTAAGGTTATGGCCGTGATGAGCAGGTCTGCAAGTTGAGTTGGAGTGGCCTTGCATCCGGGGTATGGCCTGAGGAGGGCAGGCATAGCTGTGGATAGAGGAGCAGCCTGACCAAGCTGAGGCCCCCTGGGAAAGGCCCTCCTGTAGGAAGGCCCATCTATGGAAAGGCCCACCTGTGGGTCTTTGGTAGATGCCAGCAAGGAGACCTCTTCAGCTGTCAAGGCCTGACTTCCTAGACCACGCTGCTTTTCACTGTCGGCCCTCAGGGAAGGGGCTGGAGGTGGGGGTGGAGTGGGGAGATACGAGGGTGACAAAAGAGAGCCACAGACAAGTCGGACACACCTCCCGGGGCAGTGGGCATCCCACAACCTCCTTGGGCAAGGGTATAAATCCAGCCCTCTTCCCTCAACTCAGGACACCTGACTAAGATGGAGGAGTTTTCCTCAGGACTCCCTAAGTAGGGTGCACCTTCTCCCCGACACAGTTGCTCCCTGCAGAGCCTCCCCAGCAGTCTCTCGGGATACTTCGGACCTGAGGGATGCTGCAGACACCTACCTCCGCAGCACAGTGTAGCCTCCAGGATCCCGTAGTGGGTCGACTAGTGCTCGCCCACCGACTACTGTGTGCTCAGAACCTCAGGAAGAAGGAGACAGATCTTCGCAGGCTTTTCAGTTATGGAGCCACCATGAAGCCGTCTAGGGTTTAGGGTGAGCACCAACTGTAATGACTGGGTGAGTAAGAAGGACGCAGACCCAGCAGGAAGAGTGGCGTGTGCAGACAGGGCAGAGTGGTCAGAAGTCAAAGAACACCCAGGATGCTGCAGCTCCCCGGCTGGTAGGAGTGGGGCTGGAAAAGGGGATCAGAGAACCTGGTGGTCTGGGTCAGGGCGGGGGCCTGAGAGCCAGGCAGCCACCTGGCCACACGGGGATCTGGTGAGGACCAATATGTAGGCTCAATTTTCTTACCAAATATCTTTTATTAACAACTTATTAACCGAGTGTACGTCACTTAAAACCCGACTAACCAAAACAATAGGAAATGAGGATTAGGGAACACAATGACAAAACCGTAAGGATATCAGTTCCGAGGAATGATTCCCCTGGCGTAATCAGCAGGATTTCTCCTACTGGAACCTGGAGTAACCAGAACCCGGAACCTCAGCAGGAGCCGGAGCCCCGAAGCCTTCCTTCAAGTGGTTCTCTCTAGGAGCGTCTCGAGGAGAAGCGATGAACAGCCAAAACTATCCGAAGTCTACAAAAAGCCTCCCCTCCAGTTCTGGGCTCATTTACATATCTCCTCCCAGAGTCTGTTCACGGGATCTTTTCAGCTGGCAACAATCAAGCTCCTGCATGAGGTGGTTGGTCTTCTAGCGGATTAACCTCACCTGTTCTCTCACAAGACCGTTCCAATCCTGCACTTGGGATCCTAAAAAACAGATTTCTCGCTCCTTCACCAATAGCCAAGGACTTCAGCCTTGGAGGGAGCAAGAAGGTGTCAGAGGCTGGGGCAGGGGCTCCAGAAGGCAGGTGGGCTAGCCCCTGAGCCTCCTCGGGAAGACTACAGACACCTTGATCTTCATGCTTTAGGATATACAGCCAGGGGTTTTAAGCTTTCTTGTTTATGGCAATTGCAACAGGAGAGTTCAGCAGCAAAGAGGCTGGTGACAGCGACAGTCCTTTGAGCCTGCTGGCCACCTTCTTTGGAAATGCTGTTTGGCTTGGTGCGGGGGTGATGGTGGGCAGAGGAAGAGAGCCCGGTGTGTCCATCTGAGGAGCAGACTTCACAGGGAGGTACTTAGGAGTCCAGGGACAGCAGGAAGATGGATCGGCGTCCTAGAACACGCCTCAAAGTTGGCATCAAATCGTTGCTGGAGGAAGGTGAGGCGGGGGGCCTGGAGCTGCAAAAGGCCAGCCATGCACCTCAACACCTCCTTAGCCTGGGTGCCCTGAGTGTCCCCATGGGTTTGACAGGTACAAGCCAATCAGTGTGAACAGAAGAGGGAGCAGGTTCCGCAAGTGTGGCAGACAACTGATCCTTCAGAGGGGTCACTCTTGGCAAAGGCTTACTACTTTTTGCATAATAAAGATAGTCTTTCCATTGGGTCACGTGGACTTTGGGACCAGCCCGGAAGCCCTTCCATGTAATGGAGACAAGGAGCCAGTTCCCTGAGGGTACTGCACCAACCACATGGGAAATCTCCTGGGCGGCTTCCTCAGTTGCTCTTCTTTTCTGACCGTGTCTTCACTGAGCCTGGAGCGTGCTGGTTGGCTAGACTGGCTGGGCAAGCTTTGGGGAACTGATCTCCTCCAACCTCGCCACGCCCAGCCTAGCACCAGGTTATGGCCTGTGCAACTATGCCCAACTCTTCCTCCTCCTCCTCCTCCTCTTTGTTCTTTTTGAGACAGAGTCTGAGTATGTAGGCCTGGCTGGCCCAGAACTTGCTGTGTAGACAAGGCTGGCCTCAAACTCACACAGACCTACTTGCCTCTGTTTTCCCAAGACCTGGGATTAAGGGTGTGAGCCACCACACCTGACTTTTTACATGGCTGCTGAAGGGCCAGGCTCATTTCTTGTTTGTGTGGCAGGTGCTTTCCAAGGCACCTCCCCAGTCCCTTCTCTCTCTCTCTCTCTCTCTCTCTCTCTTCATAAAAAGAAACATCTTTGTTATTATTACGTCAGAGGATGTCCTTGGAAGTCGGTTCTCCCCCTCAGCCACCGGGCCCAGGAATTGGGTTTAGGTCATTATGTCACCTGCTGAGCCACTACAGTGGCCCTTTCACTCCTCTTGGTGATGCATGAAATGGAGCCCAAGGCCTCAGACATGCTACATGCTCTCTACCGGGCTCCAGCACCAGTGTCTGAAAATTTGTAATACCGAGGAAATTAAACATGATGTACACACCATCCAGACATGCACACATATACATACACGCACCACACATTTGCTGAACTTATTTACACATGTACACACGCCTAAATTGGAGCCATGGCTGCTTACACAAGATGGCATGTAAACACATACAGCACGCATACACACACACACACACACACACACACACAGATGCTGTCTCATGAGTCGTATCTATACACCTCTGCATGCATCATACACCACATTTCAGCAGAAGTCCTGGGAACAGAGGACAGGCAGATGGGCCAGTGATGACAGCAGCCCATATGGACCTTGGGAAGGGCTGGGGGCGCCTGCTATGGTGTGTTCTCAACCTCTTGTCACCTGTCTTGTGGGATCCTATGGCACCTGCCTCTCTGCCCACCACACCTCATTTCCCAGTCGTCTGTACGGAGGGGCTGTCCCACAAGGCAGGGGAGTAGGCATGGTTCTGTTGCCCTGTGAGCATGGGACTCCCACACACATCTCTTCCTGCCTGATAGCTCCTTGGGGCGCTGGGGATGAGCAGCTTTTGACATGTTGAGCGGGAAATTGCTTTTCCCTCCTGCTTCTGAGACTTGCTCTTAAGACTTTAATTGCAGAAGGCTCTGGGGTTGGAGAGCGCGCAGGTGTGAGTGATGGCAGCTCTCGGAGCCCGGCAGGGCTGAGCCAGGGAGAGGGATGTGCAGGGAGGTATGGCGGGGTGGGGTGGGACACCAGGAGACAGGATCTGTGTTCTCAGCACTCCCCACCAGCAGACCGCAGGCCTCTGCTGTGTCACACAATACCCATGCGGGGCCTTCCTCACCCCCTCCTCTGTCATGATCAAACGCCTCCCTCCCACCTCACGGGGAGCTGGTGCTAGGCTTGGCTCTGTTGTGTCGTCCCCAGGTCCTGCCTGTACTGGGCACCGTGGGCACTGGTGATGGGCACCCAGAGATCACCCAGCTGTGGGGACTGTCTCATCCTTTCATGTCTGCACCCTCACTGCCTTTGCCAAGACTCTACCACTTGGCTTCAAAACTTGCTCCCCCACATCTCCTACCTAGCCTTTCCTGTTAACCCCAACCTTGAAGCCCTTGAAGCAACGCTTATGGCAACTTTAGGAGAGCTTTCAGATTGCGGAAAGCTGGGGCCAGGACCCCAGGCCTGGAGCAGCAGCAGCACCACAGAGTCCCCATGGCAGAAGAGGAAGGCTCAGGCCCAGGCTCTTGTCAGTGCACGAGAATATATGTGTATTTTAAAGTAGACTCCAAATTCTTTTTTAAAAATTAAATTGCATTTTAAAGTTTTATTATTATTGTTTTCTGTTTATATGTATGTGTGCCTGTGTGCATACGCCACATGAGCAGTGACAAAAGATGCCAGAAGAGAGTGTTGGATCCCTTGGAGTTGGAGTTACAGGTGGACGGAAGCAGCTCAGCGTGGGTGCCAGGGACAGAAGTCAGGTCTTCTAGAAGCACTCACTGTCCGTACCCACCTAGCCGGCTCTCCAGCCTTCTGCGTTACGCCGTACTACAACAAGTGAGGGTACATGCGTTTAAACAAAAGAGACTACATTTTATCTTTTTTTTTTTAAACAATTTTTATTTACTTATTTAGTATACAATGTTCTGCCTGCATGTGTGCCTGCCTGCCGGAAAAGGGCGCCAGATCTCATTATAGATGGTTGTGAGCCAATTGAACTCAGGACCTCTGGAAGAGCAGACAGTGCTCTTAACCTCTGAGCCATCTCTCCAGCCCTGAGACTACATTTTAAAATTACTTGTGTGTGTGTGTGTGCGTGTGCATGTGCATGTCCGTGCACGCACGTGCGCACACGCGAGCGCAGGTCAGAAAACATTTCAGGAATTGGTTGCTTCCTTCACAGTGTGGACCCAGAGACTGAATTTAGGTTGTCAAGCTTGGTGGCAAGCACCTTTACCCAGTGAGCCATCTTGCCAGCCCAACACTAATCCTTTTGGGAGGCAGGATCTCATGCAGCTGAGGCTGCCTCCCAACTCCTTATTCTCTTGCCTCCGTCACCCCACGGTGTGAGCCACCACACCTGGCTTCGTTTGTTTTGGTTTACTTTTGAGCCAGTGTCACTATGTAGTCCTGGCTGGCCTAGAACTTGCTTTGTAGAATGTTTCTGCAGCCTTTTGGATCCTGGGGAGGGGACATGTTCTTTTTTTTTTTTTTCTTTATTTTTCTTTCTTTCTTTCTTTCTTTCTTTCTTTCTTTCTTTCTTTCTTTGGTTTTTCGAGACAGAGTCTCTCTGTGTAGCCTTGGCTGTCCTGGACTCGCTTTGTAGACCAGGCTGGCCTTGGAACTCACAGGGATCCACCTGCCTCTGCCTCCCAGGTGCTGGGATCACAGGCGTGCGCCACCACGCCCGGCTATCCTCCTTTCTTTTTTAATAAAAAATAAGGACTGGAGAAATAGCTCAGCAGCTCAGAGCACTGGCTGCTCTTCTGGAGGCCTCTGCTCTGATTTTAGAACAGCACCCACATTGAGGCTCACAATTGTCCTACAGTTCAGGGGAGGCCGAGGCACCTACATAGGTCACAGATAAACATGTAGGCAAAACACGCATGCACATAAAATGAAAGTTTTTATAATAATAATAGCAGCAGCAGCAGTAGTAGTAGTGGTAACAATAAGTAAATAAAACATGAACTAGTAACACCTTGAAAACAGCAACACAGAGCTTTAATTACTTCAGCTGTGTCTGTCTGTCTGTCTGTCTGTCTGTCTGTCTGTCTGTCTGTCCCTAACTGCCATCACCCACATAGAGAACAAAGGTCCCTTCTGATCCCTTTGATCCCTTATCCATTGAGCTTCCGTGGCCTACAGTATGTCACTAAAGTCCTAGACTCTCCCCAAAAGGAAGCCTGCGATGATGCCTCTCTAGAAAGTGGCTCCAGGAGCCAGAGTCGGGTGAGCAAGGAGACAGCAGGAGCCAAGATGACTCACTCACAGGACTGCCATTGCTATGGCAACAGGTACCCAGCCCTCGGGGGTCTCTGGAATGTGTGACAGCAGATCACGGGGAGGCATGCTCTCATCCTGTGTTCCCACTGCCCCGGGTGACTGTGGTGTTACCTCTGTGCCCTTCTGAGCTGTGTGAGTGTGGAGCACGCCGTTGGGAGGACAGCTCTGAGCTGTGTGAGAGTGGAGCACGCCCTTGGGAGGACAGCATGGAAGCCAGGTTTTGAATGCCAGCGAGAGCCTTGTGGTTTTCCCTGACTCAACCCCCACTGGCTTCACCCTTGGAACATGTGTTCCCGGCTCCATGTCTGAGGTGCCAGCACTTGCCAGATGGGGTTCCAGCACGTGACCCCTGTCCCTAGGACGACCCACTCCAGGCTAGCCTGCGCCTGAACTCCTGGGCTCTTGGAGTGATGAAAATTGCAGAGGCCATCCTGCGGTCTGCGACCGCCTGTCTGCACTTCTCAGTTCACCCGGAAGTCACTGAGAGACAAAAGGTTCGTGTCTGATGGGCGGTGCTGGCAGCACCTTAGAACTTCAAGAAGCTGGCAGGGCCCAGAGCAAGAAGGCGAGCAAGTAGGTGGCTGGTAAAGATCTGGATGTATCCCAGAGGATGGGCATGGCCCCCAAAGACTGCAGCTCTGAGCCTGAGGGCACACTCAGGCCACAGGATGAGCAAGCTCAGTCAGACAGTAGGACCTGGTGTGTGCTCCATCTGGGGGCCACAGCCCCTAACAAGCGACTATCTCGTCGTCGTCGTCATCATCGTGTGTGGACTAAGGACAGGAATGCTGGTAACCCTGTGGCCACAGAGAGCAGTGTTCAGGATGCCAGGCTGCCTGGCAAAGGTCGTAACCCTGAGCCAGAACTCATGCAGGCTAGTTACCTTTGTCTAAAGACAGGTGGGCAGAGAAGCGGGCAGGAGGAGAGGTCACCATGACTTACTCCTGCCATCCCAGCTTGGGTAGTGCTCCCTGGACTTAGGGGGCAGAGACAGACCTGGCCTGGGAGTCTCTGGGGCCCACGTCATGGAAGAACAGGCCGTTCCTTCTTGACCCTCTAAGTCATATTTCCCCCTGACTGTGGCCCAAGATGATTTTGTTAAAGCATTAAGACGGGGCTGGGAGCCGGGCGGTGGTGGCGCAGGTCTTTAATCCCAGCACTTGGGAGGCAGAGCAGGTGGATCGCTGGGAGTTCGAGGCCAGCCTGGTCTACAAAGCGAGTCCAGGACAGCCAAAGATACACCACGCCCAGCTCAGACTGCTTTTTTATAGAACCCAGGACCACCAGCCCAGGGATGGCCCCATCCACAATGGACTGGGCTCCGCCCCCTCATCAATCACTAATTCAGGAGATGCTTACAGCAGGATGTTACGGAGGCATTTTCTCAACTGAAGCTCTCTGTCTCTGATGACTCTAGCCTGTGCCAAGCTGACATAAAACCGTCCAGCACAGGCACTATCTCTACGCCTTGACCCCAGCCCCAGCACGGCACCACTTTAGTGTCCCCCTGTTCTGCCCACCCATCTCCTGTGGGAAACCTAGAGGAAAGGATGAAGCGCATGGGGGAGCAAGCTAGCCTTGAGCCTCCTCTGAGGCCTGCCCAATCCATTGTGCTGCTTTGTAGCTGCACTTTGAGGGTCCCACTATCCCTCCGTGGAGATTCCCAGAAGACGTGGCCATGCTCGAGAGGTCAGGAGGGCTGGACAGAGTTGACCTTTCCACCTGCCTCTGTCGTGGTGACCACAGACTCTGCCAGGCCTGGACTCCCCTGTGGTCTCCTGAGACTTCTGTTCCCAGGACAGCGAGGGATTTGTCCCTGAAGAAGGAAACTTGTTCACTTCCCCCTCTCTTTCTGCCCTCTTGTCAGGGATGTTTGTTTACACGTGGGTCTTAGGACATGGCCTGGGCCTTCCTGAGACACTCAGTGCCCAGGATCTATAAGCATGGTCACACACAAGACCCTTGGAGGGGACAGCCAGAGGCTCGCAACAGGGGCCTGTCCCAACAGCAGCTGGTTGCAAGCCTACCCACGGCCCCGCCCACGGCCCCGCCCACGACCAGGCCAGCTCTTAATCCTCGCTGCTGCTACTTAACTTCTCCCTGGGGACCAGGCCTTTGAACTCCTTTTAAAGACTCCTCTGAGGGCTCCGGAGGCCTTGATGCCAGCAGTCCTAAGGTCTTGCTCTGAGGGCAGAAGGGGCTTCTTATCCAAAAGCTGTGGGTGCCAGGGTCCCCTGAGACCTCACCACATCTCAGAGACCCAGACATGCCATATAAGGCACCCCAGGCTGGTGGCACTGGCACCCCAGAGCCTGCCTGGCCCAGGCCTCACGTGCTCTTCCTGCTGCATGCCTGGCCGAGCTTCCTTCTACTTCCCTCACCTCAGGGAGGTCCAGTCAAGCAGAATGTACCCAGAACTTGTGTGTGTGTGTGTGTGTGTGTGTGTATGGGATTATGTGTGTATATGTCTGCATGTGTTTGTATATGTGTCTGTGTGTATGTGTGTATATCTGTATATATATGTGTGTGTGTATATGTTCATCTGTGTGTACGTATGTGCACTTGTGTGTAGAAGTCAGAGGTCAACCTTAGTTGCTGCTCCTCAGGAACCATCTGCTTTAAATTTAGGTGTGTGTGTGTGTGCATCACATGAATGCTTGGTGTCCTTAGTGTCAGATTCCTTGAAACTGGAATTACAGGCAGTTGTGAGCTGCCATGTGGGTGCTGGGACTTAAACCTGGGTCCCCGGAAAAGCAGCCGGTGCTCTTAATCACTGAGCCATCTCTCCAGGGCCAACTTTTTTTTTTTTAAAGTTTTGAGACAGAGTTTCAAGCTTACCAAATGGGCTAGGTTGGCCAGTGATTCCCAGGGTCCCACCTGTGTCTGCCTCCTCTGTGCTGGGAATACAAGAGTAACCATCATACCTATTCTGTCTGTCTGTCTATCTGTCTCTCTGTCGCTCTCTGTCTCTATGTCTCTGTGTCTGTCTCTCCCTGTGTCTTTGTCTCTCTCTGCGTGTCTGTCTGTCTGTCTGTCTGTCTGTCTGTCTGTCTCTCTCTCTCTCTCTCTCCCCCCCCCCCCTCTCCCCCTCTCTCTCTCCTTTCCTTGCACTGGTTCCTGGACTGTACCCTTTGCTAGCACTTTAGTCACTGAGCTGTCTCCAGCCCCAGAACCTCTTTCTTCCAGGTTGAGCAATCCAGGACAGGATGCGCCTGAGGCAAAGTGTCTGCACTGCTCTCCAGAGGGTTAAAGGAACAACCTGGCCTGGTGCCCAGCAGGTAGCAGGAATCAATCCATCCCCACTGAGGAATAAACATTGTCCCAGAGTCCACCCTGGAGGTAGGACACTGGCCTGAGGCCCAGTGGCTCCCTCTCAGCTCCCTTAGGGGCGGGGCCTTGGACAGTATGTAGGCGGTAACCATCGTTGAATGCCAGACACATGACAGGTCACTTTAGCATGAGTATGTCCCAAATCTGAAACTTGAAGTGGATCCTGGGTGTTTTTATTTGATAAACTATGAAAACCTAACACCACAGTGCCGAGAAATTGGGAGTTTTGGTTTTAATTTTAGTCATTTAAATCTTCAAATGGGCTGGGCATGGTGGCACATATCTTTAATCCCAGCACTTGGGAGGCAGAGGCAGGTGGATCTCTGTGAGTTCAAGGTCAGCCTGGTCTACAAAGTGAGTCTAGGAAGCCAAGGCTACACAGAAAAACCCTGTCTCGAAAAGCCAAAAATAAATAAATAAATAAATAAATCTTCAATGAGGGTAGGGTGGGCTGGAGAGATGGCTCAGTGGTTAGACACTGCCTGTTCTTCCAAAGGACCTGGGTTCAATTCCCAGCATCCACATGGCAGCTCTTAACTCTCTGTAATTCCAGTTCCGGGGGATCTGACACCCTCACACAGAACGTGAATACACATAAAATTAAAGAGTAAAAAAAAAAAAATTAAATCTACAAACAGTAGAAAGGGGGAAAAAAGCTTAGTGAAAAGCAGAATTCATGGCTGTCAGCGTATTGTCACCATAATTTGTTTTCAACTTTAATGTGTGTTCATACAGAAAGAGGAAACTCGGATTCAGACCAATCAGCCAGGCTTGAGATGACAAAAGACAGGGAGGCTGTCTTTCCTGCCTCCCTCCCTCCCTTCCTGGTCTCTGTCTCTGTCTCTCTCTGCGCGCGTGCACACACACACACACACACACACACACACACACACACACACACACACACACAGAGTTTTCAACATTTTTAGTAAGCATGTACTTTATAATAAATATTTTCAGCCATACACATGGCTGGGACCCCTGAAAAGCTGGAGAAGAAGTCTGACTCTACAAAGTTGTCCTCTGGCTCTGTGTGCTCACTGTGACATGGCTTACACACCACACACATGTAAGAGTAATTATTTTAGTCAAAGAAAAAAAAACCATAGCTGGGCATGGTGGCGCACGCCTTTAATCCCACCACTTGGGAGGCAGAGGCAGGTGGATCGCTGTGAGTTCAAGGCCAGCCTGGTCTACAAAGTGAGTTCAGAACAGCCAAGGCTACACAGAGAAACCCTGTCTCGAAAAACCAAAATAAGTAAGTAAATAAATAAATAGATAAATAAATAAATAAATAAATCATCTATACAAAGAACTGTTTTTAAACGTTCTTGGTGCCGTTGGGCCGAGCCCGCTGAGGAGTCGCCGTGAGCAAGGCCCACCCTCCTGAACTGGAGAGATTTATGGATAAGAAGTTATCACCGAGGTTAAACGGTGGCAGACATGAAGGACACCACGAGGCTTTGATCCCTCTGTGACGCTTGTGGCTGATGGGTGTGTGGAGATGGCAACCAGTGGGCAACCAAATGACACCAGAACAGTGGTCACATGAGGAAAGAGCATCAGCATGTTAGGAGCCTTGGAAGAGCCTAAGCAATGTTCTGCAGAGGCAGCATCCACATCCCTCCCCGAAGAGCCTGTTTGATTGTGATGTGCATGTTTATATGAACCTTCTTGCTAAATAAACTTTTGTGATATTGAAAAAAAAATATGTTCTCCTGTTATGAGGTAAACAGATGACAAGAAACCAAAAACCAACCAAAAAACATTTCACATAACATTGGCCCCCCTCAGAGCCTCTTACATGGCCTGTCTGTGACTGGTGGGCTGTGTGCTTCCTCCCGTGGGCATGCCCAGCTCCCAGGCCTGGCCAGAGGGTGTGGCCAATGCTGTCAACTGCTGGGTCATTTCCAGCCCCAGGCCTGAACTTTCCATCCTTCTGCTCCAGTCTTTGGAGTAGCTAGTACTATGTCTACCTTCCTTCCTTCCTTTCTTCTTTTTAAAAATGTTTTATGCCTGTGGTATTTTACCAGCCTGTATCTATGTGTGTCATGTGTGTGTGCAGTGTATGTGTGGTGTGTATGTGTGTCATGTGTGTGTGCAGTGCCCTTGGAGGCCAGACGAGGGGACCAGGTCCCCTAGAACTAGAGTTCCAGAGTTGTGAGCAGCCATGGGGAGGGTGAGATTTCTGGGAGGCCATGAGCTTGTTGCTTCAATAGTCTGGCTGCGTGAGAGGCTCTCCCTGCGTGAGAGGCTCTCCCTGCAATTCCAAAGGGGAGAGGGGAGGGACCCCGGGACACTTCCAGCCAATCATGTACAGAGCACCCAGACTCCGGCTGAAGTTATGGCTCATCGGTTAAGAGCACTGGCTGGTCTTCCAGAGGTCCTGAGTTCAGTTCCCAGCAACCCCATGGTGGCTCACAACCATCTAAAATGAGATCTGATGCCCTCTTCTGGTGTGCAGGTGTACATGCAGGCAGAGTACTCATATACATAAAGTAAACAAATCTTTTAAAAGAGGAATAAGGAAAGAAAAAAATACGAGTGCCTGGATTCTTAGACTCAGGTGCCATGGCCCATCCTCAGCTCCTGCCTTCTCCTGGCGCAGACCGAAGGCCTTGTAGGGGACGGGGAGGGTTTCACAGCTGGCCATCTTCCCTCGTCTCAGGCACCTGACCCGTGAGCTTGCCTTTTTTGAAAACCATAGCCAGGGAGGCCACGGTGGCCAAAATCGGTCTATTCAAGATCTTCTACTCTACGCCCCAAACCCCTCTTTATACTCCCAGGGGGTGCCCCAAAAGCCCCCCATTTCCTTCCATCTGCCTTTGCCGTGTCCTCAGGGACTTTCTGGCCTGTGCCCATCATCGCTTGTGTGGCTGCCTTCCTCGGACCCTCCCTGGGGGCTGCCACTGGCCTTCTGCTCGGTTTCTTCCGTGTTTCCGGTGACTCAATCTACGCTGCGCTCCTGGCAGACGGCAGCAGCACAGAGCCACAACTGGACGTGGAAGGCTCATCTTACCTGGGCCCTATCTGCATCTGTGGAGAGCTGGGCCTCCAACTCAGACCATCTGACTGCTGCCCCACCCCATCCACTGCCAGCTGCCCAGGCCACTTCACCTGTGTCTATCACACAGACACACACACACACAGACACACACACACACACACACACACACACACACACAAGCACACACACACAGACACACAGACACAGACACACACACACACACAGACACACACACACAGACACACACACAAGCACACACACACAGACACACAGACATACACACACAAGCACACACACACAGACACACACATGCACATGCACGCACACACAGAGACACACACAGACACACACATGCACATGCACACACACACATGCACACACAGACACACACACAGACACACACGCACTCACACACACACGCCCACACACACATGCACACACAGACACACACACGCCCCCCCCACATGCACACACAGACACACACATGCACGCACACACAGAGAAACACACAGACACACACACGCACTCACACACACACATGCACACACACACATGCACACACAGACACACACACACAGACACACACACACAGACACACACGCACTCACACACACGCCCACACACACACACGCCCACACACACACAGTCACTCCTTCACTCAGGAGCGCCCTCTGCTCTAGTGTGAGGCCTGAGTCTTTACCTCTAGCCCAGCCATCACCTTGCCTCCTGTGTTAGGTGCTGAAGCTGCAATAACATGCTCTCTGCTGCCTGTTCTTGTCCACTGCACACGTCTCAGCTGCCAGGTTAATCTCTGGAAAATGCTGTTAGGAGTGGCGCCTTGATCACCTCACTTGTCAAATGCGGGGTTCCATCTCTGTAGATCAGCGTCTTTAGAGCTCAAATAAATCCTTTGGAGTTCTGAAGACCAATCCCCCAAAATGTGTGTGGCTCAAGGAGACCGCTGGGGAAGCTGGTGTCAGCCTAGCCTGCTGGGGCTTGGTGGTGCTCAGGCAAAGAGTAGGGCAGTGTGGGAGGTCTGTGTGTGTGTGTGTGTGTGTGTGTGTGTGTGTGTGTCGGTGTGTGTGTAGGTGTGTGTGTCAGTGTGGGAGGTCAGTGTGGGGGCTCAGTGTGGGAGGTCAGTGTGTGTGTGTGTGTCGGTATGTGCGTCAGTGTGGGGGCTCAGTGTGGGAGGTCAGTGTGTGTGTGGGGTGTCGGTGTGTGCGTCAGTGTGGGGGCTCAGTGTGGGAGGTCAGTGTGTGTGTGTGTGTCGGTGTGTGCGTCAGTGTGGGGGCTCAGTGTGGGAGGTCAGTGTGTGTGTAGGGTGTCGGTGTGTGCATCAGTGTGGGGGCTCAGTGTGGGAGGTCAGTGTGTGTGTGGGGTGTCGGTGTGTGCATCAGTGTGGGGGCTCAGTGTGGGAGGTCAGTGTGTGTGTGGGGTGTCGGTGTGTGCGTCAGTGTGGGGGCTCAGTGTGGGAGGTCAGTGTGGAGGCTCAGTGTGGGAGGTCAGTGTGGGGGGTCAGTGTGAGAGGTCAGTGTGGGGGCTCAGTGTGGGAGGTCAGTGTGGGGGCTCAGTGTGGGAGGTCAGTGTGGGGATTAAGTGTGGGAGGTCAGTGGGGGGGTCAGTGTGAGAGGTCAGTGTGGGGGCTCAGTGTGGGAGGTCAGTGTGGGGGCTCAGTGTGAGAGGTCAGTGTGGGGGGTCAGTGTGAGAGGTCAGTGTGGGGGCTCAGTGTGGGGGCTCAGTGTGGGAGGTCAGTGGGAGGGTGTTGGTGTGTGCATCAGTATGGGAAGTCAGTGGGGGGGGTCAATGTGGGGGGGTTAGTGTGGGAGGTCAGTGTGGGAAGGCCAATGTGGGAGGTCAGTCTTGGAGGTCAGTGTGGGAGGTCAGTGTGGGAGGTCAGTCTTGGAGGTCAGTGTGGGAGGTCAGTGTGGGGGCTCAGTGTGGGGGGTAAGTGTGGGGGCTCAGTGTGGGAGGTCAGTGGGGGGGTGTTGGTGTGTGCATCAGTGTGGGAAGTCAGTGGGGGGGTCAATGTGGGGGGGTTAGTGTGGGAGGTCAGTGTGGGAAGGCCAATGTGGGAGGTCAGTCTTGGAGGTCAGTGTGGGAGGTCAGTGTGGGAGGTCAGTCTTGGAGGTCAGTGTGGGAGGTCAGTGTGGGGGGCTCAGTGTGGGGGGTAAGTGTGGGGGCTCAGTGTGGGAGGTCAGTGGGGGGGTGTTGGTGTGTGCATCAGTGTGGGAAGTCAGTGGGGGGGGTCAATGTGGAGGGGTTAGTGTGGGAGGTCAGTGTGGGAAGGCCAATGTGGGAGGTCAGTGTGGGGGGTCAATGTGGGGGGTCAGTGGACGGGGTCAGTGGGCGGGGTTCGGTGGAGGAGTCTTCCCTTGCTCACAGGGCAGAGCCCAGGGGAGAGTGTTACATGAGAGTTGTGGTTTGCTGTTCCAAACAGCCACACGGGAGACATGCTCTCTTACCCTTTGGAGCCTGAGTCTGAAGATCAGATGTGAGCAGATCTGCCGGAGGGAAGGGGGATTCTCTGCCTATTCCAGAGGTGTGAACAGCAGCGGTGCTCCCACCTCTACCTGCGCCATCGCGTATTCCAGAGGTGTGAACAGCGGAGGTGCTCCCACCTCTACCTCCGCCATCACATGAAGGAATGTCCCATGTCCGTGCAGATCCTCTCCTCCTCTCAGGACAGACATTACACTGAGCAAAGCGCCCACTCTCAGTGGGACTTGAGCGTCATTTGACTATGTGGGCAAAGATCTGGTTCCCACCAAGGTCACACTCCAAGGTTCCAAGATGGGCAGGAGTTTAGGGACAACCCAGTACTGGGGCAAGATGAGATAAGAAACCCCAAACGTGATGTTCAGGGTCAGCCTAGCAATGTCCCCAGAAAGCAGAGGACAGGGTGGCATGGGCTGCTGATGCCAGGCAGAAGCAGCCATGCTGCGTGTCCTAGGAGAAGAGTGTGGATGGGGTCAGAGGAAGCCAGCCTCACCAGGAGTGCCCTGCATTGAGCAGCTGCCAGCTGCCTAGCCAGGCCACCAGCTCTGTGGGAGACACATGCGCAGACTGGTCTCGGAGGACAAGCCCCATAATTACCCTGGCTGCTAACAACCGGCATCCACCTCAGGGATAAGCCAAGCTGGGCGGGAGGTGGGCCGGTCTTGCTGACATCAGCTCTGCTGCCTGAGACAGAAGCCCTGGCCATGCACAGCACCACCAAGAAGAGGAGGCCCTTCCCTGAAAACCTGAGCTGGCCCCCTGCAGACCACCGGGCAGTGACAGAGCCCATGGGAAGCTGCTATCTCCTGGGTGAGATTTTGCCTAGAGCTGTTCTGGGCAGATGACACATTACTGATGTGGCGTTTCAGGCCCAGGGAGCCAACCTGACAGCCCACAGAGGCCTATGAAGGTCACTTCCCATCCTGCCTCGTTCTCTAAGTCCACTTTTGCAGCCGCCTACACAGACAAGCTGCAGCCAGCAAGGTCTGTCGACTTTTGTGAGGGGCCAGAAGTCACGCAGCAAGCCTGATTGAGGAGCAAAAGATAGTGTGGCCACTGACACTCACCCCACACCTGTGCCTCATGCTGTGGGACCTCGTGACCTGGCAGGAGATGATTCCAGCATTATTGTCTGGACCGTGGATATCAAAGGCCCAGACCCACCGTAGCTTCTGAACAATTAAAAGTTGCTGACTAAGCCTGTCCCTCGGGAGGCAGAGGCAGGCGGATCTTGAGGCCAGCCTGGTCTACAAAGCAACAGCCAGGACTGTTACACAGAGAAACCTTGTTTTGAATCCCGCCCTTCCCGCCCTCCCCCCGCCCCAAAAAAAGAGGTGCTAACTGCCAAAATCCATAGGGATTACCAAGACTTAGAAGAGTCACATGAGTAAGGAAGATGGATCCTTACTGTTTATATTGACCACACGTTGAAGCAAAAATATATGAATACATGAGAATAAACAAATATTGACACTTAACCTCTTTTTTTTTATACATGCATGCGTGTGGTACACATACGCACGGGCAGGCAAACACTCATACGCAAATAAAATGAACTAAAAAAAAATATATATATATAAAAAAAAAGAGGAACCCCATGCATGCTAGCTGCCCATGGAGGCTAGAAGAGGGAATGGCAAATGGTGGTGAGGTAGGAACCAAGCCTGGGTACCGTACAACAGCAACAACTGTTCTTAACCACTGAGCCATCTCAATAGCCCTTCTTTTTACTTTTAAAAAAAATGTGTCTGCCAGAAATTTAAAACGCATTGCCAGCTGTGGTGGGTGGCTCACACCTGTAGCCCTAGCACTCAGGAGGCTAAGGCAGGAGAGGTGGGTGGCTCACACCTGTAACTCTAGCATTCAGGAGGCTAAGGCAGGAGAAGATAGTGAGGTCCAGATTTGCCTGGACCTCACTACAGAGACAGATCCTGTTGCAAACAAAATATTCACACAGTCGAACAGGGCATGTTGGTCCCACAACTCAGAGGCAGAGTCAGGAGGGAGACTGTTATACCTAGGAGATCAAGAACCCACCCAAAATTAAAATAAATCTCAGAGGGGTAGAATCCATCCATCCATCCATCCATCCATTTTGAGAAAGGACCACATTACATAAGCCCAGGCTGGAACTGAAATAATTGTCCTGACTCAGCCTCTTGAGTGCAGGGGTTGCAGGTGTACACCACCATGGCTAACCAAAACAGTTGCTTTTGTAATAACTTATTAGTATCGGGTTTCAGTTCAAGGTGAAATATCTTCCTGGCATGTGCAAGGCCCTAGGGTCAAATCCCAGCACTGCATTAAGTAACACAACACAGCCACAGAGTACTTTCCTAGGAAGACAAGGCTTTGGGTCCAATGCCTAGTGCTGGGGGAAAAAAAAGAAAAGAAAAAAAAAAAAGAAAAAAGAAAAAAGAAAAAGAAAAAGAAAGAAAGAAAGAAAAGAAAAGTCTGCTTAAATAGAGGTCATTGTGGAGAGTTTAAGTCACCCCTGCCTATTGTCAGATAGAAAAAAAGCACCTCTGTCCCTCTTTTCTTTCTCCCTTCCCTTCCCTCCCTATCTCTAACACTCTGCCCAATCAGAGAGGCTCAGACCCCACGCTTGCTGCTGAGTGACATGAGCAGGTCCTCTCCAAGCCTCGTGAGTGGAGTGGAGCATCCCCTCTGTGTCTCAGCACTCACGGAGCCTTCTGTAAGCTGTTCTGCATCGCCAGGGCCTGGAGTGGGGCACATCAGCCTGGGGAGAACGTAGCTTTGTCATCCACATCAGTGCTGGCTGCACATTTCATCTATTCCTACAAAAAGAAATCTCACACACACACACGCACACACACGCACACACGCACACGCACACGCACACACGTGCCTGAACCCAAGGAGCAGGGCAGAGACGACAGGTATGCCCCGCCCCCAGTCATGCCCCGCCCCCACCTAGCCAGGATTTATAGCAGAAGGGAGGAGGTAGGGCACAAGTGCACACAGATAGGGGAGGTTTTAGCCGTTACCACCCCAACACCCTGTGACGGAGTGCCCACTCCACAGCAGCGGGTGGTGAGCAAGTCCCCACAGCTTCACCTTCAGAGCTGGGAGAGAGAGGTGAGGGAGCAGGGCACAGTGGCACACGATAAAACTAATGCTGTGTGCCTTTAATCCCAGCACTCAGGAGGCAGAGGCAGGCAGATCACTATGAATTCGAGGCCAGCCTGGTCTACAAATTGAGTCCAGGACAGCCATGGCTACACAGAGAAACCCTGTTCCAAAAAAACAAAACAAAACAAAAATCTCCTACAAGCTTGCCTACAGCCTGATCTTACAGAGGCATTTTCTTTTTTTTCTTAAAAATGTATTTGTTTTTATTTTGTGTACATTGGCATTTTGCCTGCATGTGTGTCTGTGTAAGGGTGTTGGGTCCTCTGGAACAGGAGTTACAGACAGTTGTGAGCTGCCGTGTGGGTGCTGGGGATTGAACCCGGGTCCTCTGGAAGAGCAGTCAGTGCTCTCAACTGCTGAGCCATCTCTCCAGCCCTCCAGAGTCATCTTCTTAGTTGAAGTTTCCTCCCGTCAGATGACTTTAGCTTGTGTGAAGGTGACACACAAACACCCCACTGTTAAGCCACAACCTTTCCTTTTTGGTTCATCCCCAAGATCACGCATTAAATAACATTACATGGTAAACATTCCAAATATTAAAAGCCCCACAATCTTCAAAAATTCAAACAGTTAAAAATTCAGTATTTGGGAGCTGGAGAGATGGCTCAGCAGTTAAGAGCACTGGCTGCTCTTCCAGAGGACCAGAGTTCAGTTCCCAGCATCCACATGGCAGCTCACAACTGTCTGTAACTCCTGTTCCAGAGGATCTGCTACCCTTGTACAGGCATGCAGGAAGAACATCAGTGCACATAAAAATAAATAAATAAATAAATAATTTGTTCTCTTTCGAAACCCAACGTTTCAAAACTGTGGGCTCGTATGAAATAAAAAAATAAATACTTTCTTACTTCAAGTGAGAGGAACCAGGGCTCAGTCACAATCAAACAAAAGCAGAACTAAAGACTTCAGTGGTATGAATCGTCCAATATCCATTTATCCAGTATACTCACTCACAAGCTCCTGGGCTCCTCCAAAGGGCCTGGGTTACTTCTCTGGCTCCGCCCTCTGCAGCACACACAGCCTGTCTTCCAGGCTCTGGCTGGCTCCACTCCACAGCTGCTGCTGTTCTTGGTGCTCAGCCCATGGAACCGACCACATCTCCAAACTCCTGGGGTCTCTACTACAACTGGGCTGCGCTTTCACCAGTAGGCTCTCTTCGGGAACCCCAGCCCTACCACACAGTGCCAGACTCAGTTGCTCTTCGTGACCCCTTTTATACCATCAAAGCCAGTAGTAACACCCGGTGCCTCTTACGGTACCAGGACCAGCTGCCAGCAGGAGACACAACGTTGGCCACCTCAGGAGCACAGCTTCTGTGTACTGACCCTGAGGGGAAACCTCCCAGAAGTTTTCTCTTCTTTATTTATTTTTATTTATTTATTTATTTATTTATTTATTTTTGAGACAGAGTTTCTCTATGTGGCACTGGCTGTCCTGGAATTCACTCTGTAGACCAGGCTGACCTTGAACTCAGAGATCCGCCTGCTTCTGCCTTCCCGAGTGCTGGGATCAAAGGCGTGCGCCACCATGGCCCTGCAAGACTTTTCTTAGTCACAGCTGATTCTTTAGCCCTAGCTGAGCAGACACCACAGATTCTCCACACGGAAGGCCCTGGAGAGCCTTTGCGTCCCTCCGACACTGCAGGGGCCAGGCCTCCATCGTCTGCACCGCCCTCAACACTCTCATCCTCCCAGCTCCTACAGAACAGCGCACTGAGCTCCCAACACTCAGCGGCTTTTCTAGTCCAAAGTCCCACGGTCCTTCCGCAGTCCTCCCCGAGACACATGGCAGGTCTGTCACAGCGGGATACTCAAGTCCCGGTCTGTGAGTTCAAGTCCCAAGTCTAGATATTGTTTCTCAGGGAGAACCCAAACTGCCTCCACCACAAACCGCTCACTCCCCTGCACCAAGGACTTCCGGCAGCAAACAGGTCCTGCAGCGGGTCCACCCTGAATGGTGGACAAAGAGCTTCCGCTGTATGCAGGCACAGATGGCACTGCCGCTTTTGTGACAGCTCTGAGGTCTCTGCCATGGGAAGGTCAAGGCCCCATCAGCCCCAGGATCGTGTCCAGGACACATGCATCAGCTTTCCCAGGGACATGGTCGGCATGGACTTATCCCCATAGGCTTAAGGAGGTCTTGGGCCTCAACTGCACACCTTCCTGATGGCCATCAAGGGTACAAGACTGGCCACCCGGCTGGGAACTCTGGCTCAACCTGGCTGCCCTGGTTTCTGCCTTGTCTCTTTTGTTTGTTTGTTTTATAAGAGTCTAGGTTTTAGCCGGGCGTGGTGGCGCATGCCTTTAATCCCAGCACTCGGGAGGCAGAGGCAGGCGGATCACTGTGAGTTCGAGGCCAGCCTGGTCTACAAAGCGAGCCCAGGATGGCCAAGGCTACACAGAGAAACCCTGTCTCGAAAAACCAAAAAAAAAAAAAAAAAAAGAGTCTAGGTTTTTTGGGTTTGTTTTTAATGTGTATAAGGATTGTTGCTCTTGTAACAATTGCTCTTAACTGGTGAGCCACCCCTCCAGAGTCTTGCCTTAAAAAAAAAAGTTTTATTTCATTTTCAGTTGTGCCAGGGTTGGGGAATATGTACACATGTGAATACAGGTGATGGGCCTCCTGGAGCTGGAGCTGCAGGGTGACTTTGAGTTGTCATAGTGGAGGCTGGGGACAGAATGCAGGTCCTCTATAAGAGCGCTGAGCCATCTCCTTAGTCCCTGCTGCCCTGTCCTAATAGGGGGAAATCAAACCAGCAGTCACAAGAACAGCCTATGTGTGGTGGCTTCCTCCCTCCAGGGGCTGTCCAAAGCGCCCTGCCTGAGTCCAGTGGATATCAGGTGTTTTATCAGCAAAGGCAAACTGAAGTACAAAGAGCATAGGCCGACTTCAGCCCCACACTCTGCCCTCTGACACATGGTCTCAGAGAGATGGGGCTTCAGGGGAAATGACAGAAAAAGAATGGACAGCCGGTGACATCAGCAGGCGGCTACCGTCTGCCCTCAGCGAGCACGAATCACACCGGCTCTCCGTCACACACACACACATGCACACACACATACAGACACACTCGAGTGAGCTCACACACGCACTATAAACATAACTAAAAGTAAAATTTTTTGTTGGGTGGTGGTGGCGCACACCTTTTATTTTAATCCCAGCACTCTGGAGGCAGAGGCAGCCGGAACTCTGAGTTCAAGGCCACCTTGGACTACAGAGTGAGTTCCAGGGCAGCCAGGGCTGCCCAGAGCTACACAGAGCAACCCTGTCCCCACCCCCAAAAAAAACCCTCTAAATAAATAAATATTACTTAAAATAAACGTTTAAGGCATTTAGGAAGTCATGCCAGAGCTGGGACGTGCTGGTAAAGTATTTCCCTAGCGCTGGTGAAACCTTTCATTTCAATCCCCAGAGCTACCAAAATGAGCATGGTGGTGCAGGCCTGCAACCCCAGCACTCAAAAAAAGAAAAATAGGAGAGGATCAGGAGCACAAGGCCAGCCTGGGCTACACAGGGAATTCAAGGCCAGCCTGGGCTACACAGGGAATTCAAGGCCAGCCTGGGCTACATAGTATGTTTAAAATACAAACATCCTCCATAGACTTGTGTGTTAAATGTTTGAGTCTCAGCTGGTAGCCAATTTTGGTGGGAAATGGGGCCTCGTTGGAATGGAGGTCACAAAGGTTATGCCGGTGAAGGTCTTTGTACTTGGTCCTCCGTCCCCTTACTCATTGGTTCACCAAGTTGGACTCCAGGGGTATGCATACTTGGTCTGTCGTGGGCTCCCTATCTGAGGAAAGTACACATGTGTGTTGTGTCTTTAAAAAGTTTTGTTTGCACAATGGGTCCTGGAGAGTTGAACTCAGGGTCTCGGGTTTACACAGGAAATTCTCCTGTCTCCCCAGCCTCAGGTTTTGTTAATATTGTTTACCTCGTTCTTAGTATAACTTACTTTATGGAAAATTCTAAAGGCTTTGATTTTTGGCATTGGTTGCATTTAACAGTCAGTTCACAAAATTCTGAGACTGCAGCCATGAGCTCCAATAAGCCAGTGCCAGCCAATAAGCCAGTGCCAGCCTGGCACCCCCACACATGTGCCTATCCTGGACAAAACCCTGTAATATCCAGCGGACCAGAGCATCCTGGTATCTACTGCACGCTGAGCACTGTTCTAAAGTCTGGGCACACACCAGAGACTGGGCTTGCTCTTCTGGTGCATTGCTCAGTAGGTGAGCTCACCGCATGAGGGTGATCCTGTCAGTCAGTGGGGGGTGCCTTGGCGACAGGGCAGGGCAGAGCCAGGATAGTAACATGGCCTCAGTCTGCTCTAGGAAAAGATGGCTACCTCAGGAGACTGAGGCAAGAGGATCATAAGGCAGCCAGGCTACACGGGCTGCGCAGCAAGACTCTCTTATGAAAGAAAGAAAGAAAGAAAGAAAGAAAGAAAGAAAGAAAGAAAGAAAGAAAGCCAAGCTTAAGTGACATCTGAAGAAGGACAGTCCAGGCTGCAGCCACCATTAGTATGGAGGCCCTGAAAAGCAAAGTGGCTGCAGCCCTCAACCCCTGGACCCCCCGCCTCGTGCCCTATAAACTGAGGTCTCACTTCATGAAAAGCCCATGTTTGAGGGGGGAGGGGCGCTTGACTCTAACCACATGGCACTCTTGTCTCCTCGCTCAGGACGGCCAGCAGGGGCGACATGTGCCCTACCTGAGAGGGGCCAGAGCCCCTAGACTCTCCCCTCTTCTAAACAGAAGCTCCCAGGACAGCTTTGGGGGATCAGGACTGGACACCCCGTGTTGGGAACGCCACTACCACCACCTTCCTTGGAGCATCTGCTGGATTGAACTGACGTGTGTGTGTGTGTGTGTGTGTGTGTGTGTGTGTGTTGGGCAAGGAACAGAGAGAGCAGAGAGCTGACAGGGATGGAGTCCCACACAGGGAGAGGCAGCAGACACAAGGAGCCTGCTAGACTGACGCCTAGCAGAAGGACAGGATGACTTCTTAGGTGCGAGACCCACCCATCAGAGAACCTGACGCCGCTCTCATGCACGCCATGATAAAGTCATTCACTCACAAGGTTTGACATACAAGGGACTGCTCGCTTCTCTTGCGCCTCGCAAAGCGAACACACAGTCTTTCCCTGTTCCTGTCTGACAGGGGACTGAGAAAACCTAACAAGTGGGTTCCTTGTGGGTAAGGTTGTGTGGACAAAGGATGGAAAAGGAGGTGGAGGAAGACTCAGGGAGGAGAGTTTGCCCAGCATGAACAGGCCCTGGGTTCAGCCCCTGATACTGAAGTGAAAAGGAGGAGGGGAAGAAGAAAGAAAGACGTTTGGGTGCCAAGAAGTTGGATGGGTGGCACCAAGTCATTATAAGAGGGGTGAGAAGAACCCCAAGGTTTGGGGCTAGGACTTGCAAGAGACAGGTCTCCAGTGGGCTCCTGGAGTCTGGGGCACGGTGGGTTTTGTTTGTCTGTTTGGTGTGTGTTTTGCTTTTTGGTTTTGTACTTTGTGTTTTGGGTTTTTTTGTTTGTTTGTTTGTTTTTTGTTTTTTGTTTTGTTTTTTTGTTTTTTTTATTTTAGCCCAGCTGGGACTCTGTGGCCTATGCACAGTGTGAGGAGGACCACAGGCTGGCTGCTTGAAGCAGACAATTGTGGCAGCTCGGCCCAGGTCTGTTCGATATTCTATTGACAAATTCACCTTGGCAACCTGAATCCCAGTTCCTCAAGAACCCTGCGACCTCATGGTGATGCTGTGCCTTAAAGGCACACCTCCAGAGCCTCCTAGCTAGCATATGACTGGGAGAAAGGGGACAAGGCCAAGCAGGAGCATCATGTGGGGCCCCTTCCTTCCTCACCCACAGCTATACGTCCGTCTGATCTGTGTTAAGAGGCCGCCTTTGTGTCCCTGCCCTTTCCAGGAAGCTCACGATAAAAGTCCTCAGCTTGACAGACAGACATAGATGCTCAGCTTTAGCGCTAGGCTACTGAGGAGGTGGCATCTGAGGGGCAGAGAGGCTGCATTGAGGGGGAAGTCACTGCTGTGCGTCACTACTAATCAGGCCTCTAATGAGAAACATGAAAATGGCAGTGGCTAATCAATGCTGCTCAGAGCAGTGGGCAGAGCTCTATGGGCTGTGTGCACAGACGTCGCCAGGTCTTTCTGAGGAGCAGAGCTGCCTGGCACAAGGGACACACGCTACAGGACACATAGGTGTGCCCTCATCAACCCTTCAACGCCTGAGAGTCAAACGCAGGCCGCACTGCAACCCCTGGGTCAGCCTGAAGAGCCAGAGGGAGGGGAGAACCGGGGCCCAGCTAACTCCATACTGCATCGGCATCGAATCCCTGTCTGACTGTCAAGATCTGTTTCGGGGGAGGGAGGGGGGAGAGGCAGAAGACAGGCGGGGTACAAACGGGATGGTACTTTTCCTCGGGAAACCAAGAAGGGAACAAAAAAAAAGTCACTGCAGCCTAGTGTGGGAGGGAGAATCCAGTCTCTGTGTACTTAACAGCTGTGGTTGCCTTTTAGAATTCCAAGAAAGGCTGCTCTCCCACACCAGCTCCTCCAGAAGATTTCCGTGGCTCTATACAGCATTCCTTGGCTTTTATAGTACTAATTCTTGGTCCCCCCGGGGTGAAAAAATAAAATTCAGTCATCTCCAGCAGGTTGAAAATTCGAAGGCTCTTTTCGCTCTACGGCAATCCTTCTGCGAGGCGCTTCCATTCTCTCTAATAGAGGATAACACCAGTCTCAGGAGTGGGGGTGGGGGGCCTGTTTCTGAACCCTCCAATTCAAACGAGTCAAAGAATACAGGATCACCCCATTAGAATCATTACTGTCAAATCACAGGGCAGTCAGCTCACTGACACAGGCCAGACGGACATCCGGGAGAGATTGGTGCTGCCAGAGCTGCTTCTGTGGAGAGAAAGGGAGGCAGCAGGCCTGGCCCTTTCTGCTGCTTCCACAGCCTCCCTTGGCCACAGCATCAGACAGAAGCTAGCGTTCTGGGGGGACAGGGAAATGGGCCAAATGTTGCCGTGTCCCAGGCGAGGGTCCCAATTCACCACATCTCTGCAGAGATATCCTTCCCCACCAGAACCAGGGCTGCATTCTGACTTTCCTTTTGAGCATATCATGCAACAACATTAATACATCTTCAAGCTGATCACATAGGCACATGCCCTAAATCCCAGAACTCAGGAGGCAGAGGCAGGTGGATCTCTTGAGAGTTCAGACCAGCCTGGTCTACACAGGGCTCCAGGACAGCCAGGGGGGGGGGGGAAGGGGGGGTGTTACACAATGAGATCCTGTCTTTAAAAAAAAATTTTTTTTTTAAAAAGGGCACCTTCAACTGTCTTAGTACAGTGACCAGCAGGTTACAGTGGAAGCTAAGGAATTTCTCTTTGATCTCGTTGTGCTTCTGACTTCAAAGGAAAATATACCTACCTTTGATGGAATGTTATTCAGCCTTCCTAAGGAAGGGGACTTAGACACCTGCTACAACATGGAAAAGGCCATGGGAGCTATGACCAGGGAAGGCAGTGCTGCAGGATTCTGTCTATAGGAGGCCTTACAACAGTCGGGCACCAGGCTGTAGAGATGGCTCCTGTTTAAGAGCGTCTGTTGCTCTTGCAGAAGACACTGGTTCATATCCCAGCACCCACGTGACAGCTCATAACCATCTATAGCTCTAGTTGTTTCTGTCTTCCTGCCTCCAAAGATGCTGAGATACACAGCACCTGCCAGAGAAACACATGTAAAATAAACCAAGTCTCTAAAAAAAAAAAAAAAAATGTCAGGGCTGCAAGGTTGTGGAAGATGAAAGAGTCCACAAGTGCATGGAGGAGCCTGACAGTGCCCATGAGCTTAGCATAACTAACTAAAAAACCAAGATGGTGTGCTTTGTTGCTGTGTGTATTTTACCGCTGTTTTTTCACTGCTGGGGTAGAATGCGGGGCCTCCTGCACACTAGAAGTGCTCTGCCTCTGAGCTGCATCCTCAGCGTATTTGTTTATGCATGTGTTGTGCATAGTTATTTATTTTTATAACAAGTTTTCCTTACTTTCCCAAACTGGCCTTGAATTTAAGAATCCTTTGGGGCAGTTGCACACGTTTGATCCCGGGCAGACAGATCTCTGAATTCCAGGCCAGGCCAGCCTAGTCTCCAGTCAAGTTCCAAGACAGCCAGGGCTACACAGAGAAACCCTGTCTCGGGAGGAGGAGGAAGAGATGATGAAGATGAAGAAGGAGATGATGATGATGATGATGATGATGATGATGATGATGATTCAGGGACTGGAGAGATGGCTTAGTGGTGAGGAACGCTTACACTTCCAGAAAACCAGGGTTAAATTCCTTCATCAAGTTACTCACAACCTCCTGGATTCCCTCAGCAGGAGGGGATCCAACACCCTCCTCTGGCCTCTGTGGGCACTGAACATACATACACAAACATTTAGGCGTGTGCGTGCGTGTACACACACACACACACACACATACACACAAAGAAATAAAATGAAAAATTCTCCCTGCCTCAGCCTCCTGAGTAGTTCGGATAGCAGACATGTACCACCATGCCGAGTGTACCCTAAATTTTAAATATGTAATTAAAAAAATACATTATGATCCACTGTGGTGGTTCACACTTGTAACGGCAGCACTCGGGAGGCAAAGGCAGCAGATCTCTGTGAGTTCAAGGCCAGCCTGGTCTATATGGTGGGAGGATACACATAGTGGGACCTTGTCTTAACCAAACAAAACCCAAGCAAACAAAAAATAATAAAGGAAATAAAGACTGGCGGCGTGGCTCAGCTGGTAGAGTGTTTTGTGGCATGCACAAATACCTGGATTTGATCCCAACCCTGCACAAAATCCAGTATGGTGGTACACAACTGTAACCCTGGCCCTCAGGAGCCAAAGGCAGGAAGATAGGGAATTCAAGATCAGCCTCAACTACATGGTCTAAAGCCAGTTTGAGCTACATGAGACCATGTCTGGGGGAAAAAAAAAACCACTTCCAGAAATCCACTAATGGCTCTCAGCATCGTGGGCACTGATCTGGAAATGGAGACAGGTCCAGAGGGATTGCAGGATGGCTCCACGTAGGAGCGGGCCCTTTCTCAACCAGGGGCTATACTCACGTCCCTCTTCCAGCCAGTGACTAGGGGAGAGGCATGGAGCTTTATCTAGACGGTCACCCAGGGACTATAGGTAATATTCAAGACAGTCTGAGCCTGCGTGTGATGGCCCAGGCCTGTCATCCTAGCATTTTGGGAGGTGGAGACAGGAGACAAATGGACTAGGTGTTTGCAGCCCAGGCTACACGAGGCCCTATCTCAGAACAAATAAATAAAACCCACCCGTATCCTTCTCAGGGTCATTATCTTCATGTAAGTCTTGGGGACCTAGGGTTTCTCTTGGGGCTCTAGTCTCAGTAACAGTCAAGGGGAAGCAGCCACTTTCTTTTGAGATGGGGCCTCTTGTAGTCCAGGCCGACCTTGAACTCCTGCCTCTTCTGCCTTTACTTCCAAACTGCTGAAATCAGACCTGGGCAGCAGGACACCCTGCTAGGCTTCTTTCAGAAGGGCATTTATTTAGCAGCTGACCTTTTCCAGTTGGCCCAGGACCCCTCCTCCCCCTCCCCACTGGTGCCCCTGTAAGGCTGGCTTCCCTCAGGAAACTTCCACTTCTTCCTAGTCTTTTGACTAGTCTGTTCCTAGCAGAACAAGGATGCAGTGGGTGCCCCTGCTTGTCTCTCGGGAGACTCCCTTCTGGGAGGAAGGCCACTGAGCCGCGGGGGTGGGGGGTGGGGTGTCAGCGGAAACAATGGTCCTCCGGTAAGATCTGATTAGTCCTAGGTGTTCAGGGGCTCTTAGGGTTCAAAGTCCCTCAGAAGGCCGCTGTTTCTACCCAAAGGTTCCGAAGATATGAAAGCAGGGTGGAGTACAGGAGGCTGGGCACTCGAAGATTTCTCAGCCACCCCACCTGAGCGTCAACAAGACACCCCCACATACACACAGGGCCCTGCATGCGCCAAGGACTGCCCGGGCAGCCCGAGAGGAGCCCGCCCCCTAGGGGAGGGCTCAGCAAGTGCAGGCCCCTCTGGGTCCCTGTCCCAGCTCCGACCAGCTAGCACTGGGGCTGGCAGGTGAGAGGCCAAGAGGATGCCCTAGGAGTCCTCAGGGACCACCCTGGAAAACATCTTTGTGAAATGAACTAGGCCAAGAGAACTTCTTGACCGATATTATCTTTCTGGAAGTAGAACCAAGGGGACATCCACACATCTCAGCATTCAGAAGGGCCGGAAGGTTGGACTGAGTGACCACATCCCACGACGACGTCGTCATCGCGCGTGGGGGTGGGGCCTGGACCCGGGTTGTTGTGGGTGCTCCACAGGGAAGGCCGAAGTTGCACCGAGGTCAGATTAGGTTGTAGAATTGTCCAAAGCCCAGTTCGACGAACGCGATGTAGAATTTGGGGATGGGAGAAGAGTGGCCACGGCGTTGTGTGCAGGCCGGGTAGTAGGCTGGGCCCTACCAGCAGCCGTGCACCGCCTCAGGATCCTCGACCACCGTCTTCGTTCGACCCGCCCCCCCCCAGCCCCCCGCCCTCCCAGGTGTTCAGCTTAGCTTGCTGCACTCCCACCCCAGGGGATCGATCGACTGGCGGCGACGCGCAGCCTGGGCTCCCAGCCTTCGCCTCCGTCCCCTCCCCCGCTCGGGCTGCGCAGGACGCGGCCTCCGAACAGCGTCCTCGCGGTTCCGGGCCGCCGCCAGACCGGGCTCCGGGCCAGCCGGGGAGGTGGAGACGCGCCTGGCCTTTCCGATCCGACCCAACCCGCCCCTCTGCCCCGGGTTTTGGGGGAACCAAACGAAAGCGAGCCCAGTTACTCTGTCTGCCGCGCCCGGCGCCCCCTCTTCTCCCACCCTGGCTCCAAATACCCCCTCCGGCGCGCGCTTAACCCTGTGCGCGCCGGGAGTCTGGAGCTGGGGAGGCGGGTGGGGGCGGGGAGGCTGTGGTGGCTAGGCTGACGATCACTTCGGGGTCCGCCGGAGCGATTTTCATTTCATTCCGGGGCTGGCTGCAGCAGCCAGCTCGGAGGGTGGGGGGAGAAGAAGAAAGAAATCTGGCCTGTGTGTGGGCCCCGCTGGGTTTGGGCACGCGACGGGGGCACCCGAGAGTAAAAACCAAGGGGCGGGTGTGTCAGGGCGCACCTCCAGGCCAGAGGGGACCCTCGGTCAGGCCGTGAGCTAACAAAACCCAAATAAAAAGCACACGGTTCGCCGAGGCCGTTGTGCGCGCGTGCTGGCGGCAGCGGCGGGCGGTTGTGTCGGCTTCAAAGATCATATATGAAATATGGTCCCGGGGGCGCGGATCTCCAGGCCGGCCGGCGATTGAGCGCGGAGTCCGGGGCGGGTGGGCTCCTTCAGACCAGCCTGGGGAGGCCTCCGGACGTTGGGAGAGAGCGGGCCAGCGGGCGTCGCAGTCCCCCATGCGAACCGCTTCGGCGCCCGCGACCCCAGAGTGCCGCAATGCGGAGGCACGGCCCCGCAGGGCCTGTGTGGCCCCGAGGGTGTCCAGGTCCTGCCAAGGGGCCACTGCCGCGCTGCCCCGGCCCTCTAAGCCCGCCGGCGGCCCCGCCCGTGTACACTGCCGGCTCTAGTCTTTCCGCATCCACGAGGTTCTTGGAGTGGGACCTGGGGACACTGGGGGCTTAGCAGTGCAAATGAAAACAAATCCTTCGCGGGTGGCGTGACACAGGGCAAGATGGGGGGCGGGGGGACGCGTCGAGGAGATCCCTGATAAACAACAAAGCCGGTCTTCTTGGAGCGTGCAGGGGAAGGCATGTAGGGCTCCCGCACGCCCTCTCCCCCCCCTTCGCCCCCCACCAGCATTCTCACCAGGTCAGCTCCCCTAAGCTAAGCCGCCGCTTAAAAACTGTTTTACCAACGTCAGCGCTCAAGTCAAAGACGATTTCCCTACGAAGGACGAGGCAGAAAAAGGAGCCCTTTGCAGTTTGGTAGTCGTTCCCACTGAAATCCCCTTGGCTGCCTGAAGTTCACCCGGGGCAACTGGTGCGGGAAGTCTCAGGCCCCTTTTTCCCAATAGAGCCCAGAGCTGGGGGTCAGAGGATGGCGACGGCAGTCTCCCGTGCACCGAGAACCCATTCACAGGACGGCTCCTTTAAGAAGTTTATTTCCCCTGGTCGGCGCGGGTCACGATTGTTCCAAGACTGTATTCTCAGTAACCACTCTCCAATCTTTGGCCATTAAAAAGGTCCTGGCCTATCTGGGGTCGGTTCCTTTGCCGTACCCTTCTAAACCGGAGACTACCGCTGGACTAGCGAACGTCGCTCCTCTCTTGGGGCCCCTGAAGGCCCTTGGGGGCCCCACCCCGCGGTGGTATCTGGAGGGCTTCTGTTTCTCAGCAGAGCCCACGGAACTACCCACCGTGTTTGGAAGGAGGCGTTGTCAGATGCACTGGACTAAGAAGTCTTATAAAGGTTCCCGTGGGGCTCCCGGGCATCCCCGGTTGAGGACAGGGGCCCCAGTAGAAGGCTCTGGGAATCCCGGGTTTGAAGTCAGACTCTCCTGTGATTCCCTCAGAGGGGCCAAGGCAGGGGGTTGGGATGGTAGGGGCCGCCCCAGGGGAGGCATTCAGAGAAGGATTTGGGCACTTCAGGTGACCTCATTGGCCTCCCCCGCGCTTCTCCCCGGCCTCCTTCCAGCCTCTCATTCGTGCTGGTGGATCTGAGCTACCCCTCTGCCAGATGTCAGAGGAGGGCTGAGCTAGGACCCGCCTTCAGGTTAGGACAGGGGTCGGAGGGTCAGTTTCTTTCTTCATCTGCTCACCCCCCACGAGGACAAGTAACAGCGCCAGAGAAGAGTGTTGCTGCATTGGCCGGCACTTCTCTGCTTCGACCACCTTCAGAGCTGTCCACAGAAAGGCCTATGAGGGTTGAGGAGTGGCGGGAGGCATTGGGTGTTTGAGGCGACTCCAGGAGACCTCTTCCGTGGTTAAGGAGTCTGGAGGTTCCTCTGGTCAGGCCATATGCAATTCCGGAAAAGACCCTTTGTGCTAGAGAATGCTAGCTCTCCTTCCCCAGTTTGCTGAGTGGTTCCTGCACAAACTCGGCATCGGATCTCCTAGTTCTCATCAGTGGCCCCTAAGGGCCACATCTGGGCCCCTGAGGGCCCCTGGACCCAGCGAGCAGAGCAGGCTGCGACACAGCCCAACGCCCCTGGTGGCCGGCAGGCTGCACCGGCTGTCTGCCTTCCCCTGAGCAGCCGCGTTCTGGATAATGCAGGAAACACCCAGGGTAAACAGATTTTCCTGGGGATTTTTGAGTAAAGAGACCTGCAATGTCGGGAAGCTCAGTTTCCCAGGCAGAGGGACTGGCCTACACAAAGCACAAAGCTGCTCCGGATCTCCTCAATGACCGGCTATCCCAGTGCCCTGGGTAGCTTAGGGTGAGTGGTGCTATTGGGCTGCAGAGCTTCACCCCCATGACCTTGAGGACCCATCTCTTTCTGACTAGCTGTCCCGCAAGTTTTTCGACTTAACATGTTAGGCACCTTAAGGGTAGTGTGTGTGTGTGTGGGGGGGTATCCAAATACAGAAGGGGTGACTCTTTTTTAGTGCCCCTCCAGCCTCAAGAGTTGGGGCGAGGGTGGTCAGCTCCCCTAAGATCACCACATCACATCTTGAGTCTCTCCCCTTTTTTGAGGACTCCAATTTGGGCCTCAAGATAGTCAGAGACCACTCGCTGCACACTGAGCCCTCTCCCTGGCATCCAGAAGATGACCCTCCACCTCTACATGCTAAGGAGTAAACACCGGAGAAAGCTGTCACTAAACAGCATCCGGAGCTACAGTGTTGCAAAGTGGAGGTGCGCGGAGTCAAGGTGTGTGTGTGCAACACCAAACCTTCTGAAGACTTTTCCTGGATTCTCGGGAGAGCCCTGGCAGGCTTTGGGGGTTCGCTTCTGCACCTGGCCCTTCGCAAGTCAGCACATCGCTGTCCTCACCAGGCATTCTGGGACGCACTAAAAGCAGAGACAGAGACCCGGATGGCTCCTTGCCCTCCCCCTCCCTCGATCCACTCTCTTTTGCGCTTTTTCTGTCTCTGTGGACTCTCGGCCAATGGATTGCGCAAGCTTCCTGCTCCGTGTCCTTCAGGAGCCCTGAGCTGGGGCCGGGACGCACCGCAGGCCAGGCACACCCTTACCCCTCCTACTTAGAATGGCATGCTCCCTGTTGTCAGGTCTGCCCACGCGACCCCAAGGATCTCCCGGGCCCACCGGTGGCGCCCTCGGAAGGCCACATCTGGCGCAGCAGCTCCCCCAGCCGGACGCTGGAGCTGAACACCCGTGAGCGTGTGGGGCTGGCCGGCTCCGAGGTGCTAAACTTCACACTCCAGGGCTCCAATGCCTGCGTCAGCAGGGCTTGGGCTTGGCTGTCAGAGACCAGGGCACGGGAATTCATGAAGAATGTGTGGCTCTCTGGCCATTCCACTTCCCCCTCTCCTTCTTGCAGCCCAGTCATATACCACCTCTCAGCCTCAGCTTCTTGGTCCTCTCGACTCCGTGAACCCCCACGAAGTCCCCTTGGACCTCCATGCAGACTCGCATGCCCTATGCGTCTCTCTCTCTCTCTCTCTCTCTCTCTCTCTCTCTCTCTCTCTCTCTCTCTCTCTCTCTCTCTCTCCTTGTTAGATACTGCCCCTTCTCCGCGAATGGGTGGGCCAAGTGTAAATTAGAAGCCGGTCAGAATCTTGGGTGGGATCGATTCCGAGCCCCTTTCCGCCGAGGTTCTTGAGTGCTAATGCTCCAGGGCCAGTTACTCCTTTGTCCCTGCCCTCGCCTCTCTGTGCGTCTTGTCTTCTCCAAGTCCTCAGTCTTTTCACTCTTTCTCTCTCTACCTCGCCTTCCTAAATGCCGGGAGCCTGGCAAGGGTGGGGCGGGGCGGTGGTGGGCACAGAAGGTGGGGGTGTGATCTGCCCCTGCCTCGATCCCGCCCCCTGTCGGAGAATCCCCTGTGTGTCCAGGGCCCCGCCGGACAGACGTAGTTGGGAGCAACCGTGAAGTGCAGTGGATGCCCTCCGTGGCCCCCAGCAGGGATCCCCGGGCCAAGCACAGGGAGAAACTGCGGCCGAGGGTGGGGTCGGGGAGACCCAAACGTCTGGCTGCGATCCGAGTGGGCCTAGTCAAGGTGCCCACCCCAGCAGCCTAGGCAGACACACCTCTGTTCCGCGGCCCCAGCTCACTTTCCCAGCTCGCAGATCCCTCCCCTGCACCTCCCCGAGCCCTCCTCCCTCCGCCCCCCCCCCCCCAGCCTCCTCCCGCGCCCTCCTCCTCCCCAGCCGCCCAGGCCGGGGGCCTCCGGTAGGCCGGGCTGCACCAATCCGTGGCGCGGCCCGCCCCCTGACGCCAAGCTGGGCCCTGCGAGGCCCCGCCCGCTGACGTCCGGGATTTGCATGAGTTCTCGTGCCGCGGCGGCCCGGGCTCAGTTGTCTGTGCGAGCAGCGCGAGCGGAGAGCGGGCGGGTGCAGGCAGCGGCGGCGGCGGCGGCGGGGGCTGAGCGTGTGGCGAGGTCCCTGCACAGGACCGCATCGGGGCGCCGGCGAGAGCCAGCTGTGCCTGCAGCCGCGCCGGCCGCTCGCGCCCCTGCGCGCTCGGGTTCGGCCATGGAGCTGCCAGCTGTTGGCGAGCACGTCTTCGCGGTGGAAAGCATCGAGAAGAAGCGGATCCGCAAGGTAGGGGTGGCGCGCGGCTGGCGGCGCCGAGGCGCGGGAGCGGCGGTGGGAGCAGCGAGCGAGAGGCGCGGAGGGGGTGGGGAGGCTGCGGGCCGGAGCCGGGGATCCCGCGGAAGCTGATGGAGTGCTGTCTCTTCCCCCACCACAGGGCAGAGTGGAGTATCTGGTGAAATGGAGAGGCTGGTCCCCGAAGTAAGTGGCGGTGGGGTCGGGTGCCCCGGCACCAGGCGTCCTGGCCGGCGGATCCGTGGAGCTGGTGGGGTGGTGGGGGAGCGGACGGGAGGCGGGGTGGAGGTGGGGTGGAGGGAGGAGGGGGTGGGGAAGTCGGTGGCAGGCACTGGGAAGCCGAGCTGCCGAGCCCGATCCGGGCGCCCTGTGTTGTGCTCCGCTCTCCGGGAAATGCCATCACTAATTTATGCGCTAAAAGGAGCCGGAGGAGCTGGAGAGACACGGGGCCGAGCCCGGGAGGCCGGCGGAGGGAGGGAGGGCGCAGGCACTGACTGATGTGCAGCAGAAAATGGCTCCTTTCCCCTTTCCCTCCACCGAACGGCTCCATATTGCAAAACCAAAAAAAAAAAAAAAAAAAAAAAAAAAAAAAAAAAAAATTAAAAAGCGACTAAAATGCAATTGTGTGCATACTCCCTCCTGGTGGTGCAGGGTAGAGAAGAAAAAAGGCAGAAAATGTTGAGAACTGTCACTGCAGCTCTTTCGGTGGGGAATTTTTTCTTTAATTTGAAATGCGAAGGCACCGGATGGAAACAGACACACACACACACACACACACACACACACACACACACACACACACACTCATAGAGAGGGAGAGAGAGGCATATTTTTGTACGGCTGAGTATTTGGGGTTTACTTGCCAGTGACAGCGGTCTCCCGGGCCTTGAGGGGGTATGGGGGGGCCGCTGGACTGTGGGTTATCGGATTAAGGGTCCAGTGCAGACCGGCTGGAGCCCTGCTGGAGACTGGGGATAGGAGGGCACTGCGACTTTGGACTGCTTGCACTAAGGGTTCCTGGAGAGGAAAGTGGCCTTGGAACACGTCACAGTAACATGCTTAAAATTCTTGACGACTGCAAAATAAACTGCTAGTTTCATTTTCTTCGCCCCCCCTTTCTTCCTGCCCTTGTGTGTTTATTTTAACTTGGGGGGTAATCAAGAACTGTGTTAGGCCTTCAGAAACCTACTGTCTACTCTCCCTATGGTTCAGGAAGCCACACAGGGCCTTGTGTCATTCCCCAACCTGGCTTTTTTTTTTTTTTACATTGTGTCTCCCCCCCCCCCCGCCTCCTTTTTCACTTGCAAGATATAACACGTGGGAACCGGAGGAGAACATCTTGGATCCCCGTCTGCTGATCGCCTTCCAGAACAGGTGAGCATCCCCCTGCCAGCCTGCTACCTTGGCCATACGTGGGAATGGGAAAGTGGATGGCTGGTTGCAGCTATCGGAAAGGGGGGAACGGGTGAGAGGGGGCAGGCAAGAGCCCCACCCCCAACAAACCCGGATGGGCAAGGCTGCGGCCTGGGCTTCTCTAACCAATGTCCTTGGCGGTTTCTGCAGCTCTGGAGTGGGGGCAGGGTAGGGCTGGGGAAGGTAGGCTAGTGTTTGGGGGGAAAATGCTGGAAGAGTGTGGGTGGACGACCCTGGGTCTGCCTGGAAAACTACCTGAACCCCCGTGGCCCCCTCCCCATGGCAACCTTGGAGCCCCACCCCCGAGCCTAGGTGTTGCTTTCCTGCAGCCACTGCCCGCTTGGCACTGGCACCTCGCGGGGCAGCTCTGAAGGAGCTGGCATTGTGAAACCGCCCCGAACGTCATGGAACTGAACTTAACCTCTTGGC